>NC_063341.1:80893698-80921527 GCF_021869965.1 Rhincodon typus
CTGCTTCCAAGCTGATAGTCCCCCTGTCCCACACAGCTCACTTTTACCTCCTCCCAAAAATCCACAAACGGGAACTGTCCGAGCAGACCCATTGTTTCAGCCTGCTCCTGCCCCATAGAACTCATCTCTTCCTACCTTGACTCAGTCTCCTCCCCCCGATCCATACACATCCGAAATTCCTCTAAAGCCTTACGCCGGTTTCAAAACTTCCAGTTTGCTGGTTCCAGCCACCTCCTGTTTACCATGGACGTGCAATCCCTTTACATGTTCATTTCCCACCAGGAGGGTCTTCGGGCTCTCCGCTTCTTCCTGGAGCAAAGATCTGAACCATCCCACCCACTACCATCCTCCTCCGCTTGGCTGAGCTCGTCCTCACCCTCAACAACTTCTCTTTTAACTCCTCTCATTTTCTTCAGGTAAGACAGGTGGCCATGGGTACCGGCATGGCCCCAGTTATGCCTGTCTCTTTGTGGGGTATGTGGAACATTCCTTGTTCCAGTCCTATTCCGGCCCCCACCCACAACTCTTTCTCCGATACATCGATGATATCATCGGTGCTGCTTCCCTCTTTCATCTGGAATTGGAAAACTTAATCAATTTCACCTCCAATTTCCACCCTGCCCTCACTTTCACCTGGTCTATCTCTGACTCCTCCCTTCCCTTCCTTGACATCTCTGTTTCCACTTCTGGGGATAGACAGGCCACTAATATCCACTACAAAACCACTGACTCCCACAGCTACCTGGACTATACGTCCTCACACCCTGCTTCCTGTAAAGACTCCATCCCATTCTCTCAGTTCCTCCGTCTCCATCGTAAATGTTCAGATGAGGCCAACTTCAACAAGGGAGCCTCCGAAATGTCCAACTTCTTCCTCAACCGAGGATTGCCACAGTCCAAAGATGTGTAGGCTAGGTGGATTGGCCATGCTAAATTGCTGGTAGTGTTCAGTGATATGTAGATTCGGTGGATTATTAGGGATGGGTCTGGGTGGGATGCTCTGAGGGATGGTGTGGACTTGTTGGGCCGAAGGGCCTGTTTCCACACTGCAGTGATTCTGTGATTCTGATCTATAACCGCCGGGCCCTGGGGACTTATCCACCTTAATGCTTTTCAAGAGTTCCAACACCACGTCTTTCTTGATATCAAAATGCCCTAGCATATGAGCATGCCCTACACAAATCTCACTATCCTCCATGTCCTTCTCCTGGGTGAATACAGATGCAAAGTACTCATTTAGGATCTCACCCACATCCTCTGCCTCCAAGCACAAGTTCCCTGCTTTATGCTTGAGTGGATGTAGTTGCATTGGAGGCAGTTCAAACAAGGTTCACCACATTGATTCCAGAGATGAGGGGTCGGTCTTAAGAAGAGAGAATGAACAGTTTAGGCTTCTCTGGACCCAACTTGGGCTACCTTCTCCTGGAACCTGGGACGCAACTCAGACCTTCAACTTCAAGAGGCTCAATTTTGACCTTCACCTGCCCAGTCAGGCTCTTGACTTTAACACATGTAAATGAAACATGTGAGTGAACAAAACCAGAATCTTATCACTGATATTTCTCAAAGCACCTTCAGCTCCATTCATCACCACACCTTCCAATATAATTGCAACGAAGGCAATGACCTAGTGGTGTTATCACTGGACTACTAATCCAGACACCTAAGCAATAGGACATAGGACATAGAACATCGAACAGTACAGCACAGTACAGGCCCTTCGGCCCACGATGTTGTGCCGAACTTTTACCCTAAACCTAAGGTCTATCTAACCTCCACCCCTACCTTCCATATCATCCATATGCCTATCCAATAGCTGCTTAAATGCCCCTAACGAGGCCGACTCCACTGCCCTCTCCGGCAATGCATTACACGCCCTTACCACTCTCTGAGCAAAGAACCTACCTCTGACATCTCCCCTTTATCTACCTCCACTCACTTTAAAACTATGCCCCCTCGTAATAGCTGCCTCCACCCTAGGAAAAGTCTCTGGCTATCCACTCTATCTATACCTCTGATCATTTTGTACATCTCTATCAAGTCACCTCTCATCCTTCGTCGTTCTAAAGAGAAGAGCCCTAGCTCTCTCGACCTTTCCTCGTAAGACCTTCCCTCCATTCCAGGCAACAACCTGGTAAAACTCCTCTGCACCTTTTCCAATGCTTCCACATCTTTCCTGTAATGAGGCAACCAGAACTGGACACAATACTCCAGATGTGGCTGAACCAGGGTTTTGTATAGCTGGAGCATAACTTCACGGCTCTTGAACTCAATCCCTCTATTAATGAAAGCTAACACACCATACGCCTTCTTAATAACTCTATCCACCTGGGTGGCAGCTTTCAGGGAACTGTGGACATGAACCCCGAGATCCCTCTGCTCCTCCACACTGCCAAGAATCTTTGCGTTAACCCTGTATTCTGCTTTCAAATTTGTCCTTCCAAAATGAATCACCTCACACTTTTCAGGGTTAAACTCCATCTGCCACTTCTCAGCCCAGCTCTGCATCCTATCAATGTCCCTTTGTAACCTAGAACAGCCCTCCGCACTATTCATAAATCGACCCATCTTTGTATCGTCCGCGAACTTTCTAATCCACCCTTCCACTCCTTCATCCAAATCATTTACAAAAATCACAAATAGAAGAACACCCAGAACAGATCCTTGTGGTACACCACTCGTAACTGAGCACCATGCTGAATATTTTCCATCCACTACCACCCTTTGTCTTCTAAGGGTCAGCCAATTCTGAATCCAATCTGCCACATTTCCCCCTATCCCATGCCTCCTTACTTTCTGCATGAGCCTACCATGGGGAACCTTATCAAACGCCTTACTTAAATCCATGTATACCACATCCACTGCTCTACCTTCATCCGCGTGTTTGGTCACCTCTTCAAAGAATTCAATAAGGTTTGTGAGGCATGATCTACCACTCACAAATCCATGCTGATTATCACGAATCAAACTGTGCCTATCCAAGTGATCATAAATCCTATCTCTCAGAGCCCTTTCTAATAATTTACCCACCACTGATGTAAGACTAACTGGCCTGTAATTTCCGGGGTTAACCCTACTCCCTTTTTTGAACGAGGGAATGACGTTTGCCACTCTCCAATCTTCCAGCACTATATCCATGGACAGTGAAGACGAAAAGATCATCGCCAAAGGCCCTGCAATCTCTTCCCTCACTTCCTATGGAATCCTTGGATAAATCCGATCAGGCCTGGGGGACTTGTCTATCTTCAAGTTTCTCAAAATTCCTAGTACATCTTTCTTACTAACATCCACCTCCTCTAGCCTACCAGCCTGTTTTGCACTGTCCTCCCCTACAGCCAGTCCCCCTCAGTTGTGAATACCGATGAAAAGTGTTCATTAAGGACCTCTCCTATCTCTTTAGGCTCCGTGCCGAAATTCCCTTTACAATCCTTGATTGGCCCTACCCTTTCTCTGGTCATTGTCTTATTCCTCATGTATGTGTAAAAAGCCTTGGAGTTTTCCTTGATCCTATCTGCCAAGGTTTTCTCATGCCCCCTTATAGCTCTGGTAGGCCCTTTCTTCAGCTCCTTTCTGGCTAACTTGTATCCCTCTAGAGCCTTTTCCGATCCTTGTTTCTTATATAAGCATCCTTCTTCCTCTTAACTAGTCGTTCGACCTCTCTTGAGAACCAAGGACCCCTCACTCGACCGCATCTTCCCTGACTGCTCGGGACAAACATATCGAGCACACGCAGTATGCATTCCTTAACGAATTCCACATTTCTATAGTGCTCTTCCCTGTCAGCATCTGTTCCCATTTTATGTTACCCAGTCCTTGCCTAACAGAGTTATAATTACCCTTCCCCCCCCCCCCCAATTATAAACCTTACCCTGCTGTATTTACCTATCCTTTTCCATGACTATTGTAAAAGTAACAGAGTTATATTGCTACCGCCAAAATGTTCTCCTACCAACAGGTCTAACACTTGGCCCAGTTCATTGCCAAGCACCAAATCCAAAGTGGCCTCTCCTCGTGTTGGTCTATACTGTGTCAAGAATCCTTCCTGAATGCACTGGACAAAATCCACTCCATCTAAACTATTAAAACTAAAAAAAGTTTCTAATCAATATTTGGAAGGTTGAAGTCACCCATGACTACAACTCTGTGACTTCTGCACCTTTCCAGTATCTGCCTCCCAATCCACTCCTCCACTTCTCTGCAACTATTAGGGGGTCTGTAAAAAAACCCCAACAAAGTGACTGCTCCTTTATTGTTTTGGACCTCAACCCAAACTGATTCTGTAGACATATCAGTCTCAAACTGCCTTTCAGTAGCTGCTATACTTGCCCTGACTAGCAATGCCACTCCGCCACCTCGTTTACCACCCTCCCTATCCCTATTTCTTTTAAAGCATCTAAATCCCAGAACTTCCAACAACCATTCCTGTCCCTAAGTTAGCTAAGTTTCTGTAATGGCCACAACATCGTAGTTCCAAGTACTGACCCATGCTCTAAGTTCATCCGCCTTATTTCTGATACTTATAGCATTGAAGTATACACATTTCAAACCATCCCTGTGTCCACAATCACGCTCCATCGACCACATTTCTTTATTAACGACCTCCACTCCCTGTTCTGTTTGTTGGAAGGCTGAATACCTCATCCTCTGAATTACAAATCCGCTTCCCCGACGGTTCGCAATCCAGTTTCGCAATGTTCTGGAAATCTGGGTTTCAATTCTGCTATGACAGACAGAGGAGTTTGAATTCCAGAAAAGCCTGGAACTACAAGTCTAATGATGACCATGAAACCATTGTTAATTGTTGAGAAAAAAAACCCCATCTAGTTTACTGATGAATAACATATGCTAATATTAGCATTTTTCCAATCCATTGAAATCTTCTAAGTCCTCTGGCCCTGATGGCCTGCATCCTAGGATCTTAAAAGAAATAAATATAAACATGGTGGATGCATAGGTTTTAATTTTCTAAAATTCCTCAGATTCTGGAGATACACTAGAGGGTTTAGAAAATGCAATGTGGTACTCCTATTCAAAAAGGGAGGGAGGAAGGAAAAAGAGGCCCAGTATAGCTGATTAGCCTAACACCTATTGTTGGAAAAATGTTGGAATCAGTTATTAAAGAAGTAATAGCATATTTGAAAAATGTAATCTAACCAAGCAGAGTCAGCATTGCTTCGCAAAAGGGAAATCATGTCTGACTAATTTATTAGAATCTATCGAGGAAATCTCAACCAGAGTAGATAGAGTGGAACCAGTAGATGTGTTACATTTGGACTTCCAGAAGGTGTTCAATAAGGTACCTCACAAAAGGTTAAGCCATTAACATAACAGCCCACAGTGTTGGTAGTAGTAGACTCGGGTGGATGGAGAATTAGTCAATGGGCAGGAAACAGCAAATGGGGATAAGAAGTTCTTTTTCAGGTTGGTAAGCTGTAACCAGTGGGGTTCCACAGGAAAAAGTGTTGGTGCCATAACTGTGTACAAAATGTCTTAATGATTCAGAGGAAGAAGCAAATGTACTGTAGCCAGATTTGCAGATGACACAGAAATAGGTGGAAAGGCAAGTTGCAAGAGGAATGTAAGCAGTTTACAGAGAGGTATTGATAGATCAAGTAAGTGGGCAATAAGTTGGCAAATTGAGAAAAACTGCAGAAAGCTGCAGCACAAGGGATTTGGGGGGGAACGTGTGCATGAAACACAGAAAGCTAGAACACAGGTGCATCAGGTAATCAGGAAGGCTCCTTTTCTTCCTTAATTTATTAACGGGATGAGGGTGTCACTGGCTAAGCAGCATTTATTGCCCATCCCTAATTGCCCAGATGGCAGTTAACAGTCAAGCACATTGCTGTGGGTCTGGAGTCACATGTAGCCCAGACCAAGTAAGGATGGCAGTTTCCTTGCTTAAAGGACTTAAGTGAACCAGGTGGGTTTTTCCAACAATCGGCAATGGATTCATGGTCATCATTAGACTCTTAATTCCAGATATTTATTGAATTCAAATTCCACCATCTGCCATGGCAGGATTCGAATCCAGGTCCCCAAAACATTATCTGAGTCTCTGGATTAACAGTCCAGCGATAATACCACTAGGCCATCGCCCCCCCTAACGGAATGTTGACCCTTATTTCAAGGGGTTGGAGAATAAGCGTAGGGAAGTCTTGCTGAAATTGTACAAGCAGCTGGGGAGACCACGTGGAGTATTGTGACCAATTTTAGTCTCCTTATTTAAGGAAAGATATAATTTCATTGCAGGCAGTTTAGAGAAGGTTCACTGGAATGATTACCTGTATGGAGGAATTGTCTTATGAACAAACATGAAACAAGTTGGGACTCTATTCTCAATAGTTTACAAGAATGAGAAATAATTGCATGGAAACATAGGATTCTTCAAGGTCTTGACAGAGTAAATGCTGAAAGGATGTTTCCCCTCATCAGAGAGTCTGGGATCAAAGGTTACGGTTTCAGGATAAAGGGGCACCAATTTAAGGCTGAGATGAGGAGAAATTTCTTCTTTGAAGATTAGGGGTTTTGGAACTCTTTGCCACGTAGAGCTGTGGGGGCAGAGTCCTTGTGTCTATTTAAGGCTGAGATAGATAGATTCTTAATCAATAAGGAATCAATGGTGATGGGGAAAGGCAGGAAAGTGGACTTAAAGAATGTCGGATCAACCATGATCCTAATAAATAGCAGAACAGGTTGGAAGAACTGAATAGCCTACTCCTGTTTCTGTTTCTTGAGTTTTATGGTCTTTCCAGAATCCAGGGAATTTTGAAATATCGTAACCAGTGGATCCACTATATCTGCTGCTACTTCCTTTAAGACCCATCGATGCAGGCCATCATTCTCTGGGAAAGTATCTGTCTTCAATCCCAATATTGTGATCAGTACTTTTTCCCTTGTGATGATGATTGTTCTTCCCTTTCTTTAGCCTCTGCAATACCTGTTAGTATTGGGATGATACTAGTGTCCTCCACTCTGAAAACTGAAACAAGTATTGATTTAGTGATTCCAACATTTCTGTGTTCTCCACCATTAATTCCTCAGTCTCATCCTCCATAAGACCAACATTCATTTTAGTTACTGTCTTCCCTTTTATATACTTATAGAATCTTTTTCAATCCATACCCTTACTTTTGCACTAGTTTTCTTTCATTTGCTACTGCTCTTTTTATTACTTTTTTCAGTACCCCTTTGTTGACATTTAAAAGTTCCCCAATCTTCCACCTGCCATCTGCCTTTGCAAGATGGTATGCTTTAGTTTTTATCTTTATGAACATAGAACAGTACAGCACAGAACAGGCCCTTCGGCCCACGATGTTGGTTCAACCTTGTGTCTATTTAAGGCTGAGATAGATAGATTCTTAATCAATAGGGAATCAGTGGTGATGGGGAAAGGCAGGAAAGTGGACTTAAAGAATGTCGGATCAACCATGATCCTAATAAATAGCAGAACAGGTTGGAAGAACTGAATAGCCTACTCCTGTTTCTGTTTCTTGAGTTTTATGGTCTTTCCAGAATCCAGGGAATTTTGAAATATCGTAACCAGTGGATCCACTATATCTGCTGCTACTTCCTTTAAGACCCATCGATGCAGGCCATCATTCTCTGGGAAAGTATCTGTCTTCAATCCCAATATTGTGATCAGTACTAACCTGCATACCTTTCATTTTACTATCGTCCATGTGCCTATCCATGATTTATATTTATCTTTAAAGAGTTATATTATCTTTAACTTCCTTGCTTAGCCATAGATGTTTCTTCCCCCTCTTACAATCTTTCTTCCTTTCTGGAATATATCTTAGTTGGGAGCAAGTGAGTATCTCCTTAATCATCTACCACTGCTCATCAATTGTCCGACCTTTTAGTGTTCCCACCCAAACAATTACGGCCAGATCTGTCCTTATGCCTATGTAATTACCTTTACCTCCAGAACACTATTGTGAGTCTCCAGTTTCTCATCCTCCAGCTGAATTTGAAATTCTAGCAATACTATGATCACTCTTCCCAAGAGGATCCTTTCCTTTTGAGATCATTAATGATTACCACCTCATTACACAATACCAGAACCAGAACAGTCTGTTCCTTTGTTTGTTCCCCAATATATTCTCCAAGAAACAATCTCTAATTCATTTAATGAACTATCCCTCATGGCTACTCTTCTGAATTTGAATAATCTATTTAAAATCACTCATGATTATTGCTGTATCTTTATTACAATCCTCCAGTATTTCCTAGTATACACTGTGGCCCATTGCAGCACTACTTTTTGAACATCTATGGATTACTCCCACCAGGGACTTCTCTCTCTAGCTACAGGTAGTTCTCCTAGAATGCGATAGTTGCGTTCTTGTGTGACCTCGCACTGTAGAAAATCACCGTTGGAAATTGCTATGGAAAATCGCTGTACCTGTACAGCAGAAAGTTCATGTTATCCAAACAGTGTCCACTATTCATCAATTGCATTACAGCCAATTCGCATTCACAAAACTTGTATTATAGCAGGACTACCTGCATTTCTTATTTCTACCCAGACTGATTCTGTGTCTTGATCACCAGTACTGATATCATTTCTCACTCATGCACAAATTCTTCTTTTCCAACAAAACTACTTTTCCTTCCTGCCTATCATTCTGAACAATTAAGATAATAAAATTATCCCGGGCATAGACAAGAAGGAACTCTTTCCCTTGGTGGAAGGATCAATGACCTGGGGGCCATATATTTATGGTAAGGGGCAGGATGTGAGGGCAGTGTTAATTCAGAACTCAATGCCTATCAGCGTGGTTGAAGCAGAGACCCCCATAACGTTTAAGAAGTAAGTCAAAGAAAGCTATGGGCTAAGTGCTAGAAATTGAGATTAGAATACTTAGGTAGTTGGTTTTGACTGGTGCAGACTTGATGGGCCAAAGGACCTTTTTCTGTGCTGTAGTCCTGTTTGGCTCCTTGATTAACTAGTCCTCTGTTCTTATATTTGCAAGGTGCTGAAGACCAGAATGGCTCTGCGAAAGACTGGACAATATTCGGGGGTAGGAGACTGCATCAAGAAGATTTTGAAGAGGGAAGGGTTGATTGCATTTTACAAAGGTTATATTCCAAACATTTTGGGCATTATCCCCTATGCTGGCATTGACCTCGCTATCTATGAGGTAGGTTCAATACAAAAATCTTGAACATTTCCTATTATTTGTTATCTAATTGAAGGTGGGCCAGTTATCACTCATCTGTCCCTCACAGTTCAATACACTGTCATCTGGATAAGTGTTCAACGTCCATCAGCAAGTGTGATTTGGTAGCGTGCCTATTGACCAAGCTGGCCGAGTCCTGCAGGACATTACCAGACTGGGCCTGTGACAGGTGATGAGAGAACCAAAAGGTTGGAATAGGACCTCATACTCGTTAATCTGCTTAGCATAGATGTGCCTGTTCATAACTGTCTTGTTACCACCACACAATCATTATGAAAATAAATTCTGCTCACCACTACTGTCTTAAGGGCAATTAGAGATGGACAATAAATCCTGGTCCTGTCAATGATGCTCACATCTGTGAATGAACAATGAGAAACAAGGCAGATGGGGAGAAATTGTTTCTCAGAGTTGTGTCTTTGGAACTGTCTTCCCAGAAAGCAGTGGAAGCAGAATTTTTGACGTTTCAGGTCGGGATCCTTCTTCAGGCCAAAAAGTCAGCTTTCCTGCTCCTCTGCTACCTGGCCTGCTGTGTTCCTCCAGCTCCACACTGTGTTATCTCTGACTGCAGCATCTGCAGTTCTTACTATCTCTGAAGCGGAATTTTTGATTGTTTTAAAGGCTGATTTAAATAGATTTTTGATAAATAAGTGGAGTTATTGTGGATAGCAGGAATGTGGAATTGAGGTTAAAACCTGTGAATCAGTCTTTCTGAATGGCAGAACTTACTCAAAGAGCCAAGTTGTGCGCCTCCTACTTCTAACTCTTATGTTCATATAATCATTGCTATGTGGGAAAAGGCAAGACAAACAAAATCAAAGTTTGTGGAATGATTAAAGAGAGTGAAGCAGCAAAATGGGGAGTATGACATGCCAAGTGCATAATACAAGTGAAAAAAGGGAAAAGGAACATTGGGCTTTAATGCAAGAAGTAAGAGTATAAAAGGAGAGACAGAGATCCAGGAAGTTTAATAGCATCAAATTGAAAGAAATACATGCAATGTGGCAAAGCTTAGTAGTAATCCAGAGGATTGGGAAAATCTTAAATCCAAAAGGGGACCCAAAAATAGTGCAAGAAACTAAACTTTTGAGGGTGAACTTCAATTAATATAAAACAAAACAGTGAGGGCTTCTTTAAATATATGAAAAGGAAGGGCATCTAACATATGCCCCTTTCAGAACGAGGCTACAGAGTTCGCAGATGCACTGGAATAGGGGGTCTTCATGCATAAATCACAAAATGCAAATTCAGAAGTTCAGTAGATAATACAGAAGCCAATTTTTAAAAATTATTTGTTCAAGGTTGTGGACATTGCTTGTTGGGCCAGCATTAATTGCCTATCTTTAATTGTCCCTTGATCTGAGTGGCTTGATAGATCCATTTCAGAGGACCGTTAAAAGTCAACTACATTACTGTGGTTCTGGAGTCACCTGTAGGCTAGGTAAGGATGCAGATTTCCTTCCCTAAAGGACATTTGTGAAACAGATGGGTTCTTATTGATGATAGTTACACAGTTGCTATTTGGCCAGGTTTTTAATTTCAGATTTTTATTGAATACAAATTGCATCATGTGCCAGAGTGGGATTCAAACCTATGTCCCCAGAGTATAAACCTGGGATCTAAATTACTAGCTCAAATGACACTACCACTGTGCCTCTACCTCCCCTACATGGAATATTGGCATTGGAAAAACTCAGGTCTGGCAGCATCAGTGAGGAGAAATCAGAGTTTGCATTTTGTGTCCGATGACCCTTTTCCAGAAGTAATAGTAGAGAGGAAGAGGCATCTTCTCTCATGTCCTGAGCCCAACCCCACACATCAGGCTTTGTGATCACATGGGCTGCTACTACATTGTCAGCTACAAATAATTCCCATTAGCAGCTAATCCAGTATGACCCTTACCCACTCATTCGTCTATCCAACTGTTTTTCTCTCTCTTTGGGCTCTATCTCCACATATCATTTACTCTTTCCCCCTCCCCAACTTTTGCATAAATACCAACATTTTCAGTTAACTCTGTCTTCTCTCCACAGATGCTGCCAGACATGCTGAGTTTTTCCAGCAATTTCTGTTTTTGTTTCTGATTTCTAGCATCCACAGTTCTTTTGGTTTTTTTGGAATGTTGGCATCTATTTTAAAGGGAATGGAGTATGAAAATGGGGAAGTCTTGCTAAAACTATACAAGACACAAGTTAGACCACAGTTGAAATACTGCGATCAGTTTTGGTCCCTTGTCCACAGAACATTACACTGGCAATGGAGGCTATCCAGAGAAGGCTGACTGGATTGATCCTAGATATGGAGGGCACTTCTTAGGAGCAGAGGTCGAATCAATTGTATCTGTACTTATCAGCATTTAAAATCACAAGACATAGGAGCAGAAGCTTCTTGAATGGATAACTCTTGACTGGAATTTCTTCTGCCAGAGGGTAATGTATCTATGGAATTCTTTACCACAGAGGGAGGTAGAGGCTTGGTTGTTAAGTATATTCAAGGTTGAGATAGACAGATTTTTAATCAGTAAGGGAATCATGGGTTATGGAACAAAGAAAGTGACAGTGAGGACAGGTCAGACCTTTTATTCATTGGAGTTTATAAGGTTGGAAATTGCAGAGGTACTGGCCATGGACTTTCACCCTTTCTTCAGTTTAGGGGTTATACCAGGGGATTGGATAATTGCAAACATTGTAAGAATAATCCCAGTAACTACAGGTCAATTATTTTAATTTCAGTGATGCTAAAGCTTTTAGAGATTATAATTTGTAACAGAAAATAGTGAGACTGAGGAACTTTAAACTAGCGTGTAATTATGATGTTTTAGAGAAAGGTGTGATAAGCGATAAGCGAATAAGATATGTTGTCAAGCTTCTTCCCAGCCGTTATCAGACCGACGAATGGACTCTCTAGCCTCAAATAACGCTGACCTTGCTAACATATAGCTCGCCTAGTGCACGTCCTGTGCAGTGTAACCTGTACCTCTGTCTAAGTCTTCTTGATCTGTGCATCCTTGCTTACTGTGATCTGCCTGTACTGCTTGTAAACAAAGATTTTCACCATATTTTGGTACATGTGACAATAAATCAATCAATTAGCTAAGATGAAGAAGATAATGGAGGAGGCTCATGTGGAGTATAAACATCAGTATAAGACAATTGGGCCAAATGGCCTGATTCTGTACTGCTCATTCTGTAAAGAAGCATTTTCTTGGGTGTTGTCTGCGTTTCACTCATCCAGACAAGTTTGCTTGCTCAGAATTTACAAAATCTGTTTACTCTACTGAATTCTTTCTGATACCCTTTCAGACATTGAAGAAAACTTGGTTAAATAAATACGCCAAGGAATCTGCTGATCCAGGAGTGTTAGTCCTGTTAGCCTGTGGCACCATATCCAGTTCCTGTGGACAGCTAGCCAGTTATCCATTAGCCCTGATCAGGACCCGGATGCAAGCACAAGGTAAGATAGTCCAGTCTGTCTTGTTCTTGACTTTGGATTTCATTAAAAATTATGTGGCTTAGACTGATAGGTGTATAGCTAACACTCCCCTCATAGATTCATAGCGCACAGTAAAGGCCCTTCGGCCCATTGAGGTCTGCACTAACATAACTGCCACCAAAAGTGCGCTAATTCCAATTTACTGCACTTGTCCCATATCCTTCAATGTTATGATATTTGAAGTACTCATCCAAATATTTTTTAAATGTTGTAAGTTTTCCAGCATCTACAACCATTCCAGGGCGCCACGGTGGCTCAGTGGTTAGCACTGCAGCCTCACAGCGCCAGGGACCCGGGTTCGATTCCAGCCTCGGGCGACTGTCTGTGTGGAGTTTGCACATTCTACCCGTGTCTGCATGGGTTTCCTCCCACAGTCCAAAGATGTGCAGGCTAGGTGGATTGGCCCGTGCTAAATTGCCCATAGTGTTCAGGGATGTTTAGGTTAGCTGGGTTAGACGTGGGAAATGCAGGGGAATGGGTTTGAGTGGGATGCTGTTCAGAGGGGCAGCATGGACTTGTTGGGCTGAATGGCCTGTTTCCATACTTCAGGGATTCTATGATTCATTCCCACCACCCACTGAGTGAAAATGTTTTTCCCGAATCTCCTGCCCCTTACCCTAAAACTATACCCTCTTGTGATTGACCCTTCAGCCAAGGGGAACAGCTGTTCTCTATTCACCCTGTCCATACCCCTCTTAACCTTATACACCTCAATGATGTCCCCCCTCAGTCTTCTGTGCTTGAAAGAAAACAATCCAATCCTATCCAGTCTCTCCTTATACCTCAGTTTCTCCATCCCAGGCAACATCCTGGTGAACTTCCTCTGTCCACCGCTACTGCTATCATATCCTTCCTGCAGTGAGGTGACCAGAACTGCACACAGTACTCCAGCTGTGGCCTGACCAATGCTCTGTACAATTCCAACATTACCTCCTTGCTCTTATACTCTGTGCCATGACTGATGAAAGCAAGTGTCTCATGTGCCTTCTTAACTGTCCTATTCATGTGCGCTGCCAACATCAGGGATCTGTGAATAATTACCCCAAAATCCCTCTGTTCCTCTAAGCAACCCAGTGTCCTGCCATTCATTAAATACTCCTCCTTGTTTCTTCTTCCAAAGTGCATAACCTTGTTATGGGTTAAATTCCATCTGCCACTGGTCTGCCCATCCGACCAACCCACCTCTATCTTCCTGTAACCTACAAACATTTTCTTTGCTAGTAACCACTCTACCAGCAGCAAATTTGCTTAACATCACCCCCACATTTCTATATCATTTTGTTTTATATATATAAAACAAAGAGTAAGAGTCCCAGTACTGATCCTTGAATCATAGAATCCCTACAGTGTGGAAGCAGGCTATTTGGCCCATTGAGTCCACACCAACCCTCCAAAGAGCAAGCCACCCAGAACCACCCCCTACCCTATCCCTATGACTGTGCATTTCCCATGGCTAATCCACCCAACCGACACATCTCTGGATGTTTAGCATGGGCCAATCCACCTAACCTGCATATCTTTGGACTGTGGGAGAAAACCGGAACAATCAGAGGAAACCCATGTAGACACGGGGAAAATATGCGAACTACAGACAGTCGCCTGTGGGTGGAATCGAACCCAGGTCCCTGGCACTGTAAGGCAGTATTGCTAACCACTGGGCCATGGTGCATTGTATTACATCGCTGGACACTGGCCTCTGGTCATCCAAGCAGCCTTCTACAACTACCCTTTACATCCTATTATTAAGCCCACTTCTGATCCAATTTGCCAAGGCTCCCTCAATTACATGTGCTTTAACCTTCTCAATTAGTCTCCCAGGTGGAACCTTGTCAAGAGCTTTGCTAAAATCCATATAAACCACATAAACTGAATTTCACTCATCCTTTCACTCATCGTTCTATCCAGAGACTTTTTCCCAGGGCAGAAACGACTATCACGAGGGGGCATAATTTTAAGGTGATTGGAGGAAGGTACAGGGAAGATGTCAGAGGTAGGTTCTTCACACAGAGAGTGGTGGGTGTGTGGAATGCACTGCCGGCAGTGGTAGTGGAGTCAGATACATTAGGGACGTTTAAGCGACTCTTGGAAAGGCACATGGTGATAGTAAAATGAAGGGATTGCAGGTTAGTTTTGATCTTAGACTAGGATAATAGGTTAGCACAACATCGCGGGCCGAAGGGCGTGTACTGTACGATACTGTTCTATGTTCATACACTTGATTACATTTTCAAAAGCTTCTAACAAATTTATTAGGCATGACCTCCCTCTGGCAAAGCCATGCTGATTCTCCATAATTAAACCATGCTTTTCCAAGTGGGTATTAATTTGCTCTTTCAGAATTTTCTCCAGTAGTTTCTCTCCACTGACATGAAACTCACCAGTCTGTAATTTCCTGGCTCATCTCCAGCACCTCCCAAAAAAGTGAAACCATATTAGTCATCCTCCAGTCCTCTGGTACTTCCCCTGTGGCCAGAAAGGAATTAAAAATTTGTGTCAGGGCCCCTACAAAATCCTGCCTCGCCTCCCACAGCAGCCTGGGATGCAGTTCATCCAGGCCAGCGGAGTTGTCTGTTTTCACGTCTAACAGAGCCTCCAATACCACCCATTTCGTGTCAAACAGTCCCTTTTCCTGAATTTTGTACCTACGTTCTCATTTTCCAGAGTAAAGACCGAACAGAAATATTCATTCAACACCCTTCCAACATCCTGCAGCTTCACGCACAGGTAGCCCTCTTAGTCCCTGATGGGCCCGACTCTTTCCCTGGTTAACCTCTTCCCTTTAATGTATTTATAAAATATCTTGGGATTCTCCCTACTCCTGTTCACAAGTTCTTTATCATGCCCCCTTTTTTGCTGTCCCAATTGCTTTCTTAAGTTCCTTCCTGTATTCGTCTAGGGCTGCACTAAATTGCTTCCTTTGGACTTGCTAAAAGCCCTTACACCTCTTCTTTATGCAGTCCTGAATTGTCCTAGACATCCGGGATTCTGTGAACTTATTGCTCCTTCATTTCTTCCTAAAGGGTACATGTTGGACCTGTACTTTCCCCAGCTCCTTTTTGAATGTCCCTCATTGCTGCATTATAAACTTACCCGTAAGGAGCAGTTCCCAGTCTACTGTAGCCAGACCCTACTTTATTTTATTAAAATCTGCCTTTCTGCCCCCAATCCAAAGCTGTCTTTTGCAGCCCATCGTTTTCCCTCTCCAGAACAATTTGACCTGCACTATCACCTAAATGTTCCCCTCAGCCATGTTGAACACTTGTCCAGCTTCTTTGCCCAGAACCAGATCAGGAACTGCATCGTCCCTTGTTGGGCCTTCTACGTATTGATACAAAAAACTCCTCTGGATACATTTCAAGAAATCGACTACATCTAAACCCTTAACACTATGACTATCCCAATTTATGTTGGGAAAGTTTATAACCCCAGTATAATTACCCGATCGTTACTCTTACACACCTCTGTGAACTGTCTACATATTTGCTCCTCTATTTCCCACTGACTCTTTGGGGGCCTATAATACACACCCAGTAAAGGAGCTGTCCCCTTAACATTCCTAAGTTCTACCCACAAAGTCTCGTTTGAGGACTCTTCCAAGATAGTATCTCTCCTTATTGCAGTAATAATTCCTTAATTAATAGTGCTACACCACCACCCTTTTTGCACTCTGTGACGCCTAAAGATCCTATACCTGGAACTTTTGAGTTGTCAGTCCAGCTCTTCCCTCAACCATGTTTCTGTGATGGCAACGGTATCACATTTCCATGTGTCAATCCATGCCATTAGGTCATCAGTCTTACCTATGACACTCCTAGCATTAGATACTCAACATAACTGAACTCACTGTGACTTGCTTCCTCGGTTGTAGCATGATGTCTTTGTTTCATTGATAATCTGTGTCCCTTCCCCCCCGTCAGACCAGTTTAAACTCCTCCCAAATGCACTAGCACACAGTGCTAATCATTAGTCCCTTTGTCTCATTTCAGATGGGACATAGCCTGCTCCTGAGCTAACTTTGGCTTTTGTCTGGCCAGCTTCCTGAGAATTGCTGATTTGTACTTGTTCCTCCTTCAGTCTGAATATTGCTTTCAGCATAATATTCCCCACATTTGGTGTGAAATTTGTTAGGCTATAGCTTCTGTTACTGGGCTGTTATTCGAAAGAGCATTGGTTTTAGTCTCATTGTAGACAATCTGTGTTCAATTAAAAATAACCTGAAAGTAAAAATCTTGCATCAGTAAACATGACCGTGAAACTGTCAGATTGTTGTAAAAACTGACCTACTTTTAGGGGACAACAAGGTGCAGGGCTGGATGAACACAGCAGGCCAAGCAACATCATAGGAGCAGAGAGGCTGACGTTTCGGGCCTAGACCCTTCATCAGAAAAGGGGGAGGGGAACGGGGTTTTGAAATAAATAGGGAGAGAATGGGAGGCGAATATAAGAGGGATAGAGGAGAGGATAGGTGGAGAGGAAACAAACAGGTCGAAGAGGCGGGGATGGAGCCAGGAAAGGTGAGTGTAGGTAGGGAGTTAGGAAGGGGATAGGTCAGTCCAGGGAGGACGGACAGGTCAAGGGGGCGGGATGAGGTTGGTCGGTAGGAGATGGAGGTGCGGCTTGGGGTGGGAGGAGGGGATAGGTGGGAGGAAGAACAGGTTAGGGAGGCAGGGACGAGCTGGACTGGTTTTGGGATGCGGTGGGGGGAGGGGAGATTTTGAAACTTGTGAAATCCACATTGATACCATTGGGCTGCAGGGTTCCCAAGCGGAATATGAGTTGCTGTTCCTGCAACCTTCGGGTGGCATCGTTGTGGCACTGCAGGAGGCCCAGGATGGACATGTCGTCTGAGGAATGGGAGGGGGAGTTGAAATGGTTCGCGACTGGGAGGTGCAGTTGTTTGTTGCGAACCGAGCGTAAGTGTTCTGCAAAGCGGTCCCCGAGCCTCCGCTTGGTTTCCCTGATGTAGAGGAAGCCACACCGGGTACAGCGGATGCAGTATACCACATTGGCAGATGTGCAGGTGAACATCTGCTTGATGTGGAAAGTCTTCTTGGGGCCTGGGATGGGGGTGAGGGAGGAGGTATGGGGGCAGGTGTAGCACTTCCTGCGGTTGCAGGGAAAAGTGCCGGGTGTGGTGGAGCTGGAGGGGAGTGTGGAGCGGACAAGGGAGTCACGGAGAGAGTTGTCCCTCCGGAAAGCAGATAAAGGTGGGGAGGGAAAGATGTCTTTGGTGGTGGGGTCGGATTGCAGATGGCGGAAGTGTCGGAGGATGATGCGTTGGATCCGGAGGTTGGTGGGGTGGTACGTGAGGACGAGGGGGATTCTTTTTTGGTTTTTATTGCGTGGACGGGGTGTGAGGGATGAGGTGCGGGAGATGTGGGAGACACGGTTGAGGGCGTTCTCGACCACCGAGGAGGGGAAGTTACGGTCAAGAGCTTGTCATCTTTACCTGGTCTGGCCAACTTGTGACTCCAATTTTACAACATAGTTGATTCTCAACTGCTATTTGATATGGCCTAGCAAAGCTTAAACCTTTTATCAGCAGTTAAGAAGGCCCTGGTTCACCAGCACCTTCGAAGAGCAACGAGAGATGGGCAGTATTGGACACATCCAAAGTCTAGCATAGGGTATCAGAAGCTGAGGTTCACATTTTGTTGAATTCACTGTTAACAGAGAATCTGGTATCTTTGCAGCTTCATTGGAGGGATCACAACAGCTCAATATGATGGGTCTATTTCGAAAGATTGTGGCTCAAGAGGGTCCCTTGGGCCTCTACAGGGGTCTGGCCCCAAACTTCTTGAAGGTGATCCCTGCTGTAAGCATCAGCTATGTTGTGTATGAACGCATGAAGACTGCTCTGGGGATCCAGTCCAGCTAATAGTCGCTACATCACTCCATAGCAAATTCCATTTGTAACTTCAGACACAGACTGGCGAAAAACTGTTCCCAGACCTCAGCCCAGATGCCATTCTCCTCATTCAGGAGAGAAACTAGAAAACATTTCTTCACACAAAAGATGCCAGAAATGTGGAACTCTCCCGCAAAATAGTAACAGATGCTGGGCTGAATTCATAATTTTAAATAGGAGATCATGGGTTTTGTTTTTACTAGCCAAGGGCGTTAAGGAATATGGAGCTAAAATAGGCAAATGCAGTTAGAATACAGATCAACAATGAATTTAATGACAGAGATGATTTGAGGGGCTGAATGGTCACCTGTTCCTGTGTTCAAGGCTTAGTGAAATGTGGGGATTGCAGAACCTAATTCTTGAAACATAGTATTTAAAAAAGTGTCTAAATGTCTAACATTAGAGCAGAACTGTGAGCCTGGACTCTAACAAAAAACCTCACAATGAGCCTCACCGTAGGCCTTGACCTCAGTGCTGTTGAAATGTACATTCTAAGATACAATTCTGCCAAGTTATTCCATTATGTTCACAAGTCCGCAGTTGATTTGGCTGTGCTTTTAGATCTGAGTGGCATCACCTTAATCTGGAGTTAGTCAAAGAATTGACATTTCAAGATGACATGCACTTTTTTTTAAACTTACCATCCACAGTCTGGTGGAATATTTACCAAATCATTCAGTCTCTGGGAATAAAATTAACTACATTTTCTTAGCTTTGCTTTTATTGTGCGAGTTATAATCAGCTTTTGCTTCTGGAAAACAAACTCCAAATCCAAATTTTTTGTAACAACTATATTTACTCTTCTGTCTGGATGATGTGCTTCTCTAATGGATCAAGTTACCTAAAGTGATTTAAACCAGTGACAATGAAGAGAGAAGCGTGATATTATTTTCCACACCGGGTTTTGCTTTGAATATGACTCGTGCCATGCTGAGTCTTAAATGTATACCCCTGTCTTTGTTCTATTTTGAGAAAAGCTTTGAGTTAAAAAGATTTTGTGTATTGAGCAATTTTGGATTAGGTTGACTTCAGCTCCTGTGCTTTTATACTTTGTTATACTTTGTTGCATGGATTCTTTTAAAATCAATAAATTGCCTGATTATTTGTAACAGTTTGTGGCAATGTCTTAATATGATGGCCTGCTTTTTCACTCATACCACCTGATGGAAGGAGATGGCCCAATCTACATTCCCGCACCAGCAAATTAATAGCTTTAAGACACAATCCATCAGTCCAAATCTGGGGCTCTTGTGCCATAGTGGTAATATCCCTATCTCTGAGGCAGAAGGCCTGGGTTCAAGTCCCACCTATTCCAGAAGTGTGTAATAACATCTTTAAAGAAGCTGATTATGTCTTTCTCAAATATTTCAATCTAAACCCTTCATAAGATCACAGACAAACCACTCACCCACAGTGAAACATTCACACACAAACACACAACCTTGAATTGATACAGTATCCACTCTCGCAGATACAAGATGCTCAGTGAAAGGCAAATACAAGAATGGTTCCAGGAATGAGGAACCTGAGTTGGAGATAATCTGAAGAAGTTGGGACCGTTCTCCTTTGAGGGAAGAAAGATGTAATATTTGTGGCAGTCGTTGGATGGTATTTTGTAAACTACGTTGGTTCTGCACGTTGTGGGAATGGGGTCTTTAATCCTTGTGAGTGTTTGTCGTAGAGTGGCTGTGGGCTTATGGGCCACCATGATTCCTAGTGGTCTTAGGAGTCTTGTCAGTTCCAATATGTTCTTGATGTATGGCAGTATGGCCAGTGTGTTAGGGCGTACTGTGTCCTCTTGTTGTTGCCTATTTAGTAGGCACCTAGTAGAATGAAGTCATGGGGATATCCATTCATAGCGAAGGTTTTGTATAGGTACTGTTCCTCTTTCCTGTGTAGTTCTGGCATGTTGCAGTGAGTGGTGGCCCATTTAAATAGTGTCCTAATACAGCTTTGTTTGTGGATGTTGGGGTAGATGCTGTGAAAGTTGAGAATTTTTTCAGTGTGGGTTACTTTCCTGTATACTGAGGTTTGGAACGCCTGTTGGTCATACGTTCAACTCGGACATCCAGAAACAGAAGCTGATTGCTGTTTTCTTCTTCTCTTGTGAATTTAATCCCCGCGAATATGTTGTTGATGAGGTGGTGGGTCTCTTCTAGTTTGTTGTGTTTAATAATGACAAAGTTTAGGTTGGATGCGGGGGAGGATGGTGTGTTCTAGTCGTTGCATGGCTGCTTCTGCGATGATTGCTACAAACATTATATCGGTCAGACAGGAAGGAACCAGCTATCAGAATACATGAACATCAGCTAGCAACAAAACAACACGACAAACTTTCCTTAGTATCGGTACACTCGGACAATGAAGGCCATCAGTTTAACTGGGACAAGGTAACCATGGTAGCCCAAGCCAAACAGACATGCACAGAATTCCTAGAGGCATGGTTCTCAACCCATAATGCACTCGACAATCATATAGAATTGGATTCATATACAGACCCATACAGAACAAAATTGGAAATGACAGCACTCACCAAAACGGACTGGACAGTATAAATTCCAATCAGAGTAGAACAACATCGCTTCATCAGAAGCTCCACTGATGATGTCATCTATCATGGTGACGAAATGTCTGAATGAAAACAAGCCAGCTCGGTGAGCAAGTCAACAACCTCATGTGTTATTGCAGTTGTACAGGGCCTTGGTGAGGCCACACCTAGAGGATTGTGTGCAGTTTTGGTCTCCTTTTCTGAGGAGAGATGCTCTTGCACTCAAGGGAGTGCAGCGAAGGTTTACCAGGCTGATTCCGGGGATGGCAGGTCTGATGTATGAGGAGAGATTGATTAGGTTGGGATTGTTTTCACTGGAGTTCAGACGAATGAGGTGATCTCATAGGGACTTATAAAATTCTAACAGGACTGGACAGAGTAGATGCACCATGTGTTCCCGATGGTGGGTGTGTCCAGAACCAGGGGTCACAGTCTGAGGATTCGGGGTAGACCATTTAGGATGGAGATGAGGAGACATTTCTTCACCCAAAGAGTGGTGAGCCTGTGGGATTCATTACCACAGGAAGTAGTTGATTCCAAAACATTGAATGTATTCAAGAGACAACTAGATATAGCTCTTGAGGTGAATAGGATCGAAGGTTATGGGGAGAAAGCAGGGTTAGGCTATTTAATTGGATGATCGTGGTGAATGGTGGAGCAGGCTTGAAGGGCTGAATGGCCTCCTCCTGCTCCTACTATGTTTCTACGTTTAAACTAATGCCCCTTTATATTGAGACTACGCCCTTTGGTCCTAGACTTCTGTACAGAGTTCTCACATGTTAGAGTTAATCATTCTCTGCACTTTCTTTGTAGCTCTAACACCATTTTCTGCACTCTGTTCTATTATCCTGATTTACTTAGGTAAGGAATGATTTATCTGGTTATTATGCAAAACAATACTTTTCACTGTATCTTGGTACATGTGACAGTAATAAATGAAATAGAATCAAGACTGCTCGCAGTACTCCAGATATGATCGAACCAGCACCTTGTACAGTTGCAGTAAGATTTACTGACTCATATAGTGCAACCTCCTTGAAATAAGGGCCAACATTCCATCAGCCTTCCTGATTACCTGCTGTACCTGTGGGCTAGCTTTATGTGTTTTGTGCTCAAGTACCCCAAAGTCCCTTTGTGTTGTAGCTTTCTGCAGTTTTTCTTCATTTAAATGCTGTCTGTTCCAAAATGAACAACTTTGTATTTTCCCAAATTATATTCCATTTTTCCCAACTTTTTGCCCACTTACAGGTACTAAACATATCAATATCTCTTTACAAATTGCTTATATCCCTCTTGCAACCTGCCTTTCCCTCTATTTTATTTGAGTGTAAATCCACATTGGCATGTGGGAATCTTATAAAAGGTCTGTTGATTAGAATTCAGGACCAGCATGTTCCGAAAGATAAGGATGGCAAGATTTGGGAACCCTGGATGACAAGAGAAATTGTGAACTTAGTCAAAAAGAAAAAGGAGACATACATAAGGTTTAGGAAACTGAAAACAGACAGAGCCCTCGAAGAATACAAAGACAGCAAGAAAAAAACACCAACAAGGAAGTAGGAGGGCTAAAAGAGGCCGTGAAAAGTCTGTGGCAAATAGGATGAAGAAAAATCCCAAGCGTTGTATACATATATAAGGAGCATGAGGGTACCTAGGGAAAGGGTGAGTCCACTCAAGGACAAAGGAGGTAATTTATGCATGAATCTGGAGGAAGTGGGTGAGGGCCTTCACAAATACTTTGCAATCAACTTTTGATCATTAGTAAAGTGATGGAAGGTGTCATCACAGCACTATTAAGCAGCACCTAACCAGCAATAATCTACTCAATGATAAAATCTGAAAGAACTGCGGATGCTGTAGATCAGGAACAAAAACAAAGTTGCTGGAAAAGCTCAGCAGGTCTAGCAGCATCTGTGAAGGAACTGTTCTAAGGATGGGTCACCGGACCCAAAACATTAACTCTTGTTTTTTCCTTCACAGATGCTGCCAGACTTGCTGAGCTTTTCCATCTACTCAGTGATGCCCAAACTGGGATCCATCAGGGCAACCGAGCTCCTGACATCATTACAGCCTTGGTTCAAACATGGGGTGGCTCAGTGGTTAGCACTACTGCCTCACAGCATCAGGGACCCAGGTTTGATTCTGCCCTTGGGCGACTGTCTGTGTAGAGTTTGCACATTCTCCCCGTGTCTGCGTAGGTTTCCTCCGGATGCTCCGGTTTCCTCCCACAGTCCAAGGATGTGCAGGTGGGCTGGATTGGCCATGCTAAATTGCTCAAAGTGTCCAGGGATATACAAATTAGGTGGATTAACTGTGGGAAATGCCAGGTTACAGGGGGTGGGTCTGATGGGATGCTCTTTGAAAGGTCTGTGTCGACTCGATGGGCCAAATGGCCTGCTTCCACACTGTAGGAATTCTATGAATTCTGCTCTATGTACAAAAGACCTGAATTCCAGAGGTGAGGTGAGAGTGACAGCACTTGACATTAAGGCTGCATTTGACCAAGTGTGGCATCGAGGAGCCCTAGCAAAACTGGAATCAATGGGTATTGGGGCAAATTCTCTGCTGGTTGGAGTCAAAACTGGAACTTATGAAGATGGTTGTGGTTGCTGGAGGTCAGCCACCTCAGCTCCAGGTCAACTCTGCAGGAGTTACTCAGGATAGTGTCCTAGGCCCAAACATCTTCAGCTGCTTCACCAATGACGTTCCCTCCATCACGAGGTCAGAAGTGGGAATGAGGAATGTTTGCCAATGATTGCACAATGTTCACAAATATTCAAAACTCCTCAGACACTGAAGCAGTCCATGATCTAATGCAACGAGATCTTGACTATATCCAACTTGGGCTGAGAAGTGGCAAGTAACATTTGTGTCACACAAATGCACAGCAATGATCACCTCCAATAAGAGATAATCTAATCACCACCACTTCAATAGTGTTACCATTACTGAATTTCCCACTGTCAACCCAACTGAGCTCATCACATAAACAGTTAAGTGCATTAATATGAACAAAGAACAAAGAAAATTACAGCATAGGAACAGGCCCTTCGGTCCTCCAAGCCTGCGCCGAACCAGATCCTCTATCTAAACCTGTCGCCTATTTTCCAAGGACCTGTATCCCTCTGCTCCCTGCCCATTCACGTATCTGTCTAGATACATCTTAAATGACGCTATCGTGCCCGCCTCTACCGCCTCCACTGGCAATGCATTCCAGGCACCCACCACCCTCTGCGTAAAGAACTTTCCAAGCATATCTCCCTTAAACTTTTCCCCTCTCACCTTGAAATCGCGACCCCTAGTAACTGAGTCCCCCACTCTGGGAAAAAGCTTCTTGCTATCCACCCTGTATGTACAGGACCGGAATAATGTGGTGAGTAACTCACCTCCTGACTCTCCAAAGCCTGTCCACCATCTACAAGGCACAAGTGAAAAGTGTGATGGAATATTCTTCACTTGCCTGTATAGGTGTAGCTCCAACAACACTCAAGCAGCTTGACACCATCCATGACAATGCAGCCCACTTGATTGTCACTACATCCACAAACATTCGCTCCCTCCACCGCTGACACTCAATAGCAGCAGTGTGTACTATCTACAAGATGCACTGCAGAAATTCACTAAAGATTCTTCAACAGCACCTTCCAAAGCCACGACCATTTCCATCGAGAAGAACAAGGGCAGCAGATACATGGAACACCACCATCTGAACATACCCCTCCAAGTCATTTACCATCCTTACTTTGAAATACATTGTTGTTCCTTCACTTCATTCGATTAAAATCCTGTAATTCCCTCCCCGATGAAGTTGTGGGGCGGCAGGGTGGCTCAGTGGTTAGCAATGCTGCCTCACAGCGCCAGGGACCCGGGTTTGATTCCACCCTCGGGCGACTGTCTGTGTAGAGTTTGCATGTTCTCCCCAGATCTGCATCAGTTTCATCCCACAGTCCAAAGATGTGCAGGCGAGATGGATTGGCCATGCTAAATTGCCCGTAGTGTTCAGAGGTGTGTAGATAAGGGGGATGGGTCTGGGTGGGATGCTCCAAGGGTCGATGTGGACTTATTGGGCTGAAGGGCCTGTTTCCACACTGCAGGGATTCTATGATTCTATGATAACCTACAGCACATGGACTACAGCGGTTCAAGCAGGCAGCTCACCACCACCTTCTCAAGAACAACTGGGGATGGGCAATAAAATGTTGGCCAGCCAGCGATGTCCACATCCCACAAGTGAATAAAAGAAAAGATGTTGGGTTTTTAAAAAAGCATTAAGGTAGACAAGTCCCCGGGACCTGATGGGACCTATCCCAGAATGCTGTGGGTGGCAGGTGAGGAAATTGCTGGTGCCAAGTATCTTTGTATCTTCTTTAGTCACAGGAGAGGTCCCAAGGACTGAAGAATACCCAGCACTGTTCTTTTGTTTAAGAAGGGCAACAGTGATAATCCAGGAAATTACAGTTCGGTGAACCTTACGTCAGTGGTAGAGAAATTATCAGAGAAGATTCTTAGGGACAGGATATGCTCACATGTACAAAAACATACTTACAAAAAAACATTTACAAACACAACATTTACAAAAGACATTTACAAACAACAATATCACTCCAGATGTGGCCAAACAAGGCTTTTGTATAGCTGGAGCATAACTTCACGGCTCTTGAACTCAATCCCTCTATTAATGAAAGCTAACACACCATACGCCTTCTTAACAACTCTATCCACCTGGGTGGCAGCTTTCAGTGAACTGTGAACATGAACCCCAAGATCCCTCTGCTCCTCCACACTGCCAAGAATCTTTCCGTTAACCTTGTATTCTGCTTTCAAGTTTGTCCTTCCAGAATGAATCACCTCACTTTTCAGGGTTAAACTCCATCTGCCACTTCTCAGCCCAGCTCTGCATCCTATCAATGTCCCTTTGCAACTGAGAACAGCCCTCCGCACTATCCACAACTCAACCCACCTTCATATCGTCCGCGATCTTACTAATCCACCCTTCCACTCCTACATCTAAATCATTTACAAAAATCACAAATAGAAGAGGACCCAGAACAGATCCTTGTGGTACACCACTCATAACTGAGCACCATGTTGAATATTTTCTATCCACTACCACCCTTTGTCTTCTAAGGGTCAGCCAATTCTGAATTCAATCTGCCACATTTCCCCCTATGCCATGCCTCCTTACTTTCTGCATGAGCCTACCATGGGGAACCTTATCAAATGCCTTACTTAAATCCATGTATACCACATCCACTGCTTCACCTCTATCCACGTGTTTGGTCACCTCTTCAAAGAATTTAATAAGGTTTGTGAGGCATGATCTACCCCTCACAAATCCATGCTGACTATCACGAATTAAACTGTGCCTATCCAAGTGATCATAAATCCTATCTCTCAGAGCCCTTTCCAATAATTTGCCCACCACTGAAGTCTGCCTGTACTCCTTGCAAAACAAAGTCTTTCACTGTACTTAGGTACATGTGACTACAATAAATCAAACCAAGCAAATCACTAAACTATTAATCCGGAGACCAAGGTAATTTTTGAGGACCTGTTTTCAAATTCTGCCATGACAGATGGTGGAATTTGAATTCAATAAAAATCTGGAATTAAGAATTTGATGATGACTATGAAACCACTGTCAATTGTCAGAAAAAAAAAACCAACTGGCTCACTAATGCCCTTCAGAGAAGGAAACTGCCGTACTTACCTGCTATGACTTATATGTGACTCCAGACCCACAGCAATGTGGTTGACTCTTAAACATCCTCTAAAATGTCCTAGCAAGCCCTTCAGTTGTATAAACCAAAAGAAAGGAAAATATGGAATTCAATTGGATGAAACACCTGGTATCAACCTAGGCTTCAGAAATAATAATGGCCAAACAACCCTGCTGACCTTGCAAAGTCCTCCTTACTATCATCTGGGTAGTGCCAAATTTGGGAGAATTGTCTCACAGACTAATCAAGCAACTGCCTGACAGGGTCATGCTCACTGAATCATACCTTACAATGTCCTAGACATCACCATCACCGTCCCCGACTATGACCAAAAGAAACAGGAACAGGAGTGGGTTGTTTGGCCCCCTTGAGCCTACTCCACCAACAAGTAGAATCATGTCCTGTCCTACATCAGGATAGGTTCAGCAGAGGTGGGAACACATTGGTATACAACTGGGAGGGAACTGCCCTTGGAATTCTCATCAACAACTCTGGGCCCCATGAAATCTCATGACATCAGGTTAAATATGGGCAAGGAAATCTCCTGCTGTTTACCATGTACATCCTCCCTCAGCTGAAGAATAAGTACTTCTCAATGTTGAACAACACCTGGAGGAAGCGAGATAACAAGGTGCAGAGCTGGATGAACACAGCAGGCCATGCAGCATCAGAGGAGCAGGAAGGCTGACGTTTCGGGCCTAGACCCTTCTTCAGAAATGGGGGAGGGGAAGGGGGTTCTGAAATAAATAGGGAGAGAGGGGGAGGTGGATAGAAGATGGATAGAGGAGAAGATAGGTGGAGAGGAGGGGATGGGGCCAGGAAAGGTGAGTGTAGGTAGGGAGTTAGGAAGGGGATAGGTCAGTCCAGGGAGGACGGACAGGTCAAGGGGGCGGGATGAGGTTGGTCGGTAGGAGATGGAGGTGCGGCTTGGGGTGGGAGGAGGGGATAGGTGGGAGGAAGAACAGGTTAGGGAGGC
>NC_063341.1:80926527-80943622 GCF_021869965.1 Rhincodon typus
ATCCCTCTTCTATCCGCCTCCCACTCTCTCCCTATTTATTTCAAAACCCCCTTCCCCTCCCCCTTTTCTGATGAAGGGTCTAGGCCCGAAACGTCAGCCTCTCTGCTCCTATGATGCTGCTTGGCCTGCTGTGTTCATCCAGCCCTATACCATTTTGGATACTGCTGTGGGATGGGAGGGGTGGTGGGGGTAGTAGTTTGGGGTGATGACTGATCAGGGGAAAGCAGCAGTAGCCAGGTCAGTGGCACTATGATTGGTTCTGCCGCACAACGGGAAAGTGTAAAAGTAAACAGGAGCTTGGTGATAGGAGACTTGATAGTTAGGGGGACAGACAGGAGATTCTGTGGCCGCCAATAGGAATCCAGGATGGTGTGTTGCTTCCCGGGTGCAAGGGTCCAGGATGTCGCAGAGCAGCTGCAAAACGTTCTCAAGGGGGAGGGTGAGCAGCCAGAAGGCATTGTGCACATTGGCACAAATGACACAGGTAGAAATAGGGATGGGGTCCTGTGGAGTGATTATAGAGAGCTAGGGAAAATAGTTAAATAACAGGACCTCGATGGTGATAATCTTTGGATTACTTCCAGTGCTGCATGCTAGTGAGGGTAAGAACAGGAGGAAATGGCAGATGAGTGAGTGGATGAAGAATTGGTGCAGGGGGCAAGGATTCAGATTCCTGCATCACTGGGATCTTTTCTGGGGCAGAGGTGACCTGTTCAAAAGGGATGGGTTTCACCTGAATTGGAGGGGGCCAACATCATGGTGGGCAGATTTGCTAGTGCTACAAGGGAGGATTTAAACCAGATTGGCCGGGTGTGGGATCCTCAACAGCACGGAGGCAAGTGGCTGGAAGGAGATACAATAATTAGAAATAGCAAGTTGAAGAGACAGGTCAGGCTGGAACAGGACAGGGAGCGAGGAATGTCTAATAAAAACCGAAAGAACTGCGGATGCTGTAAATCAGGAACAAAAACAAAGTTGCTGGAAAAGCTCAGCAGGTCTGGCAGCATCTGTGAAGGAAAAAACGGAGTTAACGTTTCGGGCCCGGTGACCCTTCCTCAGAACTGTTGTTGTTGTTGTTATTGAGCGACGAATGCCTGTTGGATTAAATTGCATTTATTTCAATGCAAGAGGACAGACAGTTAAGGCCGATGAACTCAGGATGTGGATAGGTATGTGGGACTGGGATATTATAGCCTTTAGACAAACATGGCTAAGGCAGGGACAGGACTGGCAGCTTAATGTGCCAGGGTACAGGTGCTTTAGGTGGGACAGATGTGGAGGAAAGACGGGAGGGGGAGTTGCATTTTTGATTGGGAGGAGTATCACAGCAGTAGACAGAATGGAATAACTGAGGGATCATCCAATGAGGCTTTGTGGGTGGAGCTAAGAAATAAGAAGTGGGTGGTGATGTTATTGGGGTTGTACTATAGGCCTCCAAATAGTCAATGGGAATTAGAGGAACAAATATGCAGGGAAACTGCGGTGACTTGCAGGAGAAATAGAGTTGTTATAGTGGGGGATTTTAATTTTCCTAACATAGACTGGGACTGTCATAATGTTCAGGGCTTAGACAGAGTGGAATTTGTTAAATGTGGGTCCTCCCTGGGAAGGAACAAAACTTGACCTTGGGAAATAGGCAGGACAAGTGACTGAGGTGACAGTGGGGGAGCACTTTGGAACCAGTGACCATAGTTCTATTAATTTTAATAGCTGTGGAGAAGGACAAAACTGGTCCACAGGTTCAAGTTCTAAATTGGGGCAAGGCAAATTTTGATGGAATTAGACAGGAGCTTGCAGGGGTTGATTGGAGTAGTTTGTTTTCAGGCAAAGGGACCTCAGGCAAGTGGGAGGCCTTTAGAAGTGTGATAGCTAGAGTTCAAAGTCTTTCCGTTCCTGTGAGGGTGAAGGACAAAGTTGGCAGGAGTAGGGAACCCTGGGTGACAAGAGATATTGAGGCTTTAACCAGAAAAAAAATAGGAGGCATGGCTCAGGTACAGGCAACTGGGATCAAGGAAATTCTTGGAGGTATACAGGGGATACAGGAGTTTACTGAAGAAGGAAATCAGGTGGGTGAAAAGGGGGAATGACATAGCTTTGGCTGAGAAATTAGGGTGAATCCAAAGAGATTCTTTAAGTATATTAAAAGTAAAAGAATAACTAGAGAGAGAGTAGGACCCCCTCAAGGACCAAAGTGAACATGTATGTGTGGAACTGCAGGAGATGAGCAAGGTCCTCAATGAATATTTCTCCTCTGTGTTTACTGTGGAGAAAAACATGAAGACTTGGGAACTTGGGAAAGTCAGTGGTGATATCTTGGGGATAGTGCATATCACAGTAGAGGAGGTGTTGGAAGTATTAGAATGTATGAAGGTGGATAAATCTCCTGGTCCTGATCAGATATATTCAAGAGCCCCACAAGAGGCTAGAGAAGAAATTGTGGGGGCCCTGGCTGATATATTTGCATCATCGTTAGTCACAGGTGAGGTCCCAGTAGACTGGAGGGTAGTGAACGTTGTGTCCTTATTCAAGAAGGGCTACAAAGAAAAACCTGGGAATTATAGACAAGTAAGCTTAACATCTGTGGTAAGTAAGTTACTTGAGAACATTCTGAGGGATAAGATATACATGCATTTAGAAAGACAGATTTGATTAGGAATAGTCAACATGGCTTCTTGAGTGGGAGATCATGCCTCACAAATTTGTCCGAGTTCTTTGATGAAGTGACCATAAAGGTTGATGAGGGAAGGGCAGTAGACGTGGTCTATATAGCTTTCGTAAGGCCTTTGATAAGGTTCCACATGGAAGGCTGCTCTGGAAGGTTGGATCGTGTGGAATCCAGAGAGGGTTGGCAAATTGGATACACAATTGGCTTAATGGTAGGAAGCACAGAGTAACTGGAAAGGATGTTTGTCAGACTGGAGGCCTGTGACTAGTGGTATGCCTCAGGGATCAGTGCTGGACACATTGCTGTTTGTTACCTATATCAATGATATGGGTGAGAATGTACAAGGCATGATTAGTAAGTTTGCAGATGACAATAAAATGGGTGGTATTATGGACATGAAGGAAGGTTATCAGAAATTGCAGCAGGATCATGATCACTTGAGGAAGTGGGCTGAGAAATGGCAAATTAAGTTTAATATAGATAAGTGTGAGATGTTGTATTTTGGAAAGTCAAATCAGGGTAGGAGTTCCATGGTGAATGGTAGGGCCTTAAGGAGTGTAACGGAACAGAGTGACCTTGGATCGCAGGTGCACAGTTCTCTGAAAGTGGATTCACATGTATACAGGGCAGTGAAGAAGGCTTTTGGCACACTGGCCTTCATCAGTCAGGACATTGAGTATAGAATTTGGGAAATTATGTCGCAGTTATACAGGACGTTGGTGAGGCTGCACTTAGAGTACTGTGTTCAGTTTTCGTCACCTTGCTGTAGGAAGGATGTAATTAAACTGGAAAGAGTGCAGAAAAATTTACAATGATGTTTCCAGGACTCAAGGGACAGAGTTGTAGGGAGAGGATGGACAAACTAGGACTTTTTCTTTCGAGGGTAGGAGACTGAGGGGGAATCTTATAGAAGTGTATAAGATCATGAGAGGCATGGATAGGGTGAATGCACCCAGTCTTTTTCCCAGGGTTGGGGAATTGAGGACTAGAGGGCATCAGTTTAAGGCAAGGGGGGAAAGAATACATGGGAACCTGAGGGCGACTTTTTTTACACAGAGGGTGGTACGCATATGGAATGAGCTGCCAGCGGAAGTGGTTTGAGGGGGTACATTAACAACATTTAAAAGGCATTTGGATGAACACATGGATAGGAAAGGTTTAAAAGGATATGAGGATAGTGTAGATGGACATTTCGGTCGGCATGGACCCTTGTGCACCGAAGGGCCTGTCTCCATGCTGCAGGATTCTATGACTCTAAGAGTGAAAAATATAGTTGACCTCATCCTCACCAGTCTGCCACAGATGCATCTGTCCATGACAGCATTAAGAGTGACCAGTTCACAGTCCTCATGGAGGTGAAATCCCACCTTCACATTGAAAATACCCTCCATCATGGTGTGTGGCATTATCACCATGCTAAATGGGACAGACTTCAAACAGATCTAGCAATTCAAGACTGGGCATCCATGAAATGCTGTAGACCAGCAGCAGTGGTAGAACCATCCTCGAACACAATCTGTAGTCTCATGGCCCAGCATATCCCCCACTCAACCATTACTCAAGCCAGAGGAACAACCCTGGTTCAATAAAGAATGCACGGGTATATTCCAAGAGCAAAACCAGGTATACCTAAATTTGAGGTGCCAACCTGGTGAAGCTGTTGAACAGGACTACTTGCATGTCTAACTGCGTAAGCTATAGGAGATAGAGAGAGTTAATTATAAACAACAGATCAGATCTAAGCTCTGCAGTCCTGTCACATCCAGTCAGCACTGGTGATGGACAATTAAAAAACTCACTGGAGGATGAAGCTTCACAAATATCCCCACCCTCAATGATGGGGGAGTGTAGCATTTCAGTGCAAAACATAATGGTGAAGCATTCGCAGCAATCTTCACCAGAAGTGCCAACTGGATGATCCATCTCAGTCTCCTCCAAAGATTGCCAGCATCACCCACGCCAAACTTCAGCCAATTTGATTCACTCCAATTGATATCAAGAAATAGCTGAAGAAACTGGATACTTCAAAAAGCTATAGACCCTGACCACATTCCAGCAATAGCGCTGAAGACTAGTACTCCAGAACATGCCACTCCCCTGGCCAAGTACAGTAACAACACTGGCGTCTACCTGACAATATGAAAAATTGCCCAGATATATCCTGTACATAAAAAGCAGGACAAATTCAATCCAGTCAATGACAACTCGACCAGTCTATTCTTGATCATCAATAAAGTGGTAGAAGGTGTCATCAAATTGGGCTACCAAACAGCATAAACTGCTCAGTGATGCCCAGTTTGGGTTCTAAGTGCCACTCCACTCCTGATTACAGCCTTGGTTCAAACATGAGCGGAAGAGCTGAATTCCAGAGGTGAGGTGAGAGGGACTGCCTTTGAAATATAGGCTGCATTTGACCATGTGTGACATCAAGGAGCTCTAGCAAAACTAGAGTAATTGGGCATTAAGGGATTCTGCTGGTTGGAGTTATACCTATCACTTTGGAAGATGGTTGTGGTTGTTAGAGGTCAGTCATCTCAGCTCTAGGACATCTCTGCAGGACTTCTCAAGGTAGTTTCCTGGGCCCAACCATCTTCAACTGCTTCATCAAAGACCCTTCCCTTCATCGTAAGGTCAGAAGTGGGCATGTTTACCAATGACTGCACAATGTCCAGTAACACTGACAACTTCTCAGATACTAAAGCAGTCCATATCCAAATGCAACAAGATCAGGGCAATATACAGGCTTGGATTGACAAATGGCAAAACATTTGCACCACACAAATGTTAGGCAATGACCATCTCCAATAACAGACATCACACCAACTGTCCCTTGGCATTGATGGTGTTACCATCACTGAATCCTTCACTATCAATATCCTAGGGATTACTATTGACCAGAAACTCAACTAGATTCACCATACAAATACACTGGCTACATAAGCAGGTCAAAAGCTAGGAATACTGTGGCAAGTAACTTACCTGACTCCCCAAAGCTTGTCCATCATCTACAAGGCACAAGTCAGGAGTGTGATGGAATACTCCCCACTTGCCCCATTGGGTGCAGCTCCAACCACGCTCAGAAAGCTTGACACCATCCAGGACAAAGCAGCCCGCTTGATTGGCACCACGTCCACAAGCACCACTCCTTCCATCACTGATAGTTAGGGGTACAGATGGGCCCTTCTGTGGACATAAAATAGACTCCGGGATGGTGTATTGCCTCCCTGGTGCCAGGGTCCAGGATGTGTCTGAGCGGGCAGAAAGCATTCTGAAGGGGGAGGGTGAACAGCCAGACGTTGTGGTACATATTGGTACTAACGACATAGGTAAGGTGAGTGACGAGGTCCTGCAGCAGCAGGTTGGGGAGTTAGGTAGAAAGTTAAAAAGCAGGACCTCCTAAGTTGTAATCTCAGGATTACTCCCTGTGCCACTTGCCAGTGAGGCTGGAAATTGGAGGATAGTACAGCTCAACACGTGGCTAAACAGATGGTGTTGGAGAGAGGGTTTCAGATATCTGGACCATTGGGATCTCTTCCAGGGCAGGTGGGACCTCTACAAGAAGGACGGATTGCATCTATACTGGAGGGGCACAAATATTCTGGCTGGGAGGTTTGCTGGTGTTACTCGGGAGGATTTAAACTAGCTCGGTAGGAGGGTGGGAACCAATGCAAAGGTGAATGGACTGAAAGGGAACTAGAGAATAGGGCCAGTAAGACCCAGAGGAAGAGCAGAGAGGGTGTGGTTGCTGATCAAAGTGGATCTGGTGGATTGAAGTGCATCTGTTTCAATGCAAGAAGTGTAACAGGTAAGGCAGATGAACTTAGAGCTTGGATTAGTACTTGGAACTATGATGTTGTTGCTATTACAGAGACTTGGTTAAGGGATGGACAGGATTGTCAGCTTAACATTCCAGGATACAGATGTTTTAGCCGGGATAGAGAGGGATATAAAAGGGGTGGGGGAGTTGCACTACTTATTAAGGAGAATATCACAGCTATACTGCGGGAGGATCCCTTGGATGGGTCATACAGCAAGGCAATATGGGTAGAGGTCAGGAACAGGAAGGGTACAATCACAATGTTTGGGGTTTACTGTAGGCCTCCCATCAGCCAGCAGGAGATAGAAGAACAGATATGTAGGCAGGTTTTGGCAAGATGTAAAAATAACAGGATTGTTGTCGTGGGTGATTTTAACTTTCCATATATTCTCTGGGACTCACTTAATGCTTGGGGCTCGGACGGGCAGAGTTTGTAAGGAGCATCCAGGAGGGCTTCTTGAAACAGTATGTAGATAGTCCAACTAAGAAAGGGGCCTAGTACTACTGGACCTAGTATCGGGGAATGAGCCTGGCCAGGTGGTCAACGTCTCAGTAGGGGAGCAGTTCAGGAACATTGATCACAATTCAGTAAGCTTTAAGGTACTGATGGATAAAGATAGACGTAGTTGTCAGGTGAAGGTGCTAAATTGGGGGAAGGCTAATTACAACAATATTAGGGAAGAACTGAAGAATGTAGATTGGAAGCAGATGTTTGAGGCCAAATCAACATATGCTATGTGGGAGGCTTTCAAGTGTAAGTTGCTGGGAAATCAGGACTGGCACATTCCTGTAAGGATGAAGGATAAGTATGGCAAGTTTAGAGAACCTTGGATAACGAGAGATATTGTGAGCCTAATAAAAAAGAAAAAGGAAGCATTTATCAAGGCTAGGAGGCTGGGAACACATGAGGCAAGGGTGGGATACAAATAAAGTCGAAAGAAATTTAAGCAAGGAGTCAGGAAGGTTAAAAGGAGTCATGAAAAGTCATTGGCTAACAGGATTAAGGAAAATCCCAAGGCTTTTTGTACATATATAAAGAGCAAGAGGGTAGGCAGGCAGAGGGTTGACCCACCAAGGACAGGGAAGGGAATTTATGTGTGGAGCCAGAGGAAATGAGTGAGGTATTAAATGAGTACTTTGTGTCAGTATTCACCACAGAGAAGGAATTAGTGGACGATGAGTCTGGGGAAGGGTGTGTTTGGGTCATGTTGGGATCAAAAGGGAGGAGGTATTGGGGGACTTGAAAAACGTTAAGGTAGATAAGTTCCCAGGGCCTGATGGGATATATCCCAGAATACTGAGAGAGGCAAGGGAGGAAATTGCTGGGGCCTTCAGGGAAATCTTTGTATCCTCACTGGCTGCAGGGGAGGTCGCAGAGGATTGGAGAATAGCCAACGTTGTTCTTTTGTTTAAGAAGGGTGGCAAGGATAACCTAGCTATTTACAGGCCGGTGAGCCTTACGTCAGTGGTAGGGGAATTATTGGAAAAGATTCTTTGAGACAGGATTTACTCTCACTTGTAGATAAATGGGCGTATTAGTGTGAGGCAACATGGTTTTGTGAAAAGGAGATCGCGTCTCATTAACTTGGTTGAGTTTTTTGAGGAAGTGATAAAGATGATCAATGAGGGTAGGGCAGTGGATGTTGTCTACGTGGGCTTCAGTAAGGCCTTTGACGAGGTCCCTCATGGCAGGCTGGTACAGAAGGTAAAGTCGCATGGGGTCAGAGGTGAGTTTGCAAGATGGATAAAAAAACGGGCTCGATCATAGAAGACAGAGGGTTTCTGAATGGAGGGCTCTGACTAGTGGTGCGCCTTAGGGATCAGTGTTGGGACCTTTGCTATTTGTAATATATATAAATGATTTGGATGAGAATGTAATTGGTCTGATTAGTAAGTTTGCCGATGACACAAAGATCGGTGGAATTGCAGATAGCGATGAGAACCGTCAAAGGATAAAGCAGGATATAGATCGGTTGGTGACTTGGGCAGAGAGATGGCAGATAGAGTTTAATCCAGAAAAATGTGAGGTAATGAATTTTTGCAGGTCTAATCCGGATGGAAAATATACAGTAAATGGCAGAACCCTTAAGAGTACTGATAGGCAGAGGGATCTGGGTGTACAGGTACACAGGTCACTGAAAGTGGCAAAGCAGGTGAAAAAGGTAGTCAACAAAGCATATAGCATGCTTGTCTTCATTGGCCGGGGCACTGAGTTTAAAAATTGGCAGGTAATGTTGCAGTTTTATAGAACGTTAGTTAGGTCGCATTTGGAATATTGTGTTCAATTCTGGTCGCCACACTACCAGAAGGATGTGGTGGTTTTGGAGAGAATACAGAAAAGATTTGCCAGGATGTTGCCTGGTATGGAGGGCATTAGCTATGAGGAGACGTTGGAGAAACTTGGGTTGTTCTCACTGGAATGACGGAGGTTGAGGAGGGACCCGATAGAGGTCTACAAGATTATGAAGGGCATGGACAAGCTGGACAGTCAGAAGCTTTTTCCCAGGGTGGAAGAGTCAGTTACCAGTGGCCATGGGTTTAAGGTGTGAGGGGCAAGGTTTAAAGGTGATGTTCAAGGCAAGTTTTTACACAGAGGCTGGTGGGTGTCTGGAACTCGCTACCAGCGGAGGTAGTGAAAGCAGATACTGTAGTGACTTTTAAAGGGTGTTTTGACAAATCCATGAACAGGACGGGATTAGAGGGATACGGTTCCCAGAAGGGTAGAGAGTTTCAGTTGTGACAGGCAGCATGTCGGTGCAGGCTTGGAGGGCTGAAGGGCCTGTTCCTGTACGGTAATTTTCTTTGTTCTATGTTCTTGATGCTCAGTAGCAGCAATGTGCACTATCTACAAGATTCTCTGCAGAAATTCACTGAAGATCTTGAGTCTACATTTTCCAAACCCACAAACTCTTTCACCTCGAAGGACAAGGGCAGCAGATAAACAAGAATACCACCTACAAGCCACTCACCATCCTGACTTAGAAACATATCACTGTTTCTTCACTGTCACTGGGTCAAAATCCCAGATTCGCTCGCTAATGACATTGTAGGTGTACCCACAGCACATAGACTGCAGCAGTTCAAGAAGGCTGTTCGCCACCAATTTCTCAAGGACAACTTAGAACAGGTAATAAATGTTGGTCCAGCCAGCAACTCTTACATTCCACAAGTCAATGAAAAAAGTAATACGGCCACTATGCCGTCGCCTCCCCATCAAATGGCGAAGCAAGTTAGATGGGTTGTACGGTCTCCTCCTGCTGCTATTTCATATGTTTATAATCCATTGAAATCTCAATACTCATTGAATTCCCTCCTGTTTTGTATTCCTGATTATATTTGCTCCACTATGAATGATTGTGCCTTTAGCTGCCTTGGGACTAAGCACTGGAGTTCAATCTGTAAAATTCTCCATATCTCCACTTCCTTACTCCTTTAAGACACTCTTTAACTCCAACCTCTTTATTAAATGTTTGTCCCTCTGCCTAAATATGGCCTTCAGTGGAGTCATGGGGAATGTCACTGGATTAGTAATCCAGATGTCTATGATAATATTCTGGGAACAGTGTTTGAATCCCTCTGCAGCAGATGGTGAATCAAAATTCAATAAAATCTGGAATAAAGAGGTGGACTTATGTGGTCTGGTCTACATTTGACTTGAGACTCTCAGTTTAACTGTAATACCATACAAATTGGAACAGCAGCAAACAGTTTGGACCCTTAAGCCTGCTCCACCATTCAATAGGACAGTGTCTGATCCGGTATTCCTGACGTCCACTTTTCTTCCCTAACTTGGTAACTTTTGGTTCCCTGACTGATCAAAAATTTAGCTCTCTCAGCCTTAAATATACACAAGGACTCTGCACCATCGTCCTCTGTGGCAAGGAGTTTCAAAGATTCACAAACTTCTGAGAGAAGAAATTCCTTCTCATCTTGGTCTTAAACTGGTGCCCCTTTATTCTGAGACTATATCCTCTGGTCCTAGCTTCTTCCATGAGGGGACATTTTCAACATTTACCCTGTAAACTCATTAAGAATTCTATATGTCTCAATGAGATCACATCTCATTCTTCTAAATTCCAATGAAGAGAGTCCCATCCTGTTTAAACTTTCCTCCTAAAACAAGTCCCCCATAGCCAGATTATCTCAGTCAACATTCTCTGAACTGCCTCCAATAAAATAATATTGTTCCTTAAAAAGGGGACCATAACTGCTCACAGTACTTCAGATATTTTCTCACCAGCACCTTGTACAGTTGGTAGTAAGACTGCACTACTCGAATACTCTAACCCCCTTGAAATAAGGGCCAACATTCCATTAGCCTTCCAGATTATCTCCTGCGCCTGTGTGCTACTGTTCTCTGGGATGGGCAATAAATGCTGGTTTAATCAGCAACATATACATCCTGTAAACAAATTTTTTAAAGGTGGAAAGTTTGGCTTTTATAACAATCCTGAGATGCGCAGTGGGCTGTTTTGTTAGATTAAAAGATTTTTTTCTCTATTCATTTGTGGGATGTGCGCGTCACTGGCTGGCCAGCATTTCTTGCCCATCCCTAGTTGCCCTTGAGCAGGTGATGGTGAGCTGCCTTTTTGAACTGCTGCAGTCCTCCTGCTTTGAGTTGACCCACAATGCTATTAGGGAGGGAATTCCAGGATTTTGACACAGCGACAGTGAAGGAATGGTGATATATTTCCAAGTCAGGATGGTGAGTGACTTAGAGGGGAACTTGGAGGTGGTGGTGTTCCCATCCCTTGTCCTTCTAGATGGAAGTGGTCATGGGTCTGGAAGGTGCTGTCTGAGGATCTTTGGTAAACTTCTGCAGTGCATCTTGTAGATAGTACACACTGCTGCTACTGAGCATCGGTGGTGAAGGAAGTGGATACTTGTGGATGTGGTGCCAATCAAGTGGGCTGCTTTGTCCTGGATGGTGTCAAGCTTCTTGAGTGTTGTTGGGGCTGCACTCATCCAGGCAAATGGAGAGTATTCCATCACACTCCCGACTTGTACCTTGTAGACGGTGGACAGGCTTTGGTGAGTCAGGAGTTGAGTTACTTGCCGCAGTATTCCTAGCTTCTGGCCTGCTCTTGTAGCCAGTGCTAATGTGGTGAGTCCAGTTGAGCGGCCATATATTGTCATTATTTGCCTCATTTTACTTGGGCTGGAGTGATTTGTCTGTGAAGAGATACTGGATAGGCTGGGTAGTTTTCTTTAGGGCAGAAAAGGCTGATGAGGGACCTGACTACAAAGTTACGCAAGGCAAAGATAATGTAGATATGGAGAATCCCTTCCCCCCTTAGCAGAGGGGTAAATAACCAGGGGGCACAGTTTTAAGGTACGGATTAGGAGGCTTACAGAGGTCTTGAGGAAAAATCTTTTCACCCAGAGGATGGTGGGTGGAACTCTCTATCTAAAAGGATGGTAGTGCTAGGATATCGCAAGACATTTAAGAACTAGATCAATGAGGACTTGAAATGCCACATCATAAAAGCCTTTGGCCAAGTGCCGCAAAATAGGATTAAAATGCACAGGTGTTTGATGACTTGCGCAGACATGATGGGACAAAGCCGGTTTTTCTGTGTAGTAAAAATTCTATAACTCATTTCATACTTTGGCACCTGGCAAACTCGAAAACTCAATATTAAGCTCCACATTTTCAGAGCATGACCTCCATCCTCCAGTTAGAACATAGAACATAGAACAGTACAGCTCAGTACAGGCCCTTCGACCCACAATGTTGTGCCGAAATTTTAGCCTAAACCTAAGGTCTATCTAACCTCCACCCCTAAATTATACTATCATCCATATGCCTATCTAATAGCCGCTTAAATGCCCCTAATGAGGCCAACTCCACTACCCTCTCTGGCAATGCATTCCATGTCCCGACCACTCTCTGAGGAAAGAACCTACCTCTGATGTCTCCCCTATATCTACCTCCACTCACTTTAAAACTAAGCTCCTTCGTAATAGCTACCTCCATCCTAGGAAAAAGTCTCTGGCTGTCTACTCTATCTATACCTCTAATCATTTTGTACACCTCTATCAAGTCACCTCTCATCCTTCGTCATTCTAAAGAGAAAAGCCCTAGCTCTCTCAAACCTTCCACGTAAGACCTTCCCTCCATTCCAGGCAACATACTGGTAAATCTCCTCTGCACCTTTTACAACGCATCCACATCTTTTCTGTAATGAGGCGACCAGAACTGGACACAATGCTCCAGATGTGGCCGAACCAGGCTTTTGTATAGCTGAAGCATAACTTCACGGCTCTTGAACTAATCCCTCTATTAATGAAAGTTAACACACCAATACGCCTTCTTAACAACTCTATCCACCTGGGTGGCAGCTTTCAGGGAACTGTGGACATGAACCCCAAGATCCCTCTGCACCGCCACACTGTCAAGAATCTTTCTGTTAACCCTGTATTCTGCTTTCAAGTTTGTCCTTCCAAAATGAATCACCTCACACTTTTCAGGGTTAAACTCCATCTGCCACTTCACACCCCAGCTCTGCATCCTATCAATGTCCCTTTGTAACCTAGAACGGCTCTCCACACTGTCCACAATGTGACCCACCTTCGTATCGTCTGCGAATTTGCTAATCCACCCTTCCACTCCTTCGTCCAAATCATTTACAAAAATCACAAATAGAAGAGGACCCAGGACAGATCATAAGAACATAAGAACTAGGAGCAGGAGTAGGCCATCTGGCCCCTCGAGCCTGCCCCACCATTTAATAAGATCATGGCTGATCTTTTTGAGACTCAGCTCCACTTACCCGCCCACTCACCATAACCCTTAATTCCTTTACTGTTCAAAAATTTATCTAGCCTTGCCTTAAAAACATTCAGTGACGTAGCTTCAACCGCTTCACTGGGCAGGGAATTCCACAGATTCACAACCCTTTGGGTGAAGAAGTTCCTCCTGACCTCAGTCCTACATCTGCTTCCCTTTATTTTGAGGCCATGCCCTCTAGTCCTAGTTTCACCTGCTAGCGGGAACAACCTCCCTGCCTCTACCTTATCTATTCCCTTCATAATCTATATGTTTCTGTAAGATCTCCCCTCATTCTTCTGAATTCCAGTGAGTATAATCCCAGTCTACTCAGTCTCTCCTCATAATCCAACCCTCTCAACTCTGGAATCAACTGAGTGAATCTCCTCTGCACCCCCTCCAGTGCTAGTATATGTCTTCTCAAGTAAGGAGACCAAAACTGTACACAGTACTCCAGGTGTGGCCTAACCAGGACTCTATACAGCTGCAGCATAGCCTCCCTGTTTTTAAACTCCATCCCTCTAGCAATGGCAGACAAAATTCCATTTGCCTTTTTAATTATCTGCTGCACCTGCAATCCTACTTTTAGCGATTCATGCACAAGGACACCCAAGTCCCTCTGCACAGCAACGTGCTGCAATTTTTTACCATTTAAAACATAGTCCATTTTCCTGTTATTCCTACCAAAATGGATGACCTCACACTTGTCAACATTGTACTCCATCTGCCAGACCTTTGCCCACTCACTTAGACTATCTATATCCCTCTGCAGACTTTCAGTGTCTTCTGCACACTTTGCTCTACCATTCACCTTCGTGTCATCTGCAAATTTTGACATGTCACACTTAGTCCCCAACTCCAAATCATCTGTATAGATCCTTGTGGTACACCACTCGTAACTGAGCACCATGTTGAATATTTTCCGTACACTACCACCCTTTGTCTTCTGAGCGTCAGCCAATTCTGAATCCAATCTGCCACATTTCCTCTTATCCCATGCCTCCTTACGTTCTGCATAAGCCTACGATGGGGAACCTTATCAAACGCCTTACTTAAATCCATGTATACCACAGCCACTGCTCTACCTTCATCCACATGTTTGGTCACCTCTTCAAAGAATTCAATAAGGTTTGTGAGGCATGGTCTACCCCTCACAAATCCATGCCGACTATCACGAATCAAACTGTGCCTATCCAAGTGATCATAAATCCGATCTCTCAGAGCCCTTTCCAATAATTTGCCCACCACTGACATAAAACTAACTGGCCTGTAATTTCCGGGGTTATCCCAATTACCTTTTTTTAACAAGGGAATGATTTTTGCCTTTCTCCAATCTTCGGGCACTATACCCGTGGACAGTGAGGACGAAAAGATCATCGTCAAAGGCCCTGCGATCTGTTCCCTCGCTTCCCATAGAGTCCTTGGATAAATCCCATCATGCCCGGGGGGCTTATCTCTCTTCAAGTTCCTCAAAATTCCTAGTACATCTTCCTTACTAACATCCACCTCCTCTAGCCTACCAGCCTGTTTCACACTGTCCTCCTCTACAACTAGGTCCCTCTCAGTTGTGAATACCAAAGAAAAGTTTTCACTAATGACCTCTCCTATCTCTTTAGGCTCCGTGCATAAATTTCCTTTACAGTCCTTGATCGGCCCTACCCTTTCTCTTATTCCTCACGTACGTGTAAAAAGCCTTGAAGTTTTCCTTGATCCTATCTGCCAAGGTTTTCAAATGCCCCCTTATAGCTCTTCTGAGCCCTTTCTTCAGCTCTTTTCTGGATAACTTGTATCCCTCTAGAGCCTTTTCCAATCCTTGTTTCCTAAACTTTACATAAGCGTCCTTGTTCCTCTTAACCAGTAGTTCGACTTCTCTTGAGAACCAAGGCTCCCTCACTCAACCACATCTTCCCTGACTGCGAGGGACAAACATATTGAGCACACACAGTATGCATTCCTTAAACAATCTCCACATTTCTATAGTGTTCTTCCCTGACAGCATCTGTTCCCATTTTGTTAGCCACTTCTTGCCTAACAGAATTATAATTACCCTTCCCCCCAATTATTCACCTTACCCTGCTCTATGTACCTATCCTTTTCCATGACTATTGTAAAAGTAACAGAGTTATGATCGCTACCGCCAAAACGCTCTCCTACCAACAGGTCTAACACTTGGCCCGGTTCATTGCCAAGCACCAAATCCAAACAGGCCTCTTCACGTGTTGGTCTATCTACATACTGTGTCAGGAATCCTTCCTGAACGTACTGGACAAAATCCACTCCATCTAAACTATTACAACTAAAATGTTTCCAATCAATATTTGGAAAGTTGAAGTCACTCATGACTACAACCCTGTGACTTCTGCACCTTTCCAGTATCTGCCTCCCAATCCGCTCCTCCACTTCTCTGCAACTATTAGGGGGTCTGTAAAAAAAAAACCAACAAAGTAACTGCTCCTTTCTTGTTCCTGACCTGAACCCAAACTGACTCTGTAGACATATCAGTCTCAAACTGCCTTTCAGTAGCTGCTATACTAACTCTGACTAGCAATGCCACTCTGCTGCCTCTTTTACCACCCTCCCTATTTCTTTCAAAGCAACTAAATCCCTGAACATCCAACAAAACCATTCCCGTCCCTGAGTTAGCCAAGTTTCTGTAATGGCCACAACATCGTAGTTCCAAGTACTGACCCATGCTCGAAGTTCATCCGCCTTATTGAAGTACTCACACTTAAAACCATGCCTGTGTCCACAATTATGCTGCATTGATCGCATTTCTTTACTAACAACCTCCTTCCCTGTTGTGTCTGTTGGAAGGCTGAATACCTCATCCTCTGAATTACAAATCCGGTTCCCCACCCCCTGCCAATCTAGTTTAAACCATCCCGTATAGCTTGAGCAAACCTCCCTCCCAGGATATTTGTGCCCTTCCGGTTCAGGTGCCACCTTCCCCAGAATGTGCTCCAATTATCCACATAATGGAAACCCTCCCTCCTATACCAGCCCTGTAGCCACATGTTTAGCTGCACTCTCTCCCTATTTCTTACTTCGTTGTCACATGGCACTGGTAGTAATCCAGACATAACTACCCTGTTTGTCCTGGACTTCAGCTTCCAACCTAACTCCCTGTACTCGTTTTTTCACATTCTCTGTCCTTTTTCTACCTATGTCATTGGCACCGATGTGTACCATGACTGCTGGTTGCTCACCCTTCCCCGTAAGGATCTTGAAGACATGATCGAGACATCACGGACCCTGGCACCCGGAAGGTAACATACCATCCGTTTGTCTCGTTCACCTTCACAGAACCGCCTGCCTGTATATTGAATCCCCCTCTACAATTGCTCTCCTATTCTCCCCCCTTCTCTTCTGAGCCATAGGGCCAGGCTCAGTGCCAGAGACCTGCCCACTATGGCCTTCCCCTGGTAGGTCCACCCCCACCAACAGTATCCAAAGCGGTATACTTATTATTGAGGGGAATAGCCACAGGGGATCCCTGCACTGTCTGCCTATTCCCTTTCCCCTTCCTGACAGTCAGTCAACCTTTTTCCTGTACCTTGGGTGTGCCCACCTCCTTATAACTCCTCTCTATCACCCCCTCAGCCTCCCGAATGATCCGGAGTTCATCCAGCTCCAGCTCCAGTTCCCTAACGCGGTTTTTGAGGAGCTGGAGTTGGGTGCACTTCTCGCAGGTGAAGTCAGAGGGACACCAGCAGTGACCCTTACCTCCCACATCCTGCAAGAGGAGCATGCAACTGCCCTAGCTTCCAGTCCCTCTACTCTAGATTTCCAGAAGAATTTTAAAAAAAGCCTCACCTTACCGACCCTCCACACAGTCTTTTTTTTT
>NC_063341.1:80953622-81028019 GCF_021869965.1 Rhincodon typus
CACGCACAACTTCCCACTACTGTCCTTGACCGGCCCCAATCTTACTCTAGTCATTCTTTTATTCCTGACATACCTGTAGAAAGCTTTAGGGTTTTCCTTGATCCTGCCTGCTAAAGACTTCTCATGTCCCCTCCTGGCTCTTCTTAGCTCTCTCTTTAGGTCCTTCCCGGCTAACTTGTAACTCTCAAGCGCCCTCACTGAGCCTTCACGCCTCATCTCTACATAAGCCTCCTTCTTCCTCTTGACAAGAGATTCAACTTCTTTAGTAAACCACGGTTCCCTCGCTCGACCACTTCCTCCCTGCCTGACAGGTACATACTTCTCAAGGACACGCAGTAGCTGTTCCTTGAACAAGCTCCACATTTCAATTGTGCCCAGCCCCTGCAGTTTCCTTCTCCATCCTATGCATCCTAAATCTTGCCTCATCGCCTCATAGTTGCCTTTCCCCCAGCTATAACTCTTGCCCTGCGTTATATACCGATCCCTTTCCATCGCTAAAGTAAACGTAACCGAATTGTGGTCACTATCACCAAAGTGCTCACCTACCTCCAAATCTAACACCTGGCCTCGTTCATTACCCAGTACCAAATCCAATGTGGCCTCGCCTCTTGTTGGCCTGTCTACATACTGTGTCAGGAAACCCTCCTGCACACATTGGACAAAAACTGACCCATCTGAAGTACTCAAACTATAGCGTTTCCAGTCAATATTTGGAAAGTTAAAGTCCCCCATAACAACTACCCTGTTACTTTCGCTCCTATCCAGAATCATCTTTGCAATCTTTTCCTCTACATCTCTGGAACTTTTTGGAGGCCTATAGAAAACTCCCAACAGGGTGACCTCTCCTTTCCTGGTTCTAACCTCAGCCCATACTACCTCAGTAGACAAGTTGTCATCAAATGTCCTTTCTGCCACCTTAATACTGTCCTTGACTAACAATGCCACACCTCCCCCTCTTTTACCACCTTCCCTGATCTTACTGAAACATCTAAACCCCGGAACCTGCAACAACCATTCCTGTCCCTGCTCTATCCATGTCTCCGAAATGGCCACAACATCGAAGTCCCAGGTACCAACCCATGCTGCAAGTTCACCCACCTTATTCCGGATGCTCCTGGCATTGAAGTAGACACACTTCAAACCACCTTCCTGCCTGCCGGTACACTCCTGCAACCTTGAAACCTTATTTATGACCTCACTACTCTCAACCTCCTGTACACCGGAGCGACAATTCAGGTTCCCACCCCCCTGTTGAATTAGTTTAAACCCTCCCGAAGAGCATTAGCAAATTTCCCCCCCAGGATATTGGTACCCCTCTGGTTCAGGTGTAGACCATCCCATTTGTAGAGGTCCCACCTACCCCAGAATGAGCCCCAATTATCCAGGTATCTGAATCCCTCCCTCCTGCACCATCCCTGTAGCCACGTGTTCAACTGCTCTCTCTCCCTATTCCTCGCCTCGCGAGGTAACAACTCTGTTTGTTCTCGCTCTAAGCTTCCACCCTAGCTCCTTGAATTTCTGCCTTACGTCCCCATCCCTTTTCCTACCTATGTCGTTGGTGCCTATGTGGACCACGACTTGGGGCTGCTCCCCCTCCCCCTTAAGGATCCCGAAAACACGATCCGAGACATCACGGACCCTGGCACCTGGGAGGCAACACACCAACTGCGAGTCTCTCTCGTTCCCACAGAATCTCCTATCTGTCCCCCTAACTATGGAGTCCCCAATGACGAATGCTCTCCTCCTCTCCCCCCTTCCCTTCTGAGCAACAGGGACAGACTCTGTGCCAGAGACCTGTACCCCATGGCTTACCCCTGGTAAGTCGTCCCCCCCAACAGTATCCAAAACGGTATACTTGTTTTTGAGGGGAATGGCCACAGGGGATCCCTGCACTGTCTGCCTGTTCCCTTTCCGTCCCCTGACTGTAACCCATCTACTTTTTTCCTGTACCTGAGGTGTGACTACCTCCCCGTAACTCCTCTCAATTACCCCCTCAGCCTCCCGAATGATCCGAAGTTCATCCAGCTCCAGCTCCAGTTCCCTAACACGGTTTCCGAGGAGCTGGAGTTGGGTGCACTTCCCGCAGATGAAGTCAGTGGGAACACTAGTGGTGACCCTTACCTCCCACATTCTACAGGAGGAGCATACAACTGCCCTAACATCCATTCCCACTGTTCTGAATTCCCAAACAGACAAATTAAAAAAAAATCGTTCTTAAAAAGTGGAGTGATACATATAATTTTCCAATCCAAAGGACAGTTCCTCTATCCAGCAGATCTTTTACCGTTCCTTTGTCTGCCCATCCGTTTTACTCTCTTTCTGAGCTCCATCTCCATCTATTGTTTACTCCTCCCCCTAACCCCACCCCATCTTCAGCATATATACCAACCTTTGCCTTGCCATAATCAATTCTGAACAGGGTCACTTGCCATGAAATATTAATTTTGCTTTCCCTCCACAAATGATGCCAAACCTGCTCAGTTTCTCCAGCAACTTCCATTTTCATACCAGGTTTAGTATCATAGAATCATACAGTACAGAACAAGTCCTTTGGCCTATTGAGTCTGTACCACAGAAGAAAAGACTTATACCTACACTAGTCTCACTTTCCCACACTAGGCCTATATCCTGAAAGTTATGGCATTTCAAGTACGCATCCAAGTCTTTTTAAAAGTGTAGAGGTTTCCCACCTTATCTACTCTCCCAGGCAGCGCCTTCCAGACCTCCATTACCCACTGGGTGAAAACGCTTTTCCTCAAATCCCCTCTCAACCTCTTGCTTTTCACTTTAAAACTATGCCACTTTTATTGACCTTTTGACTAAAGGTAAAGCTGCTTTCAATTTACCGGTCCATAGCCCTCAATCTTATATATCTCTAACAGTATAGCTTGTTGTCCGGTAAGCATCAGAACATGTTGGTCTAAGAAAGCATTCTTTGAACTCTTTATCTAGGGTACCTTTACCTATCTTACTTTTCCAGTGAATAGGTAGACTACTGCAGAATTGACAAACATGAAATTGATAAACAGGGCTATGAATGAGCATCAGATTTAAAGAAAAATCCTATCGAACAAAGTGATTTATACATCTGGGTGACCGCCACTTCACATTAAATAGAAAATTTAGACACTGATTTCTCATCACTCACCAGTTTATATAGCATTTCGGAATTTTTAGTCTCAGTTTGAGGTGCTTTTGATAGCTGCCTCAGAAATATAGATACTTGTGTGCAGAATCCCAATTGTTCTGTCCCTACAGGTCCTTTTCCTACACCAGTAAATTCCACTTTATAACCAAATTTATTTCCAATGTTCAAAGACCTGAATGTGAAACAGAAAATTTAAATTACACAGAATGTAATAAATGTTCCCAGTTCAGACAGAAGACTGTCTTCAACTTAAGTTTTGTAATGCACAAGAACTAAAATTCAGATCACTTGTTGCAACTGGTCCTGTACTCTACTGCCCTGTTCATCATTACTCTGTAATGATCCCAGCTGATTTCATTACTGGACAAATCAGATCTCAGGGAGAAACCTGGCTCGATGGATCATATTTTGCTCTGTTTTGATTTTAACATACTGGTCTCTTGTTGAACTGTAAGTGTACAATGCTACAGATTTGGCTTTAACAATAAAACAGAAGCTTATTAAAAAAATGAAATGAAGACAACAAGACACAGGAGCAGATGTAGCTCATTCCTTCAGAAGTAGTTTAGTGAGTCTATACTGCCATTTAATAAGACCATGGCTGATTTGATAATCCTCAATTCCACTTTGCTATCATTTTGCCACAACCCTTGATTCCCTCAATGATTAAAAATCTGTCTATCTCAGCATTCAATATACAAGATACTTAATGACCGAGCATAGACAGCCCTCTGTGGTAAACACCCCCAGAGATTTAATGCCCTCTGAGTGAAGAACTTCTTCATCTGTCTGAAAAGAATAACCCCTTATTCTGAGATTGTGCCCTCTATTCCTAGTGTCTTCCACAAGGAGAAATAACCTCCTCGCATTAACACTATCAAATCCCCTAAGAATTGTTTAGTTAGAACATAGAACAGTACAGCACAGTACAGGCCCTTCGGCCCACGATGTTGTGCTGAACTTTTACCCTAAACCTAAGGTCTATCTAACCTCCACCGCTACCTTACGCTATCATCTATATGCCTATCTAATAGCCGCTTAAATGTCCCTAATGAGGCCGGCTCCACTACCCTCTCTGGCAATGCATTCCACGCCCCGACGACTCTCTGAGTAAAGAACCTACTTCTGACGTCTCCCCGATATCTACCTCCTTTCACTTTAAAACTACGTCCCCTCGTAAAAGCTACCTCCACCCCAGGAAAAAGTCTCTGGCTGTCTACTCGATCTATACCTCTGATCATTTTGCACACCTCTATCAAATCACCTCTCATCTTTCGTCAATCTAAAGAGAAAAGCCCCATCTCTCTCAACCTTTCCTCGTAAGACCTTCCCTCCATTCCAGGCAACATCCTGGTAAAACTCCTCTGCACCTTTTCTAACACTTCCACATCTTTCCTGTAATGAGGTGACCAGAACTGGACATAATACTCCAGACGTGGCCGAACCAGGCTTTGGTATAGCTGGAGCGTAACTTCACAGCTCTTGAACTCAATCCCTCTATTAATGAAACCTAACACACCATACACCTTCTTAACAACTCTATCCACCTGGGTGGCAGCTCTCAGGGAACTGAGAACATGAACCCCAAGATCCCTCTGCTCTTTCACACTGCCAAGAATCTTTCCGTTAACCCTGTATTCTGCTTTCAAGTTTGTCCTTCCAAAATGAATCACCTCACACTTTTCAGGGTTAAACTCCATCTGCCACTTCTCAGCCCAGCTCTGCATCTTATCAATGTCCCTCTGCACTGTCCACAACGTGACCCACCTTCATATCGTCCGTGAACTTGCTAATCCACCCTTCCACTCCTTCATCCAAATCATTTACAAAAATCACCAGTAGAAAAGGATCCAGAACAGATCCTTGCGGTACACCACTCGTAACTGAGCACCATGTTGAATATTTTCCGTACTCTACCACCCTTTGTCTTCTAAGGGCCAGCCAATTCTGAATCCATTCTGCCACATTTCCCCCTAACCCATGCCTCCTTACTTTCTGCATGAGCCTACCATGGGGAACCTTATCAAACACCTTACTTAAATCCATGTATACCACATCCACTGCTCCACCTTCATCCACATGTTTGGTCACCTCTTCAAAGAATTCAATAAGGTTTGTGAGGCATGATCTACTCCTCACAAATCCATGCTGACTATCATGAATCAAACTGTGCCTTTCCAAGTGATCGTAAATCCTGTCTCTCAGAGCCCTTTCCAATAATTTGCCCACCACTGACGTAAGACTAACTGGTCTGTAATTTCCGGGGTTATCCCTGTTCCCTTTTTTGAACAAGGGAATGACCTTTGCCTCTTTCCAATCTTCCGGCACTATACCCATGGACAGTGAGGACGAAAAGATCATCGTCAAAGGCCCTGCGATCTCGTCCCTCGCGTCCCATAGAATCCTTGGATAAATCCCACTGGGCCCGGGGGACTTATCTATCTTCAACTTCCTCAGAATTCCTAGCACATCTTCTTTACTAACATCAATCTCCTCTAGCCTACCTGCCTGTTTCACAACGTCCTCCTCTACAACTAGATCCCTCTCAGTTGTGAATACTGAAGAAAGGTATTCATTAAGGACTTCTCCTATCTCTTTAGACTCTGTGCACAAATTCCCTTTACAATCCTTGATCGGCCCTACCCGTTTTCTGGTCATTCTCTTGTTCTGCACATACGTGTAAAAAGCCTTGGAGTTTTCCTTGATCCTATCCGCCAAGGTTTTCTTATGCCCTCTTATAGCTCTCCTAAGCCCTTTCTTCAGCTCCTTCCTGGCTAACTTGTATTCCTCTAGAGCCTTTACTGTTCCTCTTTTCCTAAACCTTACATAAGCATCCTTCTTCCTCTTAACCAGTCGTTCGACCTCTCTCGAGAACCGTGGCTCCCTCACTCGACCGCATCTTCTCTGCCTGCTAGGGACAAACATATCGAGCACATGCAGTATGCATTCCTTAAACAATCTCCACGTTTCTGTGGTGCTCTTCCCTGACAGCATCTGTTCCCAATTTATGTTACCCAGTTCTTGCCTAACCAAATTGTAATTACCCTTCTCCCAATTGTAAACTTTACCCTGCTGTATGTACCTATCCTTATCCATGACTATCGTGAAAGAAACAGAGTTATGATCGCTACCGCCAAAATGCTCTCCTACCAACAGGTCCAACACTTGGCCCTGTTCGTTGCCAAATCCCAAGTGGCCTCTCCTCGTGTTGGTCTATCTACATACTGTGTCAGGAATCCTTCGTAAACGCACTGGACAAAATCTGCTCCATCTAAACTATTACAACTAAAATGTTTCCAACCAATATTTGGAAAGTTGAAGTCACCCATGACTACAATCCTGTGACTTCTGCACCTTTCCAGTATCTGCCTCCCAATCCGCTCCTCTACTTCTCTGCAACTATTAGGAGGTCTGTAAAAAACCCCCAACAAAGTGACTGCTCCTTTCTTGTTCCTGACCTCAACCCAAACTGACTCTGTAGACTCTGTAGTTCAATAAAGTTGTCTCTCATTCTTCTGAAATCTAATAAATACAGGCTCAACTGACTCAACCTCTTCTCATAAGGCTACATTACAGGTCAGGTGTCAGATCTCTTGGTGGGAGAGCATTTCGGTGATAGTGATCACAACTCCCTGACCTTTACTATAGTAATGGAGAGGGATAGGAGCAGACGGTATGGGGAAGTATTTAATTGGGGGAGGGGGAATTACAATGCTATTAGACAAGAAGTACGGAGCATAAATTGGGATCAGATGTTCTCAGGGAAATGCACGATAGAAATGTGGAGGTTGTTCAGGGAGCAGTTGCTACAAGTACTGGATAGGTCTGTCCCACTGAGGCAAGGAAAGGATGGTAAGGTGATGGAACCTTGGATGACAAGACATGTTTAACACCTAGTCAAGAGGAAGACAGAAGCTTACTTAAGGTTGAGGAAGCAAGGATCGGACAGGGCTCTAGAGGTCTATAAGGTAACCAGGACGGAACTGAAGAATGGATTTAGGAGAGCTAGAAGGGGTTATGAGAAAACCTTGGTGGGTAGGATGAAGGAAAACCCCAAGGTGTTCTATACTTATGTGAGGAACAAGAAGATGGCCAGAGTGAGGGTAGAGCGTTTCAGGGATAGTGGAGGGAACTTGTGTGTGGAGTCAGAGGAGGTAGGGGAGGTCCTTAATGAATACTTTACTTCAGTATTCACCAGTGAGAGGGACCTTGATGTTTGTGAGGACAGCAGGAAATAGGCAGACATGCTCGAACTGGTTGTTGTTAAGAAGGAGGATGTGCTGGAAATTTTGAAAAACATAAGGATAGATAAGTCCCCTGGGCCAGACGGGATATACCCAAGGTTGCTATGGGAAGCAAGGGAAGAGATTGCTGCCCCTTTGGCAATGATCTTTGCGTCCTCACTGTCCACTGGAGTAGTGCCAGAAGATTGGAGGGTGGCAAATGTCATTCCCCTGTTCAACAAAGGGAATAGGGATAATCCTGGAAATTACAGACCAGTCAGTCTTACTTCTGTGGTGGGCAAACTACTGGAGAGGATTCTGAGAGATAATATTTATGATTATTTGGAAAATCACAGTTTGATTAGAAATAGTCAGAATGGCTTTGTGAGGGGCAGATCATGCCTCACAAGCCTTATTGAATTCTTTGAGGATGCGACAAAACACATTGATGAAGGTGGAGCAGTGGATGTGGCGTATATGGATTTTAGCAAGGCATTCGATAAGGTTCTACATGGTAGGCTCATTGAGAAAGTAAGGAGGCATGGGATTCAGGAAAATTTGGCTGTCTGGGTACAAAACTGGCTGTCCAATAGAAGACAGAGGGTGAGGAAAGTAGATGGAAAGTATTCAGCCTGGAGCTCGGTGACCAGTGGAGTTCCACAGGGATCTGTTTTGGGACCTCTGCTCTTTGTGATTTTTATAAATGACTTGGATGAGGAAGTGGAAGGATGGGTTAGTAAGTTTGCCGATGACATGAAGGTTGGTGGAGTTGTGGGCAGTGTGGAGGGCTGTTGTAGGTTGTAACAGGATATTGACTGGATGTAGAGCTGGGCAAAGAAGTGGCAGATGGAATTCAACCCTGAAAAGTGTGAAGTGATTAATTTTGGAAGGTTGAATTTGAATGCAGAATACAGGGTTAATGGCAGGATTCCCAGCAATGGGGAGAAACAGAGGGATCTTGGGGTCCACGTCCATCGATCCCTCAAAGTTGCTACCCAAGTTGATAGGGTTGTAAAGAAAGCTATGGTGTGTTGGCTTTCATTGACAGGGGAATTGAGTTTTAGAGCCGTGAGGTTATGCTGCAGCTCTATAAAACTCTGGTTAGACCACACTTGGAATACTGTGTTCAGTTCTGGTCACCTCGTTACAGGAAAGATGTGGAAGCTTTCGGGAGGGTGCAGAGGAGATTTACCAGGATGCTGCCTGGACTGGAGGACAGGTCTTACGAGGAAAGGTTGAGGGAGCTAGGGCTTTTTTCATTGGAGCGAAGAAGGATGAGAGGTGACTTGATAGAGGTTTACAAGATGATGAGAGGCACAGATAGAGTGGATAGTCAGAGACTTTTTCCCCAGGGCGGAAATGACTATTACAAGGGGGCATAATTTTAAGGTGATTGGACGGAGGTATAGGGAAGACATCAGAGGTAGGTTCTTCACACAGAGAGTGGTGTGCGTGTGCAATGCGCTGCTGGCAGTGATAGTGGAGTCAGATAGTTTAGAGACTTTTAAGCGACTCTTAGATAGGCACATGGAGGATAGTAAAATGTAGGGGATGCAGGGTAGATTGACCTTAGTAGGATAATAGGTTGGTACAACATTGTGGGTTGAAGGGCCTGTATTGTGCTGTACTGTTCTATGTTCTATGTTGTATGTTCTACATATCAGGTTATTGAAACTTCTCTTGAATGCCTCTAATTCCAATATATCTTTCATCAGGTAAGAGAAACAAACTAATCACAACATTCCAACTTTGGTGGTACTAGTGCTTTCGTAAAACCTCACGACTTTTATCCTCCATTACCTTTGAAATAAAATCCAGCATTCTATGTATCTTCCCTTTTAACCACTGAACTTGAATGCTAGCTATTTGTGATTCATGGACAAGGACTCCCAAACTCCTCTCTTCTGTAGCTTCCTGCAGTTTCTGTAAATTTAAATAATATTCAGCTCCTCCATTTGTCCTGTCAAAGTGCATAACCTCACATTTTCCCACATTATATTCCATGCCAAGTCTTTGCCTATTCATTTCACCCATTCATATCCCTCTGCAGACTCTTTGTGTCATCCTCACCACTTGACTTTCCATCTATTTATCTGTCATCCACAAACTTGGCTACAGTACATCCACTTTCCTAATCCTAACCCAATTAATATATACTGTAAATATTGTGGTCTCAGCACTGATCCTTGCAGCACACCACTTATTACAGGTTGGTATCCTTAAGATTCCCCACCCCTCCTTATCCCAAATCTCTGTCTTTTATTAATTGACTAATTATTTATCCATGCTAAAATACTACCTCTAACACCATGGGCATTTATCTTAACAAGTAGCCTAATGAGTAGTATCTTTAAAAATGCCTTCTGAAAATCCAAATATATTGCATTCACTGCTTTCCCTTTATCTATCTGTTTGAATTTGTCAGATATGACTTGTATTTACTGAAGCCATGCTGATTTTGATTTAACATATTATGTATTTCAGCTATTTGCTCTATGGACTCTAACATTTTCCCAATAACAGATGTTCAGCTAACTGACCCATAGTTATCTGTACTGTTTCCTTCTCTTTCTAAATAAAGATGTTACATTGGCAGTTTTCCAAACCTCTGGGGCTTTCCTGGAAACTAAAGATTCCAGGAAGATAAGAGTCATAGAATCATAAAATCATAAAATCATACAGTACAGAGTTCTATAGTCCTGAAGAATATAGAGAAAGTAGGAAGGAGTTCAAACTGGGAGTCAGGAGGGCTACAAGGAGCTATGAAATGTCCTAGGTCACCAGAGTTAAGGAGAATCCCAAGGCATTTTATTCATATGTTAGGAGCAAGAGGGTAGTTAGGGAAAGAGTAGACCCCACTCAAGGATAAAGGAGGAGGTTATATGTGGAGCCAGCAAAAAAGGTTGAGATTCTTCATGAGTACTTTACATTGGTATCAACCAAATAGAGGGACGTGAGCCCAGAAACATCAAAGATAGGAGCAGGAGGAGCCCATTTGGCCCTTTGAGCCTCCTCTGCCATTCATCACAATCATGGCTGATCATCCAACTCAATAGGCTAACCCTGCTTTCTCCCCATAACCTTTGATCCCATTCACCCCAAATGCTATATCTAGCTGCCTCTTGAATACATTCAATGTTCGAGCACCAACTACTTCCTGTGGCAATGAATTCCACAGTCTCACCACTCTTTGGGTGAAGAAATGACTCCTCATCTCCGTCCTAAATGGTCTACCCCAAGGTTGTTAAGGTTAGGGAAAGATGTGAAAATCCTCTTGTGCAGGTCAACATAACGAAGGAGGAAGTGTTGGGTGTGTTGAAATACATTTAAGGTAGACAAGTCCCCATGATCAGATGGGATCTATCCTAGGATACCTCGGGAAGCATGGAAGAAATAGCTGAGACGTTAACAGATATCTTTGCATCCTCTTTGGCCTCAGGTGAGATTCCAGAGGACTGGAGAACGGCCAATATTGTTCCTTTATTTAAGAAGGTAAACGGAGCTAATCCAGGTATTATCAGGTTGGTGAGCCTGATGTCAGTGGTGGGGAAACCGTTGGAGAAGATACTGAGAGACAGGATTTATTCAGATTTGGAAATGAATGGATTTGTTAGTGATAGGCAGCAAGGGTTTATGTAGTGAATGTTATTTCTTAATAAATTGATTGAGTTTTGTGCGAAGGTGACAACAATGATTGATGAGGGAAGGGCAGTAGATGTCGTCAACATGGACTTTTGTAAGGCATTTGACAAGGTACCTCATGGCAGGCAGATCCGGGAAGTAGACTCTCATTGGATCCTGGATGAGCTAGCTAGATAGATACAAAACTAGCTTGGTCATAGAAGATAGAAAGTCGCAGTGGAAAGGTGCTTTTCAGAATGAAGATCAATAGCTAGTGATGTTCCACAAGGATCGCTGCTGGGACCTTTGTTGTTTACAATATATAGAAATGATCTTAGAGGAAAATGTAGGTGATCTAATTAGTAAGTTTACGGATGACACCAAAATTGGCAGAGTTGCAGATAGTGAGGAGGATTGTCAAAGGATACAGCAGGACAGAGAGGTTGTTGACTTGCTCGCCGAGCTGGCTTGTTTCCATTTAGATGTGTGATCAGCATGCCAGGTAACATTATCAGTGAGACACAAAAACAAAGTTGCTGGAAAAGCTCAGCAGATCTGGCAGCATCTGTGCAGGAGAAAACAGAGTTAACGTTTCGGGTCCGGTGACCCTTCCTCACTGGACCCGAAACGTTAACTCTGTTTTCTCCTTCACAGATGCTGCCAGAACTGCTGAGCTTTTCCAGCAACTTTGTTTTTGTTCCTGATTTACAGCATCCGCAGTTCTTTTGGTTTTTATTATCAGTGAGACCTCTGATTAAGTGATGTTGTTCTACTGTGCTTGGAATTTATACTGTCCACAGTACGCCCTAACACACTGGCCACACTGCCCTACATCAAGAACATGTCAGAACTGACAACGAGACTCGTACGACCACTAGGAATCATGATAGCACGTAAGCCCACAGCCACTCTATGACAAACACTCACAAGGATTAAAGACCCCATTTCCACAACACGTGGAACCAACGTAGTTTACAAAATACCATGCAACGACTGCCACAAACAATAAATCAGACAGACAGAAGGAACTAGCTATCAGAATACATGAACATCAGCTAGCAGCAAAACGAAACAACGAACTTTCCTTAATATCTGTACATTTGGACAATGAAGGCCTTCAGTTTAACTGGGACAAGGTAACCACAGTAGCCCAAACTAAACATAGACATGCACAAGAATTCCTAGAGGCATGGTTCTCAACCCATAATGCAATCAACAAACATACAGAATTGGACCCCGTATACAAACCTATACAGAACAAAACCGGAAATGACACTACTCATCATAACGGACCAGACAGTATAAATTCCAAGCTCAGTAGAACAATATTGCTTCATCAGAGGCCTCACTGATGATGTTACCAATCACGGTGATGAAATGTCTAAACGAAAACAAGTCAGCTCGGCTAGCAGGTCAACAACCTCACCCACAACCCAAGCTACAGATCTTTGCTAAAACCTTAAGCAGGACACAGAGATTGCAAATTTGGATACAGAAATGGTAGATGGAATTTAATCTCAACAAAATCGAGGTGATGCATTTTGGAAGATCAAATTCAGGCGCGAACAATACAATAAATGGCAGAACCCTTAGGAGCATTGACGCACAGAGGGATCTGGGCCACAGGTGGATAAGGTGGTCAAGAAGGCATTAACCATGCTTGCCTTCATCAGTTGGGGCATCAAATATAAAACTTGGCAAGTAATGCTACAGCTGTACAAAACTTCATTTAGGCCAAATTTGGAATATTGCGTGTAGTTCTGTTTGCCACATTACCAGAAAGACATGGATGCTTTGGAGAGGGTAAAGAAAGGACTCATCAGGATGTTGCCTGGTCTAGAGAGTTTTAGTTATGAGTACAGGTTGGATAAACTTGGATTGTTTTAACTGGAAGCATGGAAGCTGAGGGGCAACCTGACAGAGGTCTACAAAATTATGATAGGGTGAATAGTTAGAGGCTTTTTTCCCCCAGGGTGGAAAGGTCAACTACAGTAGGTTCAAGGTGAGAGAGGAAAAGTTTAGGGGAGAAGCGTGGGAAAATTTTTCACACAGAAGGTGGTGAGTGCCTGGAACGGACTATTGTTGGAGGTGGTGGAAGCAGGAACGTTAACAACGTTTAAGATGTATCTTGATAGACGTAAACGGAAGGCGAACAGAGCAATAGAAACCATGCATGGGCAATAGGTAGCAGATCTAAATAAGGCTAGGAATTGGTGCAGACTTGGTGGCCCAAAGAGCCTGTTCCTTTGCTACATTTTATTGTTTTGTATTATTGTAGAAGGGCCCCTTCAGCCCATCAAGTCTGCAGCAACAAAAAAACTACGTAAATCTACACTTTTCAGAATTTGGCCCACAGCCTTGAACTTTATGACTATTCAAGTGCTTAAAAAGTACTTTTTAAGGGTTGTAAGGTTTCTTGCCTCAACTCCCCTTCCAGTTTTTCACTACCCTCTGGGTGAAAAAGAATCCTCAAATCCCCTGTAAACTTTCTGCTTTTCACCGTAAAAATTATACCTCTGTTATTGACCTTCCAACTAAGGGGAACAGCTGTTTTCTATGCACCCTCTCCATGCCCCTCATAATCTTATATACCTAAATCAGGTCCTTTCTCAGCCTTCTCTGCACCAAACAAAACCTCAAGCTTATCCAGCCTTTCTTCACAGTTACAAAAACAAAGTGGCTGGAAAAGCTCAGCAGGGCTGGCAGCATTGGTGAAGGATAAAACAGAGTTAATGTTTCGGGTCCGGTGACCCTTCCTCAGAGCCCATCCTGGTGAATCCCCTCTGTATTCCCTCCAGTGCAATCACATCCTTTCTATACAGCAGTGACCAAAACTGCACACAGTACTCCAGCTGTCGCCTAACTAAAGTCCTGTACAGTTCCAACATAACCTCGTTGTTCTTATAATCTATGACTCGACTAATAAAGGCAAGAATCCTGAATGCCTTCTTCACTCCCCTATTAACCTGTCCTGAATCAGGAAACCAAGTGTGGACAGAGAAGAAAGTTATCTCAGAGTACAACAGGACCTTAATCAGATGGGCTGATAGGCTGAGAAGTGGTAGATGGAGTTTACTTTAGATAAATGTGAGGTGTTGCATTTTGGTAAGGCAAATCAGGGCAGGACATATACGCTTATACGACTATACAGGAGGAAGGTGATGGCCTAGTGGCATTATCACTGGATTGTTAATCCAGAGACCCAGGTAATGTTCTGGGGACCTGCGTTCAAATCCTACCATGGCAAATAGTGGAATTTGAATTCAATAATTAAAAAAAATCTGGAATTAAGCATCTAATGATGATCGTGAGTCCATTGTTGATTGTCAGAAAAGCCCATCTGGTTCACTAATGTCTTTTGGAGAAGGAAACTGCCATCCTTACCTGGTTTGGCCTATATGTGACTCCTGAGCCACAGCAATGTGCGTGACTCTAAACTGCCCTCTGGGCAATTAGGGATGGGCAATAAATGCTGGCCTAGAAAGCGATGCCCTCATCATGTCAATGAATTTTAAAGGTCCTGGGGAATGTTGCAAAACAAAGAGACTTTGGGGTGCAGATTCATTGTTCCTTGAATGTGGAGTCACATATAGACAGGGTAGTTAAGAAGGTGATTGGTACACTTGCCTTTATTAGTCAGTACATTGAGTATAGGAGTTGGGATGTCATGTTGCGGCTGTACAGGACATTGGTTGGTCAGTACATTGAGTATAGGAGTTGGGATGTCATGTTGCGGCTGTACAGGACATTGGTTAGGCCACTTTTGGAATACTCATTCAATTCTGACCTCCCTGCTTTAGGAAAGATGTTAAACTTGAAACGGTGCAGAAAAGATTTACAAGGATGTTGCTGGGGTTGGAGGGTTTGAGGTATAGTGAGGGGCTGAATAGGCTGGGGCTACTTTCCCTGGAGCGTGGGAGGCTGAGGGGTGATCTTTTGGAGGTTTATAAAATCATGAGGACCATGGATAGGGTGAATAACTAAGATCTTTTTTCCCAGGGTAGGGGAGTCCAAACCTACAGGGCACAGGATTAAGGTCAGAGGGGAAAGATATAAAAGGGACCTAAGGGGCAACTTTTTCATGCGTGTATGGAATGATCTGCCAGATGAAGTGGTGGAAGCTGGTACAATTACAACATTTAAAAGGCATCTAGATAGGTACATGAATAGGAAGGGTTTAGAGAGATATGGGCCAAATGCTAGCAAATGGAACTAGATTAGTTTAGGATATCTGGTCAGCATGGACAAGCTGGACCAAAGGGTCTGTTTCTCTCTGTTTCTTTGAGCTTCCAAGTGTCTTGCCATTCCTTTGTCTGGGACAATCAATAGCTGCTAATGGGGACTGTTAATGGCTGACAATCAGTTGTTTATGGTAACAGCCCATGTGATGGTCTGGTGTGTGGAGCCTCCATTGCTCTCCATTGCAGAGATGAAATGTGGACTGTGTGACCACTTTGCAAAACGCCTATGTTCTATGCACAAAAATGTCCCTGAGCTTCCTGTTGCCTGTCAGTTCAATACATCATCATGTTCCCTGGCCAGCAGCTCTGTCTCAGACTTGCTGCATTGCTTCAGCAAGGCTCAGTGTAAGCTGGAAGAACAGCACATTTTCTGCTTGGGGACCCTGCAGCCTTCAGGACTTAATATCATGTTAAATAATTTTAGGGATTTAGCATCTTCCCCCATGTCCTTAACCCAATACCTACACACCAAATTACTTGACAGTGAGGGAGAAGGTCTTAAGTTATAGGAGGATTGGTCAGAAGGACAAATCAGTTACTACCCATTCCTTTATCTGCCCAACTGTTTTAGTCTCTCTCTGGACTCTATCTCCACCTATCATTTCTTCCTCCCCCTCCCACCACCCCATCTTCAGCATAGATACCAACCTTTTCCTAACCATCTTCTCCATACGTTCAACAGCATTATCTTTGCTGAATCCCCTATCAACATCCTGGCATTTAACCACTGATCATAAATGGAAATGGGCCAACCAAAGAAGTACTGTGGCTACAACAGTAGGCCAGAAGCTAGGAATTCTGTTGGTGGGTAACTCACCTCCTATGTCATCTCCACATGGAGCTCCAATAAATATTCAGAAGCTTGATACAAAGCTGTAAGCATTTTAAACATTCATGAGCTCAACCACTGATGCCCAGCAATGTGAACAATCCATAAAATGTACTGAGGCAACTAACAGGCTCCCACAATAGCATCTTCCACACCCACAATCTCGACCATTCAGGCCAAAGGTTGAAAATGCATGAGAACTCCACCTACTGCAAGTTCCCTTCAAAACCACACACCATCCTGACTTGGAACTAAGACACCACTATTTCATTGTAGCTGGGTCAAAATCCTTGAAATCCTTCCTTAGCAGCATTGTGTGTATCTACGCCACATGGGCAATAGCAGTTCAAGAAGGCAGCTCACCATCATCTTCTCCAGGATAATTAGGGATGGGCAATAAAAACCCTCATCCCGTGAATGAATAAAACAAGATGAGACTAATGCCACAGGATTGAAGAATTGTAAATGTAAAACAATAGCAAAATAGCATGAATGCTGGAAATCTGAACAATAAACAAAAAGAACTGCAGGTCAGAGACAGAGAAAATCAGAATTAATGATACAGGACTGGGCCTTTCACGATAAGACAGGTTGGTCCAGCTGAAGTCATGTGCAGAGACTTTCAATAGGCATTAATAAAGTGCTACATTAGAAGCTTATAATGGTGTCAAATTGATTAAGCCATCTTAAAGGATCCTCAACTATAAATAAAGGTAGCTGTAGTTGCAGTTCTTACTCTCCATTGAAACACAGTAAGAATCCCAATCAGACCAAATGACTTCTTGAATAATCTCCTCTATTAATTTTTTTATCCCATCCAATAGTTATTGCTTAATGTTTTAGCGAAGATCTATAGCTCAGTTTGTGGTTGGAGTTGTTGGTTGGTTCGCTGAGCTGACTGCTTTTAATGCAAATGTTTTGACCCCCTTCTAGGTGATATCTCCAGTGCTGTCTAGCCTCCACTGAAGTGCTGTGGTTCTGTTCCATTCTGAATTTATATGGTCCGGTCTGTTATGGTGTGTAATTCTGTTTCCGGTTTTGCTCTGTAGTGGTATGTAGATGGGGTTTATTTCAACATGTTTTTTTAATGGTACCAGTAGTTGAAAAGCAGGCTTCCAGGAATTCTCGTGCTTGTCTTTGTTTTGCTTGTTTCTAGATGTAATGATGGAACAAATGAACAACGGTGAATTCCTTACCAGTGTATATAGAAAGACTACACCCACAGACCAAATCCTGAATTCCAACAGTACCCTCCCCAGCAGCCACAAATAGAGCTGTGTCATTCTCTGTTTAAACAAATGATTACACACTGCAACATGTGAGGTCATCCATTTTGGTAGGAATAACAGGAAAATGGACTATGTTTTAAATGGTAAAAAATTGCAGCACGCTGGGTGTCCTTGTACATGAATTGCTAAAAGTAGGATTGCAGGTGCAGCAGGTAATTAAAAAGGCAAATGGAATTTTGTCTGCCATTGCTAGAGGGATGGAGTTTAAAAACAGGGAGGCTATGCTGCAGCTGTATAGAGTCCTGGTTAGGCCACACCTGGAGTACTGTGTGCAGTTTTGGTCTCCTTACTTCAGAAGACATATACTATCACTGGAGGGGGTGCAGAGGAGATTCACTCAGTTGATTCCACAGTTGAGAGGGTTGGATTATGAGGAGAGACTGAGTAGACTGGGATTATACTCATTGGAATTCAGAAGAATGAGGGGAGATCTTATAGAAACATATAAGATTATGAAGGGAATAGATAAGGTAGAGGCAGGGAGGTTGTTCCCGCTAGCAGGTGAAACTAGGACTAGAGGGCATGGCCTCAAAATAAAGGGAAGCAGATGTAGGACTGAGGTCAGGAGGAACTTCTTCACCCAAAGGGTTGTGAATCTGTGGAATTCCCTGCCCAGTGAAGCGGTTGAAGCTACCTCGCTGAATGTTTTTAAGGCAAGGCTAGATAAATTTTTGAACAGTAAAGGAATTAAGGGTTATGGTGAGTGGGCGGGTAAGTGGAGCTGAGTCTCAAAAAGATCAGCCATGATCTTATTAAATGGTGGGGCAGGCTCGAGGGGCCAGATGGCCTACTCCTGCTCCTAGTTCTTATGTTCTTATGTTAACACCTCAGTGCTGCGCAAAAATGAAGAGGAACACCTATACAAAGTCTTTATTAACAATGGATATCCTAACAGTTTCATCCGCCGATGCCTGGCAAATAAACAACACCAAGAAGACACTGTACACCCCAACACACAGGCCACCTTACCTACACTATATTAGAAATATATTGGAACTGACTACAAGAGTCCTATGACCTCTTGGAATAATGATTGCACACAAACCAACGGCCACACTTCATCCAGCTAGTCTCAAAGACGAAAGACCCCATATCCACAATGAACAGGACAAATGTGACATACAAAATACCATGCAGCGACTGCGAGAAGCAATACATAGGAGAGACAGGCAGGAAACCTGCCACCAGGATACATGAACAACTCTCCCTCATTTCTATTCACTCCGACATAGAAGGGCATCAGTTTAACTGGGACAACGTAACAGTACTAGGACAAACAAAACAAAGACAAGCACGAGAATTCCTGGAAGTCTGGTTTTCAACCACTGGTGGCATAAACAAACACACTGAAATAGATTCCATAATGGTGTGTACATGGGGCAAATTGGAAACAGAACTACCCACCAAAACAGACTGGAACAGAACAACAGTGCGTCAGTGGAGGCTAGACACCTAGATGTCACCTAGAAGGGGGACAAAACGTTTGCACAAAAACCAGTCAGCTCAGCAAACCAACCAACAATAGTTATTGCTTCCTCATTTATTTTCTTTCTAGATCTACATTTAAAGTGATGTGCAAAGGAAGCCAGGGTGATGTGGCATTTTTTTTTTTCACATAGTGAGTAGTTAGGGTACGGAATGTACCACCTCAAAATGTGATGGAGGCAGGTTCAACTGATGCATTCAAGAGTGCATTAGACTTTTTTTTATATAGTAATGGTGTGCAGGGATATTGGAAAAAGGCAGGAGCTTAGCACTAGATAATATAGCCCGATGAGACAACAGAGCTGGTGCAGGTACAATGCACTGAATGGCCCCCTTCTGCATTGTAATAATTCTGAGATTCTGTGACTCTCTGGTATTTGTATGTCTCTATTTAGCTTGATTTCCCATTTTATAATAAACAATAATATGGGATATTTGCAGTTCTCTACACTCACCAAGCTTGAAATTCTGCTCTGCTCCACTCAAATTTATGGTCCCAGTGCCTGAATCGCATTATTCCTGGGAGTAAGGGGTTGAAGTCTGCATTTGGAGTTGTAATTACAACTACTGCTGGATTCATGTATCCAAACACCACCTCCGGAAACCTCTCGAGTTCTGAGATGTCTAGGTGTTCTATTCTGAAATAGAAACAGGACAATGAGCAAAGTCAGATGAAAGGAATTTGACTTTGACATAAATAGTTAAACTAAGAAACATATCTCTTATTCTTTCATGGAAAGTGCACATTTCTGGCAGGATTTAGTACTCATTCCCATTGATGCTTGACAAGGTGACAAAACCATAAAACATCAGAGTAGATGTAGGCCATTCAATCCTTTGAATCTGCTCTGCCATTCAATGAAACATAGAAACGTAGAAAATAGGAATAGGAGTAGGCAATTCGAACTATCAAATCTGCTTTACGATTCAATATGATCATGACTGATCGTTCAACTCAGTCTCCTGGTCCCACTTTCTTTCCATATCCTGTGATTGCTTTAGCCCGAAGAATTACCTCTAACTTTTTCTTGAAAACATTCAATGTTTTGGCCTTGACTGCTTCCTTTGGCAGAGAATTTCTCAGGCTTGCCCGTCTCTGGGTGAAGTGATTTCTCCTCATTTCAGTTCTAAATGTTCTACTCTGTGCTCTCACACAGTGAACCCTGGTTCTCGACTCTCGGTCATCAAGAACATCCTTCCTGTGTTCACCTTTTCTAGTCCTGTTAGCATTTTATAGGTTTATATACGATCTTCCCCTCATTCTTCTAAGTTCCAGTGAATATACTCCTAATCGATCTAGCCACTCTTCATATGTCAGTCCTGCCATCTCAGGTATCAGTTTGGTAAACCTTTATTGCACTCACTCCAATTACAAGAACATCCTTCCTCAGGTAAGACAAAACTGCACGCAATACTCCAGGTGTGGTCTCATCAAGGCCCTGTACAACTTGCAGCAAGACATCCCTGATCCTGTACTCGAATCCACTCAGGATGAACAGTGTCCGAGAGGTCTGTTGCACACAAAAAATCCTTTCGGCCTATCAGGTCTGTGCCAGTCAACGAAGAGTCAAGCTACTTTAACCCCATTTTCCAGCACTTGGCCATTAGTCTTGTATGTTTTGGCATTGCAAATGCACATCTAAATATTTCTTAAATTATATGAGGGTTTCAGCCTCTACCTCGACCAGGCAGTTAGTTCCAGATTCCCACTATCCTCTAAACCTCCTGCCCCTTACGTTTAATATAAGCCTCCTGGTCATTGATCTCTTCACCAAGGGAGAGTTACTTCCAATCTACCCTCCACATAATTTCATACATCTCAATCATGTCCCCTATCTTCTCTGCTCCAAGGAAAACAAGCCGAGTCTATCTTATATTGTAATGAGTTCAGAGGGGTCAGATTTTGCAAGGTATGCAGGACAGCTTATCTTATCAGCATACAGAAGGGTCTACAAGGTACGATGCAGCGCTGGACTTAATTCTGGGGTGCAAAGTCAGACAGGTTTTCAAAGTGACAGCGGGAGAACATTTTAGTGATAGCAACCACAATACGATAAGTTTTAGATTTGCAAAAAAGGATTTTGATTTGAGGGAAGGCAGATTTCATTAAAATGAGGCATAATGGGGTCAGAGTAGACTAAAAGCATCTACTTCTGGGTAAATCTGCAGCAGGACAGTTGGGTAATCAGATCAGCAAACTTCGCATGGGCAGGAAGAGGAGATCACATCTGGTGTAGACATAAACCGAGTAAGTATATAATTCAGGGATTTTGGAAGCAGCATGGGAATTCGATGCAGAGGGGAAACAATGCTTTTTGCTTGCTTATTATGATGTGTGAGGTTTTTTATTCAACAGTATAAATTGAAGCACAGGATCGGGGCCCAGAAGGAAAGAAAAAGTGATATCACAGGAAAACCACAAGTTCATTGGTTGGTAAAAGCTGCTAATTTGACTATTATAGTTTACTGTCAGATTGAAAGTAAATAGGATAAATATTTACGGATTATACACTAAAAGACTAGTAGGGATTTTTTTTTTAAATTATAAACAAAGTAAATAAAACAGAGATAGTTGGAACTGCAGATGCTGGAGAATCTGAGATAACAAGGTTTGGAGCTGGATGAACACAGCAGGCTGTGATGCTGCTTGGCCTGCTATGTTCATCCAGCTTTACACCTTGTTATTGTAAATAAAACAGAGATGCAAGGCCAGACAGTGTGTTGTACCTGCATGATGAGGGACCCAGATGATCCCATTGTGCTACAGAAATTGCGCTATGCGAGCCATGGACCCACAAAGGACAGTAAGGTGCCAACCCCCAGCAGGAAATCTGATATGAGGGGGGTCAGGCCAGAGATGAGGAAAAGGAGCCAGCATGGAGGCAGAACAGACCCAACTTCCACCTGAACATAGAGAGTCAATGGAGGAGAAGGAAATGAAGGAGGCAGGAGAATGTCTACCGGTGAGAAACAACTGAAGAAAAACACATCAGACCCCCAAAGCCCCACAGCTAAATGGAAAGAGGTAGCTGCATGATGGCTGCACCAGCTTCTCCTTTGACAATTGAAGCATGCAGAGGGATGGCCATCAATATAAAAAAGAGGCAAAGCACCATGGGGGAAAGTGAGAGGAGCACCAGGAAATGCCTGACGTCCCAAGGGGCCTGGTAAAATGCAACCTTCATCTATCAGGAACAATGGGGTGTCCAAAACGTCAAAGCTCCGGGCGAACAGCAATGCTCCGAATCAGGAGCTGTGCACGATAGTCCCTCTGTCATTCTCTGAACTGGAGCTCGCTGCCTCATTCTTGCCCCAACAACACCACAGCAGGGCAACTTCCCCAGGGAGGGACAGGAAGGCTACCTCCGTCTAGAGAGCATCTAACAGTTCGCCCGCACCACAGGGATGCAGGGAGTTCCCCAATGACAAGACCGCAAGTAAATGGACATTGGGTAATGCTATTAACTCTGAAAATGCATTGTAAAATTTCCAGTATTAACATGCGTAGCATTAAATCTATGTGAGGTGTCTCCACATTAGCTTACCTGGCCAACATCAAAGCAGACCGCCTGTTTCTGCAGGAGTGTGGGATACCACACTTCAACAGCCACAGGAAATGGTCAAGCTTATGGACCCACAGGCCTTCAATGCGGTCAGAGATAAATGATTGCAGATCCTCTAGTCTGGGTATTCCACTGCAAGGAGGTAATTTCACCACTTCCGAGGTTAAGGAGGTGGTGGGCAGACAAAGGTTGAATTCAGAAGGGGAAAACAGAATAAGAGTAAGCTTGTGGAAAACATAACAATTGACTGCAAAGGCTTCTATAGATGTATGAAGAGAAAAAGACTGAAGACAAATGTAAGTGCTTTACAGATAGAATCAGGTGAATTCATAATGGGCAACGAAGAGATGGCAGTCCAGTTGAACAAATACTTTGGATCCATCTTCACTAAGGAGAACACAAATAACCTTCCAGAAATGCTAGAGGACAGAGGGTCAAGCATGAAGGAGGAACTGAGGGAATTCTTATTAGTCAGGAAATGGTACTGGTGAAATTGATGGGATTAAAACCCATTAAGTCCTCAGGGCCTGATGCTCCGCATTTCAGAAATCTTAAAGATGTGGCCCTAGAAATAGCAAATGCATTGGTGATCATTTTCCATCATTCAATAGACTCTGGAAGAGTTCCAATGGACTGGAGGGTAGCTAATGTAACCCCACTTTTTAAAAACGGAGGAAGAGAGAAAACAGGGAAACATAGGCCAGTTAGCTTGACATCGCTGGTGGGGAAAATGCTGAATTCAATTATTAAGGATGTAATATCTGAGCATTTGAAAAGCAGTCACAGAATCGATACAAGTCAGCATGGATTCACCAAAGGGAAATCATGGTTGACAAATCTTCAGGAATTTTTTGAGGATGTGATCAGTAGAGTGGAAAAGGGTGAATCAGTGGATTATGTGTATCTGGACTTGCGAAATGTTTTTTGACAAGGCCCCTCACAAGAGATTAGTAAGCAAAATTAAAGCCCATGGTATCGGTAATGTATTGACGTAGACAGAGAACTGGTTGGCAGACAAGCAGAGAGCTGGAATAAATGGGTCCTTTTCAGAGTGGCAGGCAGTGACGTGTACGGTGCCACAGTGTTCATTGCAGAGACCCCAGCTGTTCACAATATACATTAATGATTTGGACAAAGGAATTCAATGTCATATCTCCAAATTTTTAGACTTCTGAATGGACCTCTCAAATTTTAAACCTAATATTGATCTTGCATTTTGCATACGTTCTTTGCAGCCAAAATTTTGTACACCTTGCTTTTTCAATCACCTTATGATCTTTGTATGTTATGATCTGCCTGTACTGCATGCAAAACACACATTTTCACTGTACTTAGGTACATGAGTAATAATAATTCAAATCAAAATTTGCAGATGACACACAGCTGGCTGGCAGTGTGGGGCCTCTAGAGGTTGCAGGGTGACTTGGACACACAGGATGAGTGGGTTGGTATGCAGGTGCAGCAGGTGGTGAGGAAAGCTAATGGCATGCTGGCCTTCATAGCGAGAGGGTTTGAGCGCCAGAGTAAGGATATCTTGCTGCAGGTATACAGGGCCTTGGTGAGGCCACACTTGAGTATTGTGTACAGTTTTGGTCTCCTAGTCTGAGGAAGGACATTCTTGTCATTGAGGGAGTCCAGTGAAGGTTCACGAGACTGATTCCTGGGATGGCAGGACTGACACATGAGGAAAGACTGGATCGACTGGGCTTGTACTCACTGGAATTTAGAAGTATGAGAGGGGATCTCATAGAAACATAAAATCCTGATGGGACTGGACAGGCTAGATGCAGGAAGAATGTTCTCGATGGTGGGGAAGTCCAGAACTGGAGTCACAGTATAAAAGTAAGGGGGGATCCATTCAGAACTGAGATGAGGAAGAACTTCTTCACTCAGAGAGTTGTGGTGAACCTGTGGAATTCTCTACCACAGAAAGCTGTTGGGGCCAGTTCATTAGATATATGCAAGAGGGAGCTGGATGTGGCCCTTGCGGCTAAAGAGATAAAAGGGTATGGAGAGAAAGTGGAAATGAGATACTGAAATTGCATGATTAGCTATGAGCATATTGAATGGTGGGACAGGCTGAAAGGGACGAATGGCCTACTCCTGCACCTAATTTCTATGTTTCTGTGTTTTGCCTCTCCAAATACACATAAATCTCATCTCTCAGAATCCCCTTCAACAACTTACCCACCCACTGATGTCAGACTCACTGGTCTGTAGTCCCCAGGCTTCTCTTTAAGCCTTTCTGAAATAAAGGCACAACATTAGCCAACCTCCAGTCTTCTGGCACTTCACCCATGACTATAGGTGATACTAATATCTCTGCCAGAGGCCCCACAATTTTGGAAAGTTATACTAATAAATCTTCAGCTCGTAGGAAACTGTTAGAGAAGATTGATAGGGACAGGATTTACTTACATTTGCGAAAATATGGACTCATTAGTGATAGGTAGAATAGCTTCATGCACAGACGTGCGTATCTCATAAACTTGATTGATGAGGGCAGGGTGATAACTGTTGTCTATGTGAACTTTAGCAAGGCCATTGACAAGGTCTCTCATGGCAGCCTGATAGAAAAGGTGAAGTCACATGGGATTTGCAATGAACTGGTAAGATGGATACATGATGTGGAGGTGCCGGTGTTGGACTGGGTTGGATCAGGTCAAAAATCACACCACACCATGTTACAGTCCAACAGGGTTATTTGAAAACACTAGCTTTCGGAGTATTGCTCCTTCATCAGGTGTTGTGAGAGAGGCATCAAGACAAATAACTTAAAAGTAAAAGATCAAAAGATCACACAACTGATGCGAATGTATTGAATAAACCTAAAATGGCTGGCTGACTCCCTCCTGTTAAATTTTTAATCAGTTAGAAAGGAGACGCAGGTTTCGATTGATTAAAATGAAAATCCCAAAATTTCTTTCAAGGCACTGCCCTGAGATAACTAAAGGTTTTTTATCACTTACACAGGAGCTGACATCTCAGGTCAGACAATGCATTTTAGGTCTGAGGCCTTTTTTACAATCTGTGTGTGTTTTAATTGAGAGTCTGACAGGTTTTATTTCTCATGCAGGAATTTATAAAATGCCCCATTGACTGACTGTGCTTACAAATTGTGTGCTTTTTGAACAAAATAGAATATATCTGCAAATGCAAATTCATCCCATAGATTTGTGTGTGTGTGTGTGTGTGCACGCGCGCGTGCGTGTGCGTGTGCATGCGTGTGTGTCTGTATGAGAGTGTATACAGTGCTGGGGTCACCTGTGGTGCAACATGTACCCAAGATCACAGTTGAGGTTGTCCTCATGGGGACCAAACTTGGCTATCAGCCTCTGCTGGGCAACTCTACATTGTTGTGTATCCCGAAATCTGCCTTGAAGGATGTTGACCGAAGATCCGAGGCCGAATGCCCTTGACTGCTGAAGTGCTGCCCCACTGGGTGGGAACATTCCTGTCTGGCGATTGTTGTGTGTTGTCCATTCATCTATTGTCGTAGCGTTTGCATGGTTTCACCAATATACCATGCCCCAGGGCATCCTTGCCGGCAGCATGTGAAATAGACAACATTGCCAAGTCATGAGTATGTGCCATACGCGTGGTGAGTGGTGTTTGGGATACACAACAACGCAGAATCGCCAAGCAGAGGCTGATAGCCAAGTTCAATACTCATGAGGACAGCCTCAACCGGGATCTTCGGTTCATGTCACACTACAGGTGATCCCACCACACTAAATATTCACACACACATGCACACATACAACCACACATTCTCACACAAACACGTTTACACACACTCACATATATATACCCCCACCTCTCTCTCTCTCACACACACACACACACGGGGTGAACTTGCATTTGCAGATCCATTCTACTTTGAACATAGAACATAGAACATCAAACAGTACGGCACAGTACAGGCCCTTTGGCCCACAATGTTGTGCCGAACTTTTACCCTAATCCTAAGGTCGATCTAACCTCCACCCCTACCTTATACTATCATCCATATGCCTATCTAACAGCCACTTAAATGCCCCTAATGAGGCCTACTCCACTACCCTCTTCGGAAATGCATTCCACGCCATACCACTTTCTGAGTAAAGAACCTACCTCCGACGTCTCCCCTGTATCTACTTGCAGTCACGTTAAAACTATGCCCACTCGCAATAGCTGCCTCCACCCGAGGAAAAAGTCTCTGGCTGTCCACTCTATATATACCTCTGATCAATTTGTACACCTCTATCAAGTCACCTCTCATCCTTCGTCGTTCTAAAGAGAAGAGCCCCACCTCTCTCAACCTTTCCTCGTAAGACCTTCCCTACATTCCAGGCAACATCCTGGTAAATCTCCTCTGCACTGTTTCCAATGCATCCACATCTTTCCTGTAATGAGGCGACCAGAACTGGACACAATACTCCAGATGTGGCCAAAACAGGCTTTTGTATAGCTGCAGCATAACTTCACGGCTCTTGAACTCAATCCCTCTATTAATGAAAGCTAACACACCATACGCCTTCTTAACAACTCTATCCACCTGGGTGGCAGCTTTCAGTGAACTGTGAACATGAACCCCAAGATCCCTCTGCTCCTCCACATTGCCAAGAATCTTTCCGTTAACCCTGTATTCTGCTTTCAAGTTTGTCCTTCCAAAATGAATCACCTCACACTTTTCAGGGTTAAACTCCATCTGCCACTTCTCAGCCCAGCTCTGCATCCTATCAATGTCCCTTTGTAACCGAGAACAGCACTCCACACTGTCCACAACGCGACCCACCTTCGTATCGTCTGCGAACTTGCTAATCCACCCTTCCACTCCTTCATCCAAATCATTTTCAAAAATCACAAATAGAAGAGGACCCAGGACAGATCTTTGTCGTGCACCATTCGAAACTGAGCACAATGTTGAATATTTTACGTCCACTACCACCCTTTGTCTTCTCAGGGTCAGCCAATTCTGAACCCAATCTGCCACATTTCCCCCTGTCCCATGCCTCCTTAACTTCTGCATAAGCCAACCATGGGGAACCTTATCAAACACCTTACTTAAATCCATGTATACCACATCCACTGCTCTACCTTCATCCACGTGTTTGGTCACCTCTTCAAAGAATTCAATAAGGTTTGTGAGGCATGGTCTACCCCTCACAAATCCATGCTGACTATCACAAATCAAACTGTGCCTTTCCAAGTGATCATAAATCCTATCTCTTAGAGCCCCTTCCAATAATTTGCCCACCACTGATGTAAGACTAACTGGCTTGTAATTTCCGGGGTCATCCCTATTCCCTTTCTTGAACAAGGGAATGACGTTTGCCTCTCTCCAATCTTCCGGCACCATACCCGTGGACAGTGAGGATGAAAAGATCATCGCTAAAGGCCCTGCGATCTCTTCCCTCACTTCCCATAGAATCCTTGGATAAATCCCATCAGGCCCGGGGGACTTATCCATCTTCAACTTCCTCAAAATTCCTAGCACATCTTCCTTACGAACATCAAACTTCTCTAGCCTACCAGCCTGTTTCACACTGTCCTCCTCTACAACTAGGTCCCTCTCAGTTGTGAATACCGAAGAAAAATATTCATTAATGACCTCTCCTATCTCTTTAGGCTCAATGCACAAATTCCCTTCACAATCCTTGATCAGCCCTACCCTTTCTCTGGTCATTCTCTTATTCCTCACGTATGTGTAAGAAGCCTTGGAGTTTTCCTTGATCCTATCTGCCAAGGTTTTCTCATGCCCCCTTATAGCACTTCTAAGCTCTTTCTTCAGCTCCTTCCTGGATAACCTGTATCCCTCTAGAGCCTTTTCCGTTCCTTGTTTCCTAAACCTTATATAAGCATCCTTCTTCCTCTTAACCAATTGTTTGACCTCTCTTGAGAACCAAGGCCCCCTCACTCAACCGCATCTTCCCTGCAAGCTAGGGACAAACATATCGAGCACACGCAGTATGCGTTCCTTAAACAAACTCCACAATAGTGCTCTTCCCTGACAGCATCTGTTCCCAATTTATGTTACCCAGTTCTTGCCTAACAGAATTGTAATTACCCTTCCCCCAATTATAAACCTTACCCTGCTGTATGTAACTATCCATATCCATGACTATTGTAAAAGTAGTACAGTTATGATCGCTACCGCCAAAATGCTCTCCTACCAACAGGTCTAACACTTGGCCCGGTTCATTGCCAAGCACCAAATCCAAAGTGGCCTCTCCTCGTGTTGGTCTATCTACATACTGTGTCAGGAATCCTTCCTGAATGCACTGGACAAAATCCGCTCCATCGAAACTATTATAACTAAAAAGTTTCCAATCAATATTTGGAAAGTTGAAGTCACCCATGACTACAACCCTGTGACTTCTGCACCTTTCCAGTATCTGCCTCCCAATCCGCTCCTCTACTTCTCTGCAACTGTTAAGGGGTCTGTAAAAAACCCCCAACAAAGTGACTGCTCCTTTCTTGTTCTGGACCTCAACCCAAACTGACTCTGTAGACGTATCATTCTCGAACTGCCTTTCAGTAGCTGCTATACTAGCCCTTACTAGCAATGCCACTCCCCCGTCTCTTTTACCAACCTCCCTATTTCTTTTAAAGCATCTAAATCCCCGAACTTCCAACAACCATTCCTCTCTCTGAGTTAGCCAAGTTTCTGTAATGGCCACAACATCGTAGTTCCAAGTACCCACCCATGCTCTAAGTTCATCCGTCTTATTTCTGATACTTCTAGCATTGAAGTATACACACCTCAAATCATCTCTGTGTCCACAATTACGCTCCATCGACCACATTTCTTTATAAACAACCTCACTCCCTGTTGTCTGTTGGAAGGCTGAATACCTCATCCTCTGAATTATAAATCCGGTTCCCCACCCCCTGCCAATCTAGTTTAAACCATCATTGAGGTTGGTTGGCTCGCTGAGCTGGTTTGTTGTTCCGCAGATGTTTCGTTACCATGCTTGGTAACATCCTCAGTGCAGCCTCTGATGAAGCATCGGTGTGTTTTCCCGCCTGGTTTTTAAACTCTGGGTCCATTGCAATGGATTGCCTCACTTCCGGGTTTCCTCCGTAGTGGAATGTATATGGGGTTGAGTTCAATGTGTTTATTAAAAGATGCTTCGTGGAGTGCCATGCTTCCAGGAATTTTCGTGCTTGTCTCTACCTAGCCCGTCCCAGGATCTTGGTGTTGTCCCAGTCGAAGTTGTGGTTCTCCTTGTCCATGTGGATTGAGATGAGTGAGTATTGGTCGTGTCGTTTTGTAGCCAGTTGGTGTTCATGTACTCTTGTTGTTAGTTTCCTTCCTGTTTGTCCGATGTAGTGTTTCTTGCAGTCTCTGCAGGGGATCTTATAGATGGCATTGGTCCTGTCCATGGCGGGGAATGGGTCTTTAGTTCGGATGAGCACTTGTCGTAGAGTTGATGTGGGTTTGTGTGCCATTCTGATGCCCAGCGGTCGTAGAAGTCTTGTGGTGAGTTCTGACGTGTGATGAGTGTGTCGGGGTGTGTAGAATCTTTCTGATGCTGTTCCTGTAGGCATCTCCTGACCCAGTTCTTTGGATATCCATTATCCTTGAACACCTGAAAGAGGTATTCCTCCTCCTCTTGGCGTAGTTCCGTGTTGCTGCAGTGTGTTGTTGCCCTTTTAAACAGTGTTTGCACGCAGCTTCATTTGTGTGTGCTGGGATGGTTACTATTGAAGTTCAATACCTGGTCTGTGTGTGTGGCTTTTCGGTGTACTTTCGTTTGCAGCTCCCCATTTGTCTTGCGCTCTACCATGATGTCCAGGAATGGGAGTTGTTTGTTCTTCTCCTCCTCTCTGGTGAATTTTATTCCGGTGAGGGTGTTGTTTATGAGTTTGTGTGTTTCTTCTAATTTGGTCCGTTTAATGATGACAAAGGTGTCGTCGACGTAGCGTATCCATAGTTTAGGTTGGATTTGCGGAAGGGCAGTCCTTTCCAGTCTTTGCATCACTGCTTCTGCTATGAGTCCGGAGATAGGCGATCCCATGGGTGTCCCGTTGATTTGCTCGTATGTTTGGCCGTTGAAGGTGAAGTGGGTGGTCAGGCATAGGTCCAGTAGTTTAAGCATGTTGTCCTTGGAGATGATTTCACTGGGGTCGTGTTCTTGTTCAAGTAGTGTTGTCATTGTTGCCCTTGCTAGTGGTATGTCTATTGACGTGAATAGGGCGGTGACATCAAACGATATCATGGTCTCTTCGTCCTCTATCTTTATGTCTTTGATGGAGTTGAGGAATTCTTGGGCTGAGTGGATGGAGTGGGGTGATTTGTTGACTAGGTGCTTGAGTCTGCTTTGTAGTTCTCTGGCTAATCTGTGCGATGGAGTGCCTGGTAGGGAGACTATGGGTTCGAGGGGGAATTCCGGCTTGTGCACTTTAGGGAGGCCGTAGAATCGGGGTGTGTTGTTTCCTTCGGGTTTCATTCTTAAGAAGTCTGCTTTGTTGATCTGTCCTGTTTGTTTAAGTCTTTGTAGCGTGTATATGATTTTGTTGCCTAGTTGTGGTGTCGGGTCAGTTTGTACTGGCCAGTATATGTTCTCGTCGGCGAGCAGTGCTTGTGCTTTGGAGATGTAGTCCTTTTTATTCATTATCACTGTCATGCGCCCTTTGTCTGCAGGTAGTATAGTGATGTTCTTGTCCTTCTTTAATCTGTCCAGGGCTTGTCTTTCCCGTGTGTTGACGGTGTTGAGTTCCCTCTTTCTGGTTAGTGTCAGGACTACTGTCTGTCTTATAGTTTGTTGTGTTTCTTTGTTGATATTGTTGGTCTTTAGTGTGGCTTTCAGTGTAGCTAGCCATTCTGTTTTGTTGGCGTCCCTGTAGTTGTAGTTCAGTCCCCAGGTGAGAATAGCTTTTTCCGCGTCTGTCAGTTTCCTGTCGGAGAGGTTCCTTATCCATGTGTCAGTTCTGTTGTTGTCGCTTTTGTGGGTAAGTGTGGTTAGCTTGTCTTGCAGGGTCTGTCTTTTCTTGGCTCTTGTGGTCTGTCGGCTGATGTTAATGGCTCGTTCCATGTCGGTTGTCCAGTCTTGATTGGTAGCTTCCTGGAATAACGTTTTTTGGCGCATAATTTCTCTGTTGTATTTATGGAGCCGGTCGTGTGCATCGTTTATCATTACCCTTACCATCTTGCGGCTGTTTTGTTCTGCTGTTTTCCAGGCCTGTGGGTTGTTGATGGGTGGTTTGTACTTTACACTGCGTGGTAGTACCTGGTTCCTGAGGCATCCATGTAGGAAGTAGAGTTGTTTGCGGGTTGCGCTCTCTCGTTTGGCGTAGTTTTCCCATTTCCTTGCCAGTTTGAGCGTGTTGCGCCCGTAGGTCTCTAAGGTTTTGGAGTAGATTTGTAGCTCGGCTTGTGGGTGTTGAGGTTGGTTGGCTCGCCGAGCTGGTTTGTTTTTCTGCAGACGTTTCGTTACTGTGCTTGGTAACATCCTCAGTGCAGCCTCTGATGAAGCATCAGTGTGTTTTCCCGCCTGGTAACGAAACGTCTGCGGAACAACAAACCAGCTCGGCGAGCCAACCAACCTCAACGATGGTTTAAACTAGATTGGCAGGGGGTGGGGAACCGGATTTATAATTCAGAGGATGAGGTATTCAGCCTTCCAACAGACAACATCAAAGGATGAAGGACAACCTGATTGAAATTCACAAAATTATGACAGGCGTGGATAGAATAGATAACCGGAGTCTCCTCCCCAGGATAGAGATGTCAATTACTAAGGGACATGGGTTTAAGGTAAAAAGGGGTAAGTTTAAAGGAGATGTGAGAAGCAAGTTTTTACACAGAGGTCAGTAAGTGACTGAAATGTGCTGACAGAAGTGGTGGTGGAGGGGAATACAATAGCAATGTTTAAGAGGCATGTTGACAAATATATGAAGAGGCAGGGAACGGAGGGATATGGACCACATAGAGGAAAAGGATTTTTAGTTTAGAAAGGCATCATGTCTCAGCATAACCTTGGTGGGCCGAGGGGCCTTGTCCTGTGATGTAATGTTCTTCCCACCAGTTGCTATTCCACGATGAATAAACACTAGTCATTTACCAGATACTCACCAAATAACTAACTTCTTTCCTGCAGCTGGGTAAAAACCAACTCCTCAATGGCAAGAAATGGCAAGGAAAGGTAAAAGCAATGGAACACCAGTTTCCTTTCTTTCTTTAACTCGCTTAATAACTTAACGTGGAACTTCACTGAAATGCATTGTCAAGTGCTCAATCTTCTTAAGTGGGCCAGTTTCATATGTTCCTAACACAAAAGGCCTTGCTGATCCCCTTACCGAGGAACTTGTTTGAGCTAGGTGTTAATTACAGCTACATGCTCTTTGGATGAAGACTTTTTTAAAAATCCTGCTTTAGGTGGAAACTACAGAATATAAACTGTAGATTTCAGTTAAATGCAGCTTACAGTCCAATGGACTGGAGGGTAGCTAAAGGAACCCTACTCTTTAAAAAAGGAGGGAGAGAAAATGGGGAATTATAGGCCAGTTAGCTTGACATTGCTGGTGGGAAAATGCTGGAGTCAATTATTAAGGATATAATAACTGAGCATTTGGAAAATGGTGACAATTGATCCTAGACAGCACAGATTCACGAAAGGAAAATCATGCTTGACAAATCTTCTGGAATTTTTTGAGGATGTGACCCGTACAGCAGACAAGGCTGGATCAGTAGATGTTGTGTACCTGGACTTTCAAAAGGCTTTTGACAAGATCCCACACAAGAGATTAGTAAGGAAAATTAAAGCTGATGATAGCGGAGGTAATGTACTGACAAAGATAGAGAACTGGTTGGCAGACAGGAAGCAGAGAGTCGGAATAAATGGGACCTTTTCAGAGTGGCAGGCAGTGATGAGTGCACTGCCGCAGGGTTCAGTGCTGGGACCCCAGCTGTTCACAATATACATTAATGATTTGGACAAAGGAATTTAATTCCATATTTCCAAATTTGCAGATGGCATAAAGCTGGGTGGCAGTGTCTGCTGAGGGGAGGATGGTAAGAGGTTGCAGGGTGACTTGGACAGGCTGGCTAAGTGGACAAATACTTGACAAACACAATATAATGCGGATAAATGTGAGGTTATCCACTTTGGTTGCAAAAACCGGAAGGCAGATTATTATCTGCACGGTGGCAGTTTAGGAAAATTTGAGGTGCAACAAGACCTCAGTGTCATGGTGGAACAGTTCATGAAGATTGGTATGTAGATGCAGCAGGCAATGAGGAAAGCTAATGGTATGCTGGCCTACATAGCAAGAGGATTTGAGTATTGGAGTAGGGATGCCTTGCTGCAGTTACACAGGGCCTCGTTGAGGCTACACTTGAGTATTGTGTGCAGTTTTGGTCTCCTAGTCTTAGGAAGGACATTGTTGCTATTGAGGGAGTCCAGTGAAGATTCCCCAGACTGACTCCTGGGATGGCAAGACTGACATGTGAGGCAAGACTGGATCAAACTGGGCTTGTATTCACTGGAATTTAGAAGAATGAGGAGGGATCTCATAGAAACAAAATCCTGATGGGACTGAATAGGCTAGATGTGGGAAGAATGTCCTGATGGTGGAGAAGTCGGGAACTAGCGGTCACAGTATAAGAATAAGGGGTAAGCCATTCAGGACTGAGATGAGAAAGAATTTCTTGACTCAGAGTTGTGAACCTGTGGAATTTTCTCCCAGAGGAAGCTGCTGGGGCCAGTTCCTTACATACACTCAAGAGGGAGCTAGACATGGTTTAAGGGATCAAGGGGTATGGAGAGAAGGCACGAATTGGATACTGAGATTGCATGATCAGCCGTGATCATGTCGAATGGTGGGGCAGGCTCGAAGTGCCAGATGGCCTACTCCTGCACTTATTTTCTATGTCTCTAAGTTTACAGAAAAAAATTAGATTTGCACAGAATCAAAATTTTGACTTTCTTACACACTCAGTCCAATTACAAACTTACAACTGAGGTCAGGAGAAATATTTTCACTCGAAAGTTTGTGGATCTTTTGGAATTCTCCACCTCAAACAGTTGTATATTCTAATCTTGAAAATATTTATGGCTGAGGTGGGCAGGTTTTTGAAATTTGAAAAAAACAAGTATTAGAAAATCTCAGCAAATCTTACAATATCTGTGGAGAGAGAACAGGGTTAACATTTTAAGTCCAATTTGATTCTTCTTCAAATCAGAAAGATTTTCCATTTCTAAGGAAATCACGGCTTGGAAGAACGGGTGGGAAAATGGAGTTGAAGCCCAATATCTCCAGTATCGCAGATCATATGGCCTTCTCCTGCTCCTATTTTTTATGTTCTCACGTTCTCATCACCATCCATTTCACAAACTAATTAACACCATGTAATTATTGTTGGTTGTCGTAAAAATCCAAGTAATTCACTAAGTCTTTTTTGGAGGGAAATCTGCCATCCTTATCTGGTCTGGCCCACATGTGACTCCAGATCCACAATAATGTGATTGACTCTTAATTGCCCTCCGAAAGGGCCCTGGCAAGCCACAAAAATCAAGGGACAACTGGGACAGGCAATAAATACTGGCCCGGCCAATGACTCTCACATCACATGAATAACTTTTTAAAAAATTCCATACATGTATATTTTCCATTTCAGCTGCTAAATAAATGTACCAAAACGATGAAAATAGGTTTACTTGGCAATTATTCCCTTTGGTATAAATACTTACAACTCAACGCATGAAACAAAGTCACAGTCCAACATACGACAGTCCTTTACAGTTGCTGATCCATGGTACAACCTTACTGTTAACATGGAAGCCCGGGGCTGTAGATACTCACATGGAAGGGGAGACAGGCGATACCTGCCAGGTAGAGTCATAGAATTATAGAGATGTACAGCACAGAAACAGATCTTTTGGTCCAACTTGTCCATGCTGACCAGATATCCGATGTAAATCTAGTCCCGTTTGCCAACATTTAGCCCATAGGCCTCTGAACCCTTCCTATCCATATACTGATCCAGATGCCTTTTTAAACGTTGTAATCGTACCAGCCTCTACCATGTCCTCTGGCAGCTCATTCCATACACACACCACCCTCTGTGTGAAAAATTTGACCCTTACGTCCCTTTTATATCTTTCCTGTCAAAAGGAGTGCAAAGTGAATTTTTCTTATTCATATTTCAGGGGTACAGTGATATTGATGCAGCAAAACAATAAGATAACATTCTATTTTGAAACAAAACTGTTCTATGATTACAATTTAATTATCTTTTTAAACTTTCTACCACAGAAAACTGTAGATACTCAATTATTGATTGCATTCAACACATAGATCAATACAATCTGGAGCCATCCTTTTAAAGTTGGGGCTGTTAAATAAAGGTGTTTAGCATATTATCATTTGGGAATTTAGATTTTAAAGCACAAGTAAAATAGACAGGTTTCAAATTTGTGAAAGTGACTTCTTTCAAAGAGGTCAAGAATACTTTTGGAAGAGTGAGCAAAAGATATTATTTCCAAGAAGGTTCACTGATTTGATTTGATTTATTATAGTCACATGTATCTAAGTTCAGTGAAAAACTTTAGGAGCAAATTACTGCAGATGCTGGAATCTGTACCGAAAACAACAAATGCTGGAGATCACAGCGGGTCAGACAGCATCCACAGAGAGAGAGTAAGCTAACATTTCAAGTCTGGATGACTCTTCATCAGAGCTGAAGTGAAGTGTGGAGGGGACAGTATTTATGCTATAGTTGGGAGGGAGGGGTGGTGGGAATAGGGTGCTGGCGCAGAAAAGATGTTGATAGTTCAAATTAAGTGACTGAAATGTGAGAATGGCAGAACAATGCTGTCTCTAGCTGCCAGACTGGAAAGAACAGTCCCACTGGGATGTGGGGAGGGCAGACAGGACATGGTAACAGAGAATGTAACATCCAGAAATGGAAGTTGATTGTTGTTTTCTTCTTCAGTTGTGAATTTAATCCCTGTGATTCATCTTTAATAAGTAGAGTGATCGACAAACTGGGAGTTCCAAATCTTAGTATAAAGAAAAGCAACCCGTACAGGTCAAATCCTCAACTTCCATAGCAACCACCCCAATGTCCACAAACAAAGGTGCATTAGGACACTATTTAAATGGGCCAGGGCACACTGCAACACTCCAGAACTACGCAGGAAAGAGGAAGAACATTTATACAAGATCCTCGCTTTAAACGGATATCCTCACAATTTCATCCATAGATACCTACAAAACAGACAACAACAGGAGGACACAGTACGCCCTATCACACTGGCCATACTGCCATACATCAAGAACATACTGGAAATGACAACAAGACTCTTAAGACCACTAGGAATCATGGTGGCCCACAAGCCCACTGCAACTCTACGACAAACACTTACAAGGATTAAAGACCCCATTCCCACAACACGCAGAACCAACTTGGTTTACAAAATACCATGCAATGGCTGCCACAAACATTATATCGGACAGACAGGAAGGAAACTAGCCATCAGAATACACAAACATCAGCTAGCAGCAAAACTGCACGATGAACTCTCCTTAATATCGGTAAATTCAGACAATGAAGGCCATCAATTTAATTGGGACAAAGTAACCACAGTAGCCCAAGCCAAAAACATAGACACACATGGGAATTCCTACAGGGATGGTTCTCCACCCATACTTCAATCAACAAACATGTAAAATTGGACCTCATATACAAACCCATACAGATCAAAACCAGAAATGACAGCACTCACCATAACGGACTGGACAGTATAAATTCCAAGCAGAGTAGAATAACATCACTTCATCAGAGGCTCCACTGATGATATCACCTAACATGGTGACGAAACATTTAAACAAAAACAAGCCAGCTTGGCGAGCAAGTCAACAACCTCACCCATAACCCGAGCTACAGATCTTTGCCAAAACTTTAAATAACCTAGGTCTCAAGAGTTTTGAGATTAGTCTGGAGGGGATTATGGTGTTGAAGGCAGAGCTTTAGTTGATGAGTAGGCGTCTGACATAGGTGTCCTTGTTATCCAGATGTTCCATGGGTGAGTGTAGGGCTAGGGAAATAGTGTCCGCTGTGGACCTGTTTCATCGGTAGGGAAATTGCAGGGAATCGAGGAAGGTTGGGAGGCTAGAGTTAATGTAAGCCATGACCAACTGATGCCCAGTTTGGGTTCCACCAGGGCCACTCAGCTCTTTACTTTATTACAGCTTTGGTGCAAATATGCACAAAAGTGCTTAATTTCTGAGGTGAGGTGAGAGTGACAGCACTTGAGATCAAGACTGCGTTCGACTTAGTATAGCATCAAGGAACCTTAGCAAAACTGAAATCATGCCTGTCTCAATAGTAAATACTGACAAGAAATATTAATTCAGGATGTCACCCAATCTTGTAGCTCCAAACACAGACAACCTTGTTGAACTTTATGAGGCCCTATTCTCTCCCTCGTTACTCTTTTGCCCTTCATTTACTTGTAAAATCCCTCTGGATTTTCCTTCACCTTATCTGCCATAGCCATTTCATGTCCCTTTTTAGCCCTCCTGATTTCTCTATTAAGTGTACTCTAACATTCTCTATACTCCTCCAATCAGCTTTTGAAAGTTCCTGTCTATGACCATCAAAATTTGCCTTGCCCCAGTTTAGAACTTTAACTTATGGACCAGTCCCATCTCTTTCCATAGCTATTTTAAAACTAATGGAATTATAGTCACTAGTCCCAAAATGCTCCTCCACTAACACTTCTATCATTTACCCTGCTTTATATCCGAAGAGGAGGTCAGGTTTTAGAACATAGAACATAGAACAGTACAGCACAGTACAGGCCCTTCAGCCCACGATGTTGTGCCGACCTATTATCCTACTAAGATCAAACGACCCTGCGTACCCTACATTTCACTATCCTCCCTGTGTCTATCCAAGAGTCGCTTAAAAGTCTCTCAAGTATCTGAGCCTCCATTTGTTCAGCGGCTGGAGTCGGGAGAGAGCGCGAGGGGACTGCTGGGAAGGTAAGCACTTCAGTTTAAAAGACTTACCTCGTGAGTCTGCGGCCTCCATTTGTGCAGCGGCGGGAGTCGGGAGAGAGTGCGAGGGGACTGCTGGGAGGGTAAGCGGCGAGTATAATAACTTATCGTTAGTGCTTCGGGGCCTTCATTTTTGGCGGCGGAGGAGGAGGAGACCGGGAGCGAGAGCACCCTGGGAAATATAGTTTGGGCGGAATCGAAACCCGAGACCCTACAAGAATGGTGTCTCCCATCCTTCCAACTCCTCTAACCTAAGAATTAAAGGGTAAGTAAGTTATTCTCTACTTTTTACAAATCTTTCGGGGAAGTTTAAATACAGAGGGGATGGCAGTCAGGGCAGTGCAATGTTCCTCCTGCAGGATGTGGGAGGTAAGAGTCAACAGCAGTGACTCTGCTGGCTTCACCTGTGGGAAGTGCACCCAGCTCCAGCTCCTCAAAAACAGCGGTAGGAAACTGGAGCTGGAGCTAGATGAACACAGGATCATTCAGGAGGCTGAGCTGGTAATAGAAACGAGTTACAGGGACATAGTTACCCTAAGAATGAAAGCAGTTGGGTGACAGTAAGGAAAGGGAAGGGAAGGAAACAGTCAGTGCAGGGATCCCCCGTGGTCATTCCCTTCAACAATAAGTATACTGTTTTGGATAGTGTTGTGGGCGGGGGGAGGGGAGTGAGGGAGGGTGGCCCAACCAGGGGTAAGCCACAGGGACTGGGTCTCTGGTACAGGGTCTGGCTCTGTGGCTCAGGAGAGAAGGGGGGAGAATAGGAGAGCGATTGTAGAGGGGGATTCAATAGTTAGAGGCACAGACAGGCGGTTCTGTGAAGGCGAACAAGACGAACGGATGGTATGTTGCCTCACGGGTGCCAGGGTCCATGACGTCTCGGATCATGTCTTCAAGATCCTTAAGGGGGAGGGTGAGCAACCAGCAGTCACGGTACACATCGGTACCAATGACAGAGGGAGAAAAAGGACAGAGAATGTGAAAAACGAGTACAGGAAGTTAGGTTGGAAGCTGAAGTCCAGGACAAACAGGGTAGTTATCTCTGGATTACTACCAGTGCCACGTGATAAGAAGTAAGAAATAGGGAGAGAGTGCAGCTAAACACGTGGCTACAAGGCTGGTATAGGAGGGAGGGCTTCCATTATGTGGATAATTGGAGCACATTCTGGGGAAGGTGGGACCTGTACAGTAAGGACGGGTTGCACCTGAACCGGAAGGGCACAAATATCCTGGGAGGGAGGTTTGCTCGAGCTATACGGGATGGTTTAAATTAGATTGGCAGCTGGTGGGGAACCGGATTTGTAATTCAGAGGATGAGGTATTCAGCCTTCCAACAGACACAGCAGGGAGTGAGGTTGTTAATAAAGAAATGCTGTCGATGGAGCGTAATTCTGGACAGAGGAATGGTTTGAAATGTGTATACTTCAATGCTAGAAGTATCGGAAATAAGGCAGATGAACTTAGAGCATGGGTCAGTACTTGGAACTACGATGTTGTGGCCATTACAGAAACTTGGCTAACTCAGGGAAAGGAATGGTTGTTAGACGTCCGGCATTTAGATGCTTTAAAAGAAATAGGGAGGGTGGTAAAAGAGGCGGCAGAGTGGCATTGCTAGTCAGGGCGAGAATAGCAGTTACTGAAAGGCAGTTCGAGAATGACGTGCACAGAGTCAGTTTGGATTGAGGTCAGGAACACGAAAGGAGCAGTCACTTTGTTGGGGTTTTTTTTTTAACAGACCCCCTAATAATTGCAGAGAAGTGGAGGAGCGGATTGGGAGGCAGATACTGGAAAGGTGCAGAAGTCACAGGGTTGTAGTCATGGGTGACTTCAACTTTCCAAATATTGATTGGAAACTTTTTAGTTGTAATAGTTTCGATGGAGCGGATTTTGTCCAGAACATTCAGGAAGGATTCCTGACACAGTATGTAGATAGACCAACACAAGGAGAGGCCACTTTGGATTTGGTGCCTGGCAATGAACCGGGCCAAGTGTTAGATCTGTTGGTAGGAGAGCATTTTGGCGGTAGCGATCATAACTCTGTTACTTTTACAATAGTCATGGAAAAGGATAGATACATACAGCAGTGTAAGGTTTATAATTGGGGGAAGGGTAATTATAATTCTGTTAGGCAAGAAGTGGGTAACATAAAAAGGGAACAGATGCTGTAAGGGAAGAGCACGATAGAAATGTGGAGATTGTTTAAGGAATGCATACTGCGTGTGCTCGATATGTTTGTCCCTAGCTTGCAGGGAAGATGCGGTTGAGTGAGGGAGCCTTGGTCCTCAACAGAAGTTGAACGACTGGTTAAGAGAAAGAAGGATGCTTATATAACGTTTTGGAAACAAGGATCAGGAAAGGCTCTGGAGGGATACAAGTTATCCAGGAAGGAGCTAAAGAAAGGCCTTAGGAGAGCGATAAGGGGGCATGAGAAAACCTTGGCAGATAGGATCAAGGAAAACTCCAACGCTTTTTACACGTATGTGACGAATAAGAGAATGACCAGAGAAAGGGTAGAGCCGATCAACGATTATAAAGGGAATTTGTGTACGGGCCTAAAGAGACAGGAGAGGTCCGAAATGAATATTTTCCTTCGGTATTCACAACTGAGAGGGACTTAGTTGCAGAGGAGGACAGTGTGAAACAGGCTGGTAGGCTAGAGGAGGTGGATGTTAGTATGGAAGATGTACTAGGAATTTTGAGGAAGTTGAAGATAGATAAGTCCCCTGGCCTGATGGGATTTATCCAGGGATTCTATGGGAAGTTGGGGAAGAGTTCGCTGGGCCTTTGGCGATGATCTTTTCGTCCGCACTGTCCACGGGCATAGTGCCGGAAGATTGGAGAGTGGCAAAAGTCATGCTCTTGCTCAAAAACGGGAATAGGGATAACCCCGGAAATTACAGGCCAGTTAGTCTTACTTCAGTGCTGGGAAAATTATTGCAAAGGGCTCTGAGAGATAGGATTTATGATCACTTGGATAGGCACAGTTTGATTCGTGATAGTCAGCATGGATTTGTGAGGGTTAGATCATGCACCAGAAACCTTATTGAATTCTTTGATGAGGTGACCAAACACGTGGAAGAAGGTAGAGCAGTGGATGTGGTCTCTATGGATTTAAATAAGGCGTCTAAATGAGGCATCTTTAAATAAGGCAATAAGAATTGCTCATGTTGTCCCCTTGTTTAAGAAGGGTAGCAAGGATAATACAAGTAATTATAGACGGTGAGACTGATGTCACTGGTGGGGAAGCTGCTGGAGAAGATACTGAGGGACAGGACCTATTTACATTTGGAAGAAAATGGGCTTATTAGTGATAGGCAGCGTGGTTTTGTGCAGGCAAGGTCATGTCTTACCAACTTGATAGAATTCTTTGAGGAAGTGACAAAGTTGATAGATGAGGGAAGGGCTGTAGATGTCAGAGACATGGACTTCAGTAAGGCGTTTGATGAGGTTCCCCATGGTAGGCTGATGGAGAAAGTGAAGTCGCATGGGGTCTAGGGTGTACTAGTTAGATGGATAGAGAACTGGCTGGGCAACAGGAGACAGAGAGTTGTAGTGGAAGGAACTGTGACCAGTGGTGTTCCACAGGGATCCGTGTTGGGACCGCTGTTCTTTGTGCTTTTCATAAATGATCTGGAGGAAGGTATAGATGGTCTGATTAGCAAGTTTGCAGATGACACTAAGATTGGTGGAGTAGCAGATAGTGAAGGAGACTGTCGGAAAATGCAGCAGAACATAGATAAATTGGAGAGTTGGGCGGAGAAATGGCAGATGGAGTTCAATCCAGGCAAATACGAGGTGATGCATTTTGGAAGATCCAATTCAAGAGCGAACTATACGGTAAATGGAAAAGCCCTGAGGAAAACTGATACAAGAGAGATCTGGGTGTTCAGGTCCATTGTACCCTGAAGGTGGCAACACAGGTCGACACAGTGGTCAAGAAGGCATGCGGCATGCTTTCATTCATCGAACGGGGTATTGAGTACAAAAGTTGGCAGGTCATGTTACAGTTGTATAGGACTTTGGTTCGACCACATTTGGAATACTGCGTACAGTTCTGGTCGCCACATTACCAAAAGGATGTGGATGCTTTGGAGAGGGTGCAGAGGAGGTTCACCAGGTTGTTGCCTGGTATGGAGGGCGCTAGCTATGAAGAGAAGTTGAGTAGATTAGGATTATTTACATTAGAAAGACAGAGGTTGGGGGAGACCTGATTGAGGTCTACAAAATCATGAGAGGCATAGACAGGGTGGATAGCAAGAAGCTTTTTCCCAGAGTGGGGGACTCAATGACTAGGGGTCATGATTTCAAGTGAGAGGGGAAAAGTTGAAGGGAGATATGCGTGGAAAGTTCTTTACACAGGTCGTGGGTGCCTGGAACGCGTTGCCAGCGGAGGTGGTATATGCAGGCACGATAGCGTCATTTAAGATGTATCTAGGCAGATACATGAATGGGCAGGGAGCAGAGGGATACAGATCCCTGGAAAATAGGTGACAGGTTTAGATTAAGGATCTGGATCGACACAGGCTTGGAGGGCCGAAGGGCTTGTTCCTGTGTTGTAATTTTCATTGTTCTCTTTGTTTGTTCTGTGTTTGATAAGGTTCCCCATGGTATGCTCATGCAGAAAGTAAGGAGGCATGGGATAGGGGGAAATGTGGCAGATTGGATTCAGAATTGGATGACCCTTAGAAGACATAGGGTGTAGTGGAAGGAAAATATTCAACATGGTGCTCAGTTACGAGTGGTTTACCATAAGAATCAGTTCTGGGTCCTCTTCTATTTGTAATTTTTGTAAATGATTTGGATGTAGGAGTGGAAGGGTGTATTAGTAAGTTCGCGGACGATACGAAGGTGGCTCGAGTTGTGGATAGTGCGGAGGGCTGTTCTAGGTTACAAAGGGACATTGATAGGATGCAGAGCTGGGCTGAGAAGTGGCAGATGGAGTTTAACCCTGAAAAGTGTGAGGTGATTCATTTTGGAAGGACAAATGTGAAAGCAGAATACAGGGTTAATGGAAAGATTCTTGGTAGTGTGGCGGTGCACAGGGTTCTTGGGGTTCATGTCCACAATTCCCTGAAAGCTGCCACCCAGGTGGATAAAGTTGTTAAGAAGGCATGGTTTGTTAGCTTTCATTAATAGAGGGATTGAGATCAAGAGCCGTGAAATTATGCTCCAGCTATACAAAGCCGTGGTTTGGCCACATCTGGAGTATTGTGTCCAGTTCTGGTCACCTCATTACAAGGAAAGATGTGGAAGCGTTGGAAAAGGTGCAGAGGAGATTTACCAAGACGTTGCCTGGAATGGAGGGAAGGTCTTACGAAGAAAGGTTGAGGGAGCTAGGGCTTTTCTCTTTAGAACGACGAAGGATGAGAGGTGACTTGATAGAGGTGTACAAAATGATCAGAAGTATAGATAGAGTGGACAGTCAGAGACCTTTTCCTGGGGTGGAGGTAGCTATTATGAGTGGGCATAGTTTTAAAGTGAGTGGAGGTACACATAGGGGAGACGTCAGAGGAAGGTTCTTTACTCAGAGAGTGGTTGTTGGCATGGAATGCATTGCCGGAGAGGGTAGTGGAGTTGGCCTCATTAGGGGCATTTAAGCGGCTATTAGATAGGCATATGGATGATAGTATAAGGTAGGGGTGGAGGTTAGATCGACCTCAGGTTTCGGGTAAAAGTTCAGCACAACATCGTGGGCCGAAGGGCCTGTACTATGCTGTACAGTTCTATGTTCAATGACTATCACTGCCAGCAGCGCATTCCACACACCCACTCTTTGTGTGAAGAACCTACCTCTGACATCTCTCCTATACCTTCCTCCAGTCACCTTAAAATTATGCCCCCTCGTGATAGTCATTTCGGCTCTGGGACTATCCACTCTATCTCATCATCTTGTAAACCTGTATCAAGTCACCTCTCATCCTTCTTTGCTCCAATGAAAAAAGCCCGAGGTCCCTCAACCTTTCCTCATAAGACCTGCCCTCCAGTCCAGGCAGCATCCTGGTGAATCTCCTCTGCACCCCCTCTAAAGCTTCTACATCTTTCCTCTCATGAGGTGACCAGAACTGTACACAATATTCCAATTTTTGCCCCTTCTCTAGTCGGGCCATCTACATTCTGCATGAGAAACTCTTCCTGAACACGTTTAACAAATTTCTCTCCATCCAAGTCCTTAATACAATGGCAGTTCCAGTCAATGTTAGGAAAGTTAAAATCCCCTACTGTTACAACCCTATTATTCTTGCAGCTGTCTGCAATCTTCTTATATATTTCCTCTTCAATCTCCCGCTAACTACTGGGGTTCATATAGTGCAATGTTATCAAAGTGATTTCCCTCTTTTTATTTCTCAGTTCTACTCATGTAGACTCAGTGGTCAAATCCTCAAGAAAGTCTCCTCCCAGTACTGCTGTGATGTTCTCCCTTATCAAAAACACAACTCCCCCTCCTCTCTTGACTCCCCTTCCATCCTTCCTGTAGCATTTCATCATAGAATCATAGATCATCATAGAATCCCTACAGTGTGGAAACAAGCCCTTCGGCCCAACAAGTCCACACCGACCCTCAGAGCATCCCACCCAGACCCATCCCCCTATAACCCACCTAATCTACACATCCCTGAACACTGCGGGCAATTTAGCATGGCACCCAGGTTCCTTGAGCTGTGAGGCAGCAATGCTAACCACTGAGCCACCATTCCGCCCATTTATACCCCAGAACATTGACCTGCCAGTCCTGTCCCTCCCTCAGCTTTGTTTCTCTAATAACTATAATATTCTAGTCACATGTACTCATCCATGCCTTGAGTTCATTTGCCTTACCCGTCAGGCCTCTTGCATTGAAATAAATGCAGTTTAACCCAGCCTTCACCTACTTCCTGTCGTGCTCTTACCTGCCTTGGCCAGACTAGTTTAAATCCTTCCAAGTGGCTCCAGCAAACCTCCCCGCCAGGATATTGATCACCTTCCAGTTCAGGTGCAACCATTCCCTCTTGTATAGGTCACCTTTACCCCAGAAGAGATCCCAATGATCCAAGAATCTGAATCCCTGTCCCCTGCACCAGCTCTGAAAGCCACGCATTCATCTGCTAAATCCTCCTTTTCCTACTCTCACTAACACATGGCACCCGAAGTTGTCCAGAAATTACCTGCATTTTAAACTTCTGCCTAACTCCTTATAATCACTCTTCAAGATCTCATCCCTTTTCCTACCTATCTATTGGTACCAATATGTACATCGATCTCTGGCTGCTCAACCTTCACCTTAAGAACTTCATCCAACCAGAGTCGTCCTTGACCCTGGCACCAGGGAGACAACACACCATTCTGGAAACAGATCTCTGCACCTGTGGCGAATCAGTCCCCTTTCTACTCATGTTTGCTCGGACTTTGCCCGACCCTGGCCAAGAGCGGAGCCACTCATGATGCCACTCCCCTGAGAGGCTATCCCTTCCAACAGTATTGAAAACTGGGGAATAGCCACAGGAGACTCCTGCACTACCTGCCTGCCTCTCCTTACAGTCACCCATCTACCTGACTGAACCTGTGGTGTGACCAAAAAAAAAGAACTGCAGATGCTGCAAATCAGGAACAAAAACAAAGTTGCTGGAAAAGCTCAGCAGGTCTGGCAGCATCTGTGAAGGAGAAAACAGTAACTCTGTTTCGGGTCCGGTGATCCTTTCTCAGAACTGACGGTGGCTGGGAAAACGTCAGTTTATATGCAGAAAATAGGGAGATGGGTGGGGTAGGGAGTAAACGATAGGATAGGGCCCAAAGAGAAAGAAAGACAGTTGGACAGACAAAGGAGTTGATAATGATCAGGCTGGGAGGGTGAGTAGTTGTTAATGGGGACTGTTATTGACTAACAACAGGGGGTGTGTAATGGCAGGCTATGTGGTAACAAGGCCTGGTGTGTGGGGTGAGGGGCTGGGACATGGGAGAGTTTAGGCCCTAAAATTTTTGAACTCAATATCGCGTCCGGAGGCTGGAGGGAAAATGAGGTGTTGTTCCTCCAGCTTGCAATGGGCTTCACTGGAACACTGTAGCAAGCCAGATGCAGAGATGTTGGCCAGGGAGCAGGGTGGTGCATTGAAGTGGCAGGCAATAGGTAGTTCAGGGTCTCTTTTGCGAGTAGAACGTAGATGTTCTGCGAAGCGGTCACCAAGTCTACGCTTCGTTTCCCCAATGTAGAGGCGGCCACATTGTGAGCAGCGAATGCAGTAGACTAGATTCTGGGAAGTGCAGGTGAAGTGTTGCTTCACCTGGAAGGTATGTTTGGGCCCTTGGATACTGGGGAGGGGGGAGCTAAATGCGCAGGTGTTGCACCTTCGCCGGTTACAGGGGAAGGTGCCGTAGGGCTGTGGGGAGGTGTTGGGGGTGAAGGAAGTGTGGACCAGGGTGTCCCGGAGGGAACGGTCCCTGCGGAAGGTGGACAAGGGAGGGGAGGGGAATATGTGTCTGGTGGTGGCATCTTGCTGGAGGTGGCAGAAATGACGTCTGATGATCATCTGGATGTGGATGCTGGTGGGATGGTAGGTGAGGATAAGGGAAACCCTATCGCTGTTGCGGGAGGGAAGAGAAGGGGTGAGGGCGGAAGTGTGGGAGATGGGTCGGACCTGGTTGAGGGCCCTGTCGACAAGGAGCTGGGGAATCCTCGGTTGAGGAAGAAGGTGGACATTTCGGAGGCACCTTTGTCGAAGTTGGCCTCATCTGAACGACATGACACTGAACTCTTCTTCCGCCGTCTTCGCCTCCGTGCTCATTTCTTTGGACAAGAGTCCACTCCCCGTCCCATAGACGCCTTTGCCCAACTCCAACACTCTCCCTCCACCTGGACCCCTCCCTCCGACCTTTTACCTGCACTCGATCTTTTCATTGAGAACTGTCGACGTGACATTAGTCGCCACAATTTCACTGCCCCTCTCAACAAATCCGACCTATCTCCCTCCGAACTGACTGCACTCCATGCACTCAGATCTAACCCTGACTTTGTCATCAAGCCTGCCCATAAGGGTGGTGCTGTTGTCGTCTGGCGTGCTGACCTCTACCTTGCAGAGGCTGAGCGCCAGCTCTCGGATACCTCCTCCTACCTTCCCCTGGACCATGACCCCACCATGGCACATCAGGCCATTGTATCCACTACGGTTACGGATCTCATTTCATCCGGTGATCTCCCCCCTTCCGCTTCCAAGATAATAGCCCCCCAACCCCGCACAGCTCGTTTCTACCTCCTGCCAAAAATCCACAAACAGGACTGTCCAGGCAGACCCATTGTTTCAGCCAGCTCCTGCCCCACAGAACTCATCTCTTCCTACCTTGACTCAGTCTTCTCCCCCCGGTCCAATCCCTACCCACATACATCCATGATTCATCTGACACCATATGCCAGTTTCAAAACTTCCAGTTTACCGGCTCCAGCTTCTTTACCATGGATGTGCAATCCCTTTACACATCCATTCATCACCAGGAGGGTCTTAGGGCTCTCCGCTTCTTCCTGGAGCAAAGACCTGAACCATCCCCACCCACCACCACCCTCGTCCGCTTGGGCGAGATGTCCTCACCCTCAACAACTTCTCTTTCAACTCCTCTCATTTTCTTCAGGTAAGAGGGGTTGCCATGGGTACCCACATGGGCCCCAGTTATGCCTGTCTCTTTGTGGGGTACATGGAACATTCCTTGTTCCAGTCCTATTCCAGCCCCCACCCACAACTCCTTCTCTGATACATCGATGATATCATCAGTGCTGCTTCCCTCTCTCGTCTGGAATTGGAAAACTTCATCAATTTCGCTTCCAATTTCCATCCTGCCCTCACTTTCACCTGGTCTATCTCTGACTCCTCCCTTCCCTTCCTTGACATTTCTGTTTCCATTTCTGGGGATAGACTGGCCACTAATATCCATTACAAACCCACTGACTCCCACAGCTACCTGGACTATACATCCTCACACCCCACTTCCTGTAAAGACTCCATCCCATTCTCTCAGTTCCTCCATCTCCGTCGCATATGTTCAGATGAGGCCAACTTCGACAAAGGAGCCTCCGAAATGTCCACCTTCTCCTCAACCGAGGATTCCCCAGCTCCGTTGTCAATAGGGCCCTCAACCAGGTCCGACCCATCTCCCGCACTTCCGCCTTCATCCATTCTCTTCCCTCCCGCAACAGCGATAGGGTACCCTTATCCTCACCTACCATCCCACCAGCATCCACATCCAGAAGATCATCAGACGTCATTTCCGCCACCTCCAGCAAGATGCCACCACCAGACACATATTCCCCTCCCTTCCCTTGTCCGCCTTCCGCAGGGACCGTTCCCTCCGGGACACCCTGGTCCACACTTCCTTCACCCCCAACACCTCCCCACAGCCCTACGGCACCTTCCCCTGTAACCGGTGAAGGTGCAACACCTGCGCATTTAGCTCCTCCCTCCCCAGCATCCAAGGGCCCAAACATACCTTCCAGGTGAAGCAACACTTCACCTGCACTTCCCAGAATCTAGTCCACTGCATTCTCTGCTCACAATGTGGCCGCCTCTACATTGGGAAAACGAAGCGTAGACTTGGTGACCGCTTCGCAGAACATCTACGTTCTGCTCGCAAAAAAAGACCCTGAACTACCTGTTGCCTGCCACTTCAATGCACCACCCTGCTCCCTGGCCAACATCTCTGCGTCTGGCTTGCTGCAGTGTTCCAGTGAAGCCCATTGCAAGCTGGAGGAACAACACCACATTTTCCGCTTGGGGACCCGACAGCCCTCCAGACTCGATATTGAATTCAATAATTTTAGGGCCTAAACTCTCCCACTTCTCAGCTCCCCACCCCATACACCAGGCCTTGTTACCACATAGCCTGCCATTACACATCCCCTGTTGTTAGTCACTAACAGTCCCCATTAACAACTACTCACCCTCCCAGCCTGATCGTTAGCAACTCCTTTGTCTGGCCAACTGTCTTTCCCTCTCTTTGGGTTCTATCCTATCATTTACTCCCTACCCCACCCACCTCCCTATTTTCTGCATATAAACTGATGTTTTCCCAGCTACCATCAGTTCTGAGGAAGCATCACCGCACCTGAAACAGAGTTACTGTTTTCTCCTTCACAGATGCTGCCAGACTTGCTGAGCTTTTCCAGCAACTTTGTTTTTGTTCCTGTGGTGTGACCACGTCACTGCAACTCGTGTTTATCACACTCTCTGCCCCCTGTATGCTCTTCATTCAATCCAACTGCCTCTCCAAACGAACTACATGGTTTGCCCGTCACAGTTCCTGCTGACATAGTCTTCAGGGACACTGGACTACTCCTTGATCTCCCACAATTTTTAAATATCAAAATATACTTTATTCATAAAAAACATATTTATATATACATAGTCACAAGTGCAGTTCGGTTCTGTGCAGTATCATACCAAGGAAACAAACAAACATTAGAGTTTGACTATTCTAATAAATCAAAAGCATCTCTTATTTGAACCAGACCTGTTTTAAATTTCAAAAATATACTTTAGTTATAAAACAAGTCTTTGTGTCTAATCTCCCACATCTGGCAGAAGGAGACGACCACTGTCCTAACTACCATCTCTGACCCTTCACAGTAAGACAAAGAACAGAACCTTCCCTTACCCTGACCTCGTTGATGATCGTCCTCCTCACTGAAGCCCGGTATTCACTAAAACCCACACTTAAACCTCCAGCAACACCTCAACAACAAAGCAGCCCTTCTCAAAATCGTGCCTCCTCTAGAGCTTGACTCTCATTTATTCACTTCTGGGCAGCTGTTGGTGAATGAGCCAACTCATCCCAGATTCGTCCTTACTCACTTCTCACCAGCGTCTTCTGTTGGATTCAATGTCTGACAGGTCTCACGATTCAGAGAGATCCAGCCTTGCCCTACCCACAATAACAACCATGCGAAGCCACTGATCACTGTTTGACACCCCTGCGGGCGGCTACTCTCCAGCGCCCCCGGCTCCTGTGCTCTCAGACTTCCACAGGTAGGATTCTAAACCCTAAACTACTATTAGCAGGAAAGATGTTCAGATCCCGGGAAACACAATTGTTATGGTCTATGTAAGGACTGATATATTTTAAAGAAAAAAATTGAACTTGCAGTCAGTTAACAGCTGAGAAAAATGACACGTTATTGAGGTTACTCAGAATAGTTCCAAGAATTCATTCCAAACTCCATCTACACTTCTCACTGCTGCGGAAAGGCTGCCTATATCATCAAAGACCACTCCCACTCCATTAATAATCTCTTCCATCAGGCAGAAAATACAGAAGCTTTAACACACATACCAACAGTTCAAGAACAGCTTCTTCCCTGCTGTTGTTAGCCTTTTGAATGGACCGCTCTAATTTCAAATATAATGTTGACCTTGCTTTTGTGCACTTCCTGTGCAGCCATAACTTGTATGCTTCACTCTGTCTAACTACCCTATGATCTGTATGTCATTGCATGTTATGATCTGGATGCACTGCTCCGTAAAACAAAATTTTTCACTGTATTTAGGTACATGTGACAACAATAAGTAAATTAAATCAAAAGTTAATTTTATTTCTCTTCACAGATGCTGCTAAAGTTTCTCCAGCTTTCTGTTTGTTTCACTATTTATTATTTCCTCCAGTGTTGCTAATTTCAGAAATCTGTCAATAGGACATCCACCTTTTTAATTAGTTTGCACAATTCTAATCTAAGAAGGTGGACAATGCTTCTTCTGAATAGGACAAAAGGACGTAACAGAATAACTATTCTAACGCTGTCAGAAACTTTCAGATCAGCATTTATCAAAAAGACATTACATTTTTTCCTTCAGCAGTTCTAAGTCAGTATCGACTCCAATAAGGTCTTCAATGCAGTTGCAGAATTTTAAGCGTGACAGCAGCGTACATTCAGCACAGCCCAAATCTGCAACCTGAAAATAATAAAAATTTTTAAAAATCAGTAATTAACTGTCCATATTTGGCATTTTACGGAACTGGAAAACTATTACATTAATAATTTCACTCAAATCCTCTAAAAGTCAAACTGGAGATCCTTTCATAATTATTTTGTTACAGTATAGGTACCAAATGAATGCAAGTTGTTATTACAGATGTAATATTAAATTTTTATATTTACGTCTCCTCCAGGAACCGCCACTTCCTCAATCACTGCACAATGGAACAGCAATACAAGGTTTGCATCTGACTGTCAAAGGCTCACCATTCACAGGTGTCAAAGGATCATTCATTTCCAATCTCTGAGTATTTGCTTCCACACAATGAAGTATTAGTGAAAACAAGGACAGGAAGAATCATAAAAACATCAACAGGTCTGAAAACTGACCAATCACATGAACTTCAGTAATTAAAAGGTAAGCATCCTTCAAAATGCTTATTATTCCAAGTGTAGATTAGTAGATCATATACTAAATGGAAATATTTGAAAAGCGAATTAAATCACATAGCCTAGAAGGTGAAATGTTCAAACCCAATTTAGCTCAGGTTTGCGAAAAAAAAATTCTAGGAATGAAGAGGGGAGTGAGATTAATTGGTTGGGCAGCACAGGCACAAGAGACCAAATGGTCTCCTGTGCTGTATCATTTTATGTTTACTGACAGAATTAAATGAAGTAAAAGCTTTCACTCCTCAATGGCATCTCATGGGGGCATGGCTTGCAACAGCCCAGAGTGCAATTTGGCCGAATGCACTTTTGATTTTTCTTTGTAAGGGTTGTCAATATAATCCAGCTTCCCTTTCTACTTCATCCCTTTCTCTTCAAATGTTCCATTTCAAGTAATTTATCCAGTTCCCTTTTGAAACTTTTACTATATCTTCCATATGCTTTGCAGGATTTAATCTTTAATGTTTAGGAGAGAAATTCAATCGTCAACTATATGAAAGTTGCAGATGGTCACGATTTTAGTTCTGTATGGAATCAAGGGATATAGGGATACTGCAGCAAAATGTGACTGAGGAAGAAGGTCAATCATGGTCAGATTGAATTGTGATAGAAACAAATGGCCTACTTGTTTCATAATCTCAGGGTCTCTGTTGATCATAAGGGGTATGTCTGTTACTTACAAAATGTCCTGATGAAAGCTTCAATGTCAAGATGACAAGCTTCAACAAAATGTGCCTTTCTTTCAGCAATACAAAAATCAGAAAGGACTGAACAGACCAGGTGCAGGGATGCTGTTTTCCTCAACCAGGGTTTACCAAAGGTTCAAGGCTTCAGAATGCAGGGTAGGGCATTTTGGACTGAGATGAGGTAAAATTTTTTAACTCAGAAGATGGTGAACCCCTGGAATTCTCTCCCTCAGAAAGCTGTGGAGGCCAAATCATTGGATATAAACGTATATATTTCTAGAGTCTAAAAGTGTCAAGGACTATAGGGAGAGAGACATTTAAATGATCTGCCATGATTATGTTGAATGGCATAGAAGGCTCCAAGGCCCAAATGGCTTTATCCTACTCCTATTTTCTATGTGTCTGTTAAGAAATGCAAAGCATTATTTTTGAAACCACAAAGGCCATCTCTGGACTGAGGACAAATGGACAAAGTCCTCTTTGCTCACAGATTGGTGACTCTCAAAGATGATAACATCATCCATCAATGCTGGAAAGAACATTTCCAACAATTCCACAATCGTGAATTCTCAGTAATAGTTGATCATCGTTAGGCTATTCCCAAATCCTGTAAGTAAAGACAGTTTTAGTATGGAAGGGCAAAATGCGTTGGCACAGGCTTGGAGGGCCGAAGGGCCTGTTCCTGTGCTGTACTATTCTTTGTTCTAATATCCTATGGTAGAATCCACAGTTTATTCTTCAATAATTAGTTCATAATTTGGTTAATGTAGTTATCAAGCAAACAAAGTATTAATTAATATTATATTGTTTAACAACAGTCAATATTAGGCACTCATACTGCATCATGTGTGCCTGTGCCTGTATCTGCATTCTGCTTGTCAAGTGAAATATGCCATATTTTCCTTAGCCCGAAGTAAGGTCATGACTTGAAAAAAAAATATGCTAGAGATCACAGCAGGTCATTAGCATCCATGGATTGAAAGCAAGCTGACGTTTCGAGTCTAGCTTCATCCGATGGAGAGTTACCTCGACTCATTTCAATCATGGCTGCTAGGTTTTTCCCATTCTCCCTCTTTCTCCCCGTAACTTTGGGACCTCTTGACAATCAAGAACCTATCTCTGTCTTACATCTACTCAATGACCTGGCCTCCACAGCCCTCTATGGCAATAAATTCCAGGGTTCATTAAGGAGAGGCAATGGCCTAGTGGTATTATCGCTGGACTGTTAATCCAGAGACTGAACAACATTCTGGTGACCCGGGTTCAAATCCCACCACGGCAGATGGTGGAATTTGAATCCAATAAAATATCTGGAATTAAGAATCTAATGATGACCATGAATCCATTGTCGATTGGCGGGAAAAACCCATCTGGTTCACTAATGTTCTTTAGGGAAGGAAACTGCCATCCTTACTTGGTCTGGCCTACATGAGACTCCAGACCCACAGCAATGTAGTTGACTCTGAACTGCCCTCTGTGCAATTAGGGATGGGCAATAAATGCTGCCTTGTCAGTGATGCCCACATTCCATGAATGAATAGAGAAAAAAAAACTTCTCCAGGCTGTTCAGTATTCTTTAAGTTTCAATTAGGTCATCCCTCATCGTTTCAAACTCCATCCAATGTTAAGACAGAACAAGTGCTTCAAAGAGGTCCACTGTTACAAATGTGAAGCCACTTTTGTCATTTCATTGTCAAAGTTGGATAGGGTTAGGCTTCAGTTAGATTAGTTTTATTTTTAAAACTTAAGCATCTTAAAGAGAAACAGTCACCTTCATTCAAAGTATGTAACAGATCGAAATATAGATTTGCTACTTTGGAATCAGTTCTGAGGAAGGGTCACCGGACCCGAAACATTAACTCTGTTTTTCCCTTCACAGACCTGCTGAGCTTTTCCAGCAACTTTGTTTTTGTACTTTGGAATTAAAACATAGAACATAGAACAATACAGCACAGTACAGGCCCTTTGGTCCACAATGTTGTACCGATCTATTACCCTACTAAGATCAAACGACCCTGCGTATCCTACATTATACTAAAATCCATGTGCCAATCCAAGAGTCGTTTAAATGTCCCGAATGTATCTGACTCCACTACCACCACCGGCAGTGCATTCCACACGCCCACCACTCTCTGTGTAAAGAACCTACCTCTGACATCTCCCTTCAATCACCTTAAAATTATGCCCCCTCATAATAGCCTTTTCCGCCCTGGGAAAAAATCTCTGGCTATCCAATCTATCTATGCCTCTCATCACCTTGTACACCTCTATCAAGTCACCTCTCATCCTTCTTTGCTCCAATGAAAAAAGCCCCAGCTCCCTCAACCTTTCCTCATAAGGCCTGCCCTCCAGTCCAGGCAGCATCCTGATAAATCTTCTCTGCACCCTCTCTGAAGCTTCCACATCTTTCCTGTAATGAGGTGACCAGAACTGAACACAATATTGCAAGTGTGGTCTAACCGGGGTTTTATAGAGCTGCAACATAACCTCGTGGCTCTGAAACTCAATACCCCTGCCAATGAAAGCCAACACACCATACGCATTCTTTACAACCCTGTCAACTTGGGTAGCAACTTTTGAGGGATCTATGGACGTGGACCCCAAGACCCCTCTGTTCCTCCACACTGCCAAGAATCCTGCCATTAACCCTGTATTCTGCATTCAAATTCAACCTTCCAAAATGAATTACTTCACACTTTTCTGGGTTGAATTCCATCTGCAACTTCTTTGCTCAGATCTGCATCCTGTCAATGTCCCATTGCAGCCTACAACAGCCCTCTGCGCTATCCACAACTCCACCAACGTTTGTGTCATCGGCAAACTTACTAACCCACCCTTCCACTTCCTCATCCAAGTCACTTATAAAGATCACAAAGAGCAGAGGTCCCAGAACAGATCGCTGCGAAAAACCACTGGTCACCGAGCTCCAGGCTGAATACTTTCCATCTACTGCCACCCTCTGTCTTCTTTTGGACAGCCAGTTTTGTATCCAGACAGCCAAATTTCCCTGAATCCCATGCCTCCTGAGCCTACCATGTGGAACCTTATCGAATGCCTTGCTAAAATCCATATATACCACAGCCATTGCTCTACCTTCATCGATGTGTTTTGTCACATCCTCAAAGAATTCAATAAGGCTTGTGAGGCATGACCTGCCCATCACAAAGCCATGCTGACTATTTCCAATAAAACTGTGATTTTCCAAATAATCATAAATACTATCTCTCAGAATCCTCTCCAATAATTTGCCCACCACAGAAGTAAGACTGACTGGTCTGTAATTTCCAGGATTATCCCTATTCCCTTTGTTGAACAAAGGAATGACATTTGCCACCCTCCAATCATCTGGTACAACTCCAGTGGACAGTGAGGATGCAAAGATCATCGCCAAAGGGGCAGCAATCTCTTCCTTCGCTTCCCATAGTAACCTTGGGTATATCCCGCCTGGCCCAGGGGATTTATCTATCCTCATGCTTTTCAAAATTTCTTGCACATTCTCCTTCCTAACATCAACCTGTTTGAGCATATCTGCCTGTTTCATGCTGTCCTCACAAATGTCAAGGTCCCTCTCACTGGTGAATACTAAAGCAAAGTATTCAATAAGGACCTCCCCTACCTCCTCTGACTCCACACACAAGTTCCCTCCACTATCCCTGAAACGCTCTACCCTCACTCTGGCCATCTTCTTGTTCCTCACATTAGCATAAAACACCTTGGGGTTTTCCTTCATCCTACCCGCCAATGTTTTTTCATACCCCCTTCAAGCTCTCCTAAGTCCATTCTTCAGGTCCTTCCTGTAGACCTCGAGAGGTCTGTCCAATCCTTGCTTTCTCAACCTAAAGGAGCTTCCTTCTTCCTCTTGACTGGATGTTCCACATGTCTTGTCATTCAAGGTTCCTTCACCTTACCATGCCTTCCTTGTCTCAATGGGACAAACCTACCCAGTACTTGTAGCAACTGCTCCCTAAACAACCTCCACATTTCTGTCGTGCATTTCCCTGAGAACATCTGATCCCAATTTATGCTCCGCAGTTCTTGCCTAATACTGTTGTAATTCCCCCTCTCCCAATTAAATACTTTCCCATACCATCTGCTCCTATCCCTCTCCATGACTAGTAAAAGTCAGGGAGTTGTGATCACTATCACCGAAAAGCTCTCCCACTGAGAGATCTGACCCCTGGCCTGGTTCACTGCCAAGCACCAAATCCAATATGGCCTCCCCTCCAGGCACCCTATCTACAAATTGAGTCAGAAATCCTTCCTGGACACACCTGACAAAATCTGCTCCATCAAAACTATTTGCACTTAGGAGGTTCCAGTCGATATTAGGGAAGTTGAAGTCACCCATGACAACAACCCTATTACTTCTGCACCTTTCCACAATCTGTCTCCCAATCTGTTCCTCAGTGTCACTGTTGCTATTGGGGTGTCCATAGAAAACTCCCAATAAAGTGACTGCTCCTTTCCTGTTTCTGACTTCCACCCGTACTGACTCTGTGGAGAAACCCTTCTCCACGACCTCCGTTTCTGCAGCTGTGATACCATCCTTGATTAGCAATGCCATCCCTGACCTCTTTTACCTCCCTCCCTATTTCTTTTGAAACATCTATACCCCTGAACATCCGACAACCATTCCTGCCCCTGTATTAGGTTCTTTAATGAGTTTTGTTTCATAATTATGGCAGTGCATTAGCAATCAAGAGGTTGTGAATTTTATACCCATCAAAGCAAATTGCAAAACTAAATTGAATTGGTAGAGACAGGTACAGTCACAACATTTAAAACACATTTGGGCAGGTACATGAATAGTAAAGGTTTATAGGTTATGGGCCAAACATAGGCAATTGGAACTAGTTTAATTTTGGAAACCCGTTTGGCATGGACGAGTTGGACCAAAGGCCTTGTTTCTGTGCTATAAGACTCTATGACTATATAACTCTGGCTGTACAAATCCTTTTTAGGTTTTTTCAGCACAATGCTAAGGTTTGATTCCTGGCAATCATGGTACGGTCTGATGATAATTCTTGTAATGCACGTGACCCTCATTCTCTGGAGAACAAAATGCTATAAAACGTAAAATGGAGGTGCTGGTGTTGGATTGGAGTGGACAAGGTCAGAAGTCACACGGCAGCAGGTTATAGTCCAACAGGTTTATTTGAAATCACAAGCTTTCGGAGCACTGCTTTCATCAGGTGATGTGTGGAGAGGCACTTATGCACAGAATTTATAGCAGAGAGATCAAAAGGTCATACGAATGATGGGAGCAGAGTGTCGACAGGTTGAAGAATAAGTCTATGCAGGTGATCAAAAGCATCAGATAGTGTGGATAAAGTGTCAAGATCTGAATAACAAGTGAAGGGATGACCTATAATCCAATTAATTGAGCAGAAAGATAATTACAAAAAATTAAAAGTAAGGTGGTGCTGGAGACAAACCAAATGGCTGGAATAACATGATAGGTACAAGAGTCGCATGCCGAGGGTCTAACGAAAGTAACAAGTAATCCAAAACTGTACACACCAATTAAGGTAGCGAGATCATAACAAGTTATCAAGATGACGGTGTCAAAACAGGACAGTAAGGAAGATTTTACTGATACAGAACAGTATGGCAAGGTTACATATAGTGCGATATGAACCCAAGATCATGGTTCAAGCCATCTTCGTGGGTACAGAGCTTGGCTATCAGTTTCTGCTCAGCGGTTCCTTGGAGGATGCTTAGCCAAAGATCGGAGGCTGAATGCCCTTGACCACTGAAGTATTCCTCGACTGGAAGGGAACATCCCTGTCTGGCGATTGTTGCGCAGTGTCCATTCATCCGAAGTTGTAGCGTCTGCATGGTCTCACCAATATACCACTCCTTGGGGCATCCTTGCCTGCAGTATATGAGTATCTGCGGTGTACCTGATGGGTGATGTTCCCACTGGTGATGGTCTTATCCATGTCGATGATCTGGCATGTTTTGCAGAGGTTGCCGTGGCACGGTTGTGTGGTGTTGTAGTTGATGTTGCCCTGAAGGCTGAGGAAGGGTTACTGGACCCAAAATGTTAACTGTGATTTTTCTTCACAGATGCTGCCAGACCTGCTGAACTTTTCTAGCAACTTCTGTTTTTGTTCCTGTTGGACTATAACCTGGTGTCATGTGACTTCTGACCTATAAAACATCGTACAGCCCCTTCAGAGTGACTGATATTTACAGAATATTCAGGAAGTAATGGGAAGTTGGATCAGTAAGATGACCATCACCTTAAGAAACCAATCAGAAATTAAGAGACAACTACAAATGATAAAATACTCAAAGTTTTGGCAAAGATCTGTAGCTCAGGTTGTGGGTGAGGTTGTTGACTTGCTCGCCGAGCCGGCTTGTTCTCGTTCAGACATTTCATCACCATTCATCACCACAACCCGAGCTACAGATCCTTGCCAAAACTTTGAACATTTGAACATCAACTAGCAGCAAAACGGCACAACGAACTCTCCTTAATATCAGTACACTCAGACAATGAAGGCCATCAGTTTAACTAGAACAAGGTAACCATAGTAGCCCAAGCCAAACATAGACACGCATGGTAATTCCTAGAGGCATAGTTCTTCACCCGTAATGCAATCAATAAACATATAGAATTGGACCCTGTATACAAACCCATACAGATCAAAACCAGAAATGACGCTACTCACCATAATGGACCAAACAGTATAAATTCCAAGCGGAGTAGAATAACACCGCTTCATCAGAGGCTCCACTGATGGTGTCACCTAGCATGGTGATGAAACGTCTGAACGAGAACAAGCCAGTTCAGTGAGCAAGTCAACAACCTCATGATAAAATACTGTTCATGAGTCGGCAGCTAATCAGGACTCAGGATACCACTGACCATGCAGAGATAATAAAGGTTATGAAATAAGGACAGGAAGGGTTAATAAGCAGCAACCTTTAGCAGCCAAGTGTGTAAAAAGAGAAGAAAAAAGATAGAATTCAGTTAGCAGAACACTGCAAGTTTTCAAAACAGTTCTTTGGACAGATGCAGGCAGAATGTTGCATTCACTTCAACAAACCGCTGCTGACAAATAGATACACAGGCAAATATTAAAGAGCATTCGAAGCAATGAAGAAAGTGAGATTACACTGGAGTCGGGTATTAAAGGGTACATGAAGTGAGCAGCAGAGTGGGTTTATACTGGATAGTGTAAACGTATGGGAAGTAAGCAGGAGGTAGCGTTTGACAAAGTCCCACATAAGAGATTAATGTGCAAGATCAAAGCACATGGGATTGGGGGAAGTATATTGAGGTGGATAGGAAACTGGTTGGAGAGAGGAAACAAAGGGTAGGAATTAATGGGTCCTTTTCAAATTGGCAGGCAGTAAGTAACTAGTGGGGTGCCACAGGGATTGGTGCTGGGACCCCAGCTATTCACAATATATATTAATGATTTGGACGAGGGAACAAAATGTAACATTTCCAAGTTTGCAGATGATACCAAGTTGGGTGGGAGGGTGAACTGTAACGAGGATGCAGAGATCCTTCAGCATGATCTCAACAGGTTGGGTGAGTGGCAAATCAATGGCAGATTCAGTATAATTTGGATAAATGTGAGGTTATTCACTTCAGAAGCAAAAACAAGAAAGCAGATTACTACCTGAATGGCTGTAAATTGGGAGAGGGGAGTGTGCAGCGGGACCTGGGTGTCCTTGTGCACCCGTCGCTGAAGGTAAGCATGCAGGTGCAGCAGGTGGTAAAGAAGGTAAATGGTATGTTGGCCTTCATTGCGATGGAGTTTGGAGTACTGTGTTGTTGCAGTTGTACAGGGCCTTGGTGAGACCACACCCGGAATACTGTGTGCAGTTTTGGTCTCCTTTTCTGAGGAAGGATGTTCTTGCTCTCAAGGGAGTGCAGTGAAGGTTTACCAGGCTGAATCAGGGGATGGCGGGTCTGAGGTATGAGGAGAGATTGACTAGGTTGGGATTGTTTTCGCTAGAGTTCAGACGAATGAGGGGGCATCTCACAGAGACTTATAAAGTTCTAACAGGACTGGACAGGGTAGATGCAGGGAGGATGTTCCCGATGGTGGGTGTGTCCAGAACCAGGGGTCACAGTATGAGGATTTGGGGTAGACCATTTAGGACGGAGATGAGGAGATATTTCTTCACCCAAAGAGTGGTGAGCCTGTGGAATTCATTACCACAAGAAGTAGTTGATGCCAAAACACTGAATGTATTCAAGGGGCGACAAGATATAGCACTTGTGGCAAATGGGATCAAAGGTTATGGGGAGAAAGCAGGATTACACTCTTGAGTCAGCCACCTCCTGCTCCTATCCTCTATGTTTCTATGAGACTGGAATGATGCTGAATGGAATATTAAACTGTATAAGAAGTGAATGGGAGAGCAGGATTTTTAAGCCAAAATGCTGGAAATCTGAATTAAAAACAGAAAATGCTGGAGAAATCCAATGCATCATCCTCCGCCACTTTCGCCACCTGCAATCAGACCCCACCACCAAATAGATATTCCCCTCCCCACCCTTATCTGTTTTCCATAGGGATCGCTCACTCCACAACTCCATTATCCGCTCCACACTCCGCACCAACCCTTCCACCACACCTGGTACCTCTCCCTGCAACCTCAGGAAGTGCTGTATCTGCCTGTACAACTCCCCTCCCACCTCTGTCCAAGGTCTCAAACAATCATTCCAAATCCAACAGGTATTCACCTGTACATCTTTTAAGCTGATCTATTACATCCGTTGCTCCTGATGTGGTCTCCTCTACTTTGGTGAGATCAAGTGCAGACTCAGTCACTGATTCGCAGAGCATCTGTGCTCTGTACGTTCCAATCAACACCACCTTCTGGTTGACAGCCATTTAAACTTCACCCCACCACCCCCCCTCCCCCGATCTCGACTCCCTCAGCAACATGTCCATCCTGGGTCTTCTCCAATGTTACAATGACGCCACACATAAACTGCAGGAGCAACACCTCATATTCCGCTTTGGGAGCTTACAGCCCAATGGCCTCAACACAGATTTCACCAGCTTCAAAATCTCCCCATTCCGGCTTCATCCCATGTCGAGCCCTCCCTCTCATCCCTGCCTCCTTGACCTGACACAACCTGTCCATCTTCCTCCTCACCTATCCACTCCACCCTTTCCCAACGACCACTCTCCACAATCTCCGAATTGAATCCACCTATCAAAATCGCACCTATCTTCCACCAGCTCCACCTCACTCCCTCTATTTATTTCTGAGCTCCCTTCCCCCTCCCCACGCCTGATGAAGGGTCCCAACCCGAAACATCGACTTTCCTGCTCCTCTGACGCTGCCTGACCTGCCGTGTTCCTCCAGCTCCACAATGTATCAAAATGCTGGAGAAACTCAGCAGGTCTGACTGCATCTGTGGACAGAAGGCAAAGTTAATGTTTTGGGTCCAATGCGACCCTTCTTCATAGAACAGTACAGCACAGGAATGGGCCCTTTGGCCCTAGATGTTGTGCTGAACATGATGCCAAATAAAACAAATCCCTTCTGCCTGCCACTGATCCATATTCCTCCATTCCTTGCATATTCATGTGCCTGTCTAAATGTCCCTTAAATGCCCTTATTGTATCTACCTCAACCACCACCCCTGGCAGCGCGTTCCAGACTCTGGCCACTCTCTGTGTAAAAAACCTGCCCCTCACATCACCTTTGAACTTTCCCTCTCTCACCTTAAATGCATGCCCCCTAGTATTAGACATTTCAACTCTGGGGAAAAGATTCTGATCATCAACCCTATCTATGCATCTCATTATATTATAGACTTCTATTAAGTCTCCCGTCAGCCTCCACCACTCAAAAGAAAACAACCCAACTTTTTCTAGCCTCTCCTTATAGCTCATATGCTATAATCCAGGCAGCATCCTGGTAAACCTTTTTTGCACCCTCTCCAAAGCCTCCACATCCTTCCTATAATGCAGTAACCAGAACTGGGCGCAATACTTTTAGTGTGGCCTAACCAAAGTCTTATAAAGCTGCTTCAGAACTGAGTGGAATACTCAGTGATACTGGGAGAGTGGGATTATACTGGGTCATGTCATGTTAATGATAATGGGTTAATAATTAATTGCTTGTCAGTGGCTAATTAGTTTAGTTCAGAATAAAACACACTACACATCATGAAGCAGATATTACGACACTGGCATCTACCTGAAAATGTGGAGAATACCCAGGTATGTCTTGTATATAGAAAGGAGGACAAATCCAACCAGGCCAATTACTACCCCATCAATATACTCTGCTCAGTTTGGCTCCCATGGGGCCACAGAGATGGTGGTGGCATCCAGAAGCCCAGGCCAATGTTTTGGGGATATGAATCCAAGCGTGGCAGATTGTAAAATTTGAATTTAATTTTAAAAATCTGGAATATTAGCAACTGTTGATTAATGTAAAAACTCATTTGGTTCACTAATGTCCTCTAGAGAAGGAAATCTGCCATCCTTACCTGATTGACCTACATGTGCCTCCAGACCTACAACAATGTGACTGACCCTTAACTAACCCCACCTTAGGCAATTAGGGATGGGCAATAGATCCTGACCAGGCCAGTGATGCCCCATCTCATGAATGAATTTAAAAAAAATCTTTGAGACCTTTGTTTTTAAATAAACATGTTGCATTCATCTAACCAGAATTTGTAACTAATTTAATCAATATGACACTTTGCATACTGTAATGATATTAAGCATTTCCCACATTATGTTGTCCTGTACTTACTTTTCTTGCCTTGTATTTCTGTACTAATTCAAAGACCAGCTGGTATCTCTGTTTGTACAAAGGTGGGTTGAAGGTTATGGTGTCCATCCTTTTGCTTCTGTCAGCACCTGTTGAAAAATCTGTTCAATCAGATCAACCAAATATTCAAATATGTTAGATTCAAAGTCAGACAATCACTACAGCATAAAAGAAAGGCTTTCAGCCCATGAAGTTCTGCCAACCTTTCATAGGGCATGCCAGTCAGTCCCATTCCCAAAAGCTTATAAAGTTGGCTGGTTTGAGACACAGTATGACACGAACAGCACAGGTTCAATTTCCGTACAGGCTGAGGCTACTATGAAAGTCCTGCCTTCTCAATCCACACTTCGCCACCAGTTATCTCCCTTTCTGACGAGAGAGCAGCCTATGATCTTCTGGGACTATGGTGACTTTAGAACTAGAATTAGATTTTACTGTCACGTGTACTCAAGTACAGGAGTACAGTGAAAAGTGTACAAAATCACCATTCTCTGGCACCATCTTAGGTACAGAAACCCAAATTTAAAATAAAAAAAAACCCATCTTAGATACAAAAACCAAAACAACCATCTAAGACACAAAAAAACAGAATTAAAAAAAAAGCAGAAATAGATTTTAAAAAAAGCCAAGGAAGTCGGTAAGTGGGCATCTGTCCTCAAAGCCTCGGGTCATAGAGGTTTAACGGCATGGAAGCCGCCCCTTCAGCCCAATTTGTCCATGCTGCCCAGTTTTCACAATTAATTTAGTCCCATCTGCCTGTGCTTAGTCCATATCCCTTCACACTTATCCTATCCATGTACCTGTCCAAATGTTTCTTAAATGGCTGAGCCGATTCCTCCCAGAATCCTCCTCAGTTGCTTCTCAGCAGCGCCCTCTATTGCGATTTTCAGTGCTGCTGCTGCCACTGGCCCTTGGAACTCGTTCCTGCTGCTACCTCAGTTCCTCAGAATTTGCTCCAGGTGTTAGTGCAGGCCCTCAGCTTCTTTCTCAGGAGGCGATGGCCTAGTGTTATTATCGCTACACTGTTAATCTAGAGATCCAGGTAATGTTCTGGGGAGCATGGATTCGAATCCTGCCATGGCAGATGGTCAAATTTGCATTCTATAAAATCTGCAATGAAGAGTCTAACTCCACTGCCGATTGTTGGAAAAAGCCATCTGGCTCACTAATGTCCTGTAGAGAAAGGTGGCTTAGTGGTTAGCACTGCTGCCTCACAGCACCAGGGACGCAGGTTCGATTCTGCCCTTGGGTGACTGTCTGTGTGGAGTTTGCACATTCTCCCTGTGTCTGCGTGGGTTTCCTCCGGGTGCTCTGGTTTACTCCCACAGTCCAAAGACATGCAGGTTAGGTTGAATGTCCATGGCAAATTGCCTGTAGTGTTCAGGGATGTGTAGATTAAGTGGCCTATAGGGGCATGGGTCTGGGTGGGATGCTCTGAAGGTCAGTGTGGACTTGTTGGGCTGAAGGGCCCGTTTCCACACGGTAGGGATTCTGTGATATAAAAAGGAAACTGCCATCCTTACCTGGTCTGGTCTACACGACACCAGACCCACATCAAAGACTCTAAGTTGCCCTTTAAGCAATTAGGGATCGGAAATGAACGCTGGCCTAGCCAACAACACCCACATGAATGAACAATGAACAAAATAAGAAAAAATATTCACAACAGGATTAGATACATAGGAGGTCAATTATTTCAATTGGCTGAGTGGCTGGCTTGCAATGCAGAGTAATGCCAACAGCATATGCGCGATTACCACAAAGGACTCTCCCTCTTAACCTCTCCCCTCCTCTCCGGGTGCATGCATGCACAGATAATTGAAGGTAGCAGGACAGGTGGAGAGAACTGTTAATAAAGTATATAGTGATCTCAGCTTTATTAAAAGGGGCATAGAGTACAAAAGCAATGAGGCGATGTTGAATTTGTATAAGGCATCTGCTAGACCACAGCTGGAGTATTGTATACAGTTGAGGAAAAATGCTAAAGCATCAGAATGCAGAAGCATTTTATAAGAAAGGTTCCAGGAACGAGACACTTAAGTTATGAGGATAGGTTGAAAAAGTTGGGGCTGTTTTCCTTGGAGTGTAGAAGGCTGAGAACAGATTTGATAGAGGTTTCCAAAATCATGAGCAAGTTGGATAGGATAGGGAGAAGCTGTTCCTGCTCATAAAAGGCATAAGAACAAGAGGGCATAGATTTAAAGTAATGTGCAAAAGAAGCAAAATGTGAGAAAAATGTTTACACATAGTGAGTAGGTTAAGTGTGGAATACATTGCCTGGAAATGTGGTGGAGGCAGGTTCAATTGAGGCATTCAAGAAGGCACTGGATGATTATTTGGATAAAATAGTGCGAAAGGGTATGGGGAAAAAACAGGAGATTGGCACCAGATAATGATGCTCATTTGAAAAGCCACTGCATGAATATCCATAGCCCTGCAAGCTGATTTCCCACAAGTGCCCATCCTATTCCATTTTGGAACCATTCTTTGTCTCTGCTTCCACCATCCTCCTAAACAGTTCATTACTGAAGCAGTCATTACCACTCACTGTGTAAAAAAGGCTCTTTTTTCACATCCTTTTATAATGCAATAGAAAGTAAAAGTAGAAGAAAGTCATTTGGCCCCTCTGGCCTGCTCTGCTATTTAACGATTACAAAACTTCTACATCAATGCCATTATCCTGCAATAGCTTCATATCTTTTAATTATTTAACATGAAAAAGAGTAAGCAAAATTAAGTAGGAAAATGGTGTTGAAGAAATTGATGGGATTGAAGGCTGATAAATCCCCAAAGCCTGATAATCTACATGCAAGAGTACATATTTTCTACAGTGGTGGGGCATGGGTATCGCTTGCTGACCAGCATTAATTGCCCATCCCTAGTTGCCCTTGAGAAGGTGGTGATGGGCTGCGTTCTTGAACCGCTGTAGTCCATGTTCTATACATTGATCCACAATGCCCTTAGTGAGGAAATTCTAGGATTTTGCTGCAGAGGTAGTGAAAGAATGGAAATATATTTCCATGCCAGGATGGTGAATGTCTTGGAAAGGAACTTCCAGGGGGTGGTGTTTCCATGTATCTGCTGCCCCTCCTTCTGATAGAAGTGGCTGTGGACCTGGAAGGTTCTGTCTAAGGATCTTTGGTGAATTTATGCAATGCATCGTGTAGATAGTACACACTGCAGCTACTGAGCATCAGTGGTGGAGAGAGTGAATGCATTTGGATGTGGTGCCAATCAAGCCGGCTGCTGTCCTGGATGGTGTCAAGTTTCTTGAGTGTTGTTGGAGCTATACCAATCCAAGCCAGTGGGGAGTATTCCATCACACTCCTGACTATGCCTTGCAGATGGTGGACAAGCTTTGAGGAAATCAGGAGATGACTTACATGCTGCAGTGTTCTTAACCTCTGACCAGTTCTTGCAGCCACTTTGTTGATGTAGCAAGTCCAGTTGAGTTTCTGGTCAATGGTAACCCCAAAGATATTGATAGTGAGGGATTCAGGATTACTGACACCATTGAATGTCACGGAGTGGTCATTCGATTATCTCTTACTGGAGATGGTCATTGCTTGGCATTTACGTGGCGCGAATTTTACTTGCCACTTTCAGCCCAAGCCTGGATATTGTCCAGACCTTGTTGAATTGAACTTGGATTGCTTCAGGATGAGGAGTCATGAATGGTGCTGAACATTGTGCAATCATCAGTGACAATCCTCTTTTCTGGCCTTATGATGGAACGAAGGTCATTGGTGAAGCAGCTAAAAATGGTTGGGCTGAGGACACTACCCTGAGAAACTCCTGCAGAACTGCGATGACTGACGTCCAACTAAACAACCATTTTCTTATGTGCCACATATGCCGCCAACCAGTGGTGAGTTTGCCAACTGATACCCTATTCTTGTTTTCTAGTTTTGATTCTCGTTTTGCTGATTCTAGTTTTTCTAGGGCCCCTTGATGCCACACTTGGTCAATTGCAGTCTTTATGTCAAGGGCTATCACTCTCACCTCAACCTCTGAAATTCAGCTGTATTGTCCATATTTGATTCAACGCTGTAAAGAGGTCAGCAACTGAGTGGCCTTGGCAGAACCCGAACAGGGTGTCATTGAACAGGTGCATATTTAGATGCATTTTGCCGTGTTTCACAGTTTTTATTCAGGGGTATTTCTCAGTGTATATTTAGATGTACACGGTGGTGTTTCCTGGTTTATATTTAGGAGTATTTTCCACATATATTTAGATATATTTCTCAATGTATATTCTGACGTAAGTTGTATTTTTTTCCAGTGCACATGAAGGATACTTCTCAGTATATATTTAGAAATATATAGACAATAGAACGCAGAACAGTGCAGCACAGTTCTGCCCGCGATGTTGTGCTGAACAATGACACCAAGCTAAACTAGTCATAGGGCGGCACGGTGGCTCAGTGGTTAGCACTGCTGTCTCACAGCATTAGGGACCCAGGTTCAATTCCACCCTTGGGTGACTGTCTGTGTGGAGTTTGCACACTCTCCCCATATCTGTGTGGGTTTCCTCTGGGTGCTCCGGTTTCCTCCCACAGTCGAAAGATGTGCAGGTTAGGTGGATTGGCCATGCTAAATTGCCTGCAGTGTTCAGGGATGTGTAACCAGTCCTTAAGAAGGGTTATACCCAAAATGCTGACTGCTCCTTTCCTCCAGGTGTTGCCTGGCTTGCCGTTTTCTTCTAGCCTCCTGTTTGTCTATATTGGATTCCAGCATCTACAGTTTTTTTGTCTCATTTGCCAATACAATGTTCAGTATGGCCCCTCCTTCAGTGGATTATCCACATACTATTTCAAGAAACTTTCTTGGATGCACCTAACAAACTGTGCCCCCATCTAAGCATTTTGCTCTAAGGAATTACCAGTCAATATTGGGGAAGTTAAATTCACCCACTGTGATAACCCTGTTGTTTTGGCATCTTTCCATAATCTGGTACATATCTGTTTCTCAATGCCCTGATGGCTACAAGGGGCCTATAGTATAATTCCATCAGAGTGATTGCACCTTTCTTATTTTTGAGCTTTACCCATATTGCCTCAGTGGATGAGACCTCTAGTATGTCCTCTCTGAGTGCAGCTGTGACATTCTCCCTGATTAGTAACGCAACTCCTCCACCTCTTTTACCTCCCTATCTCATCTAAAATATCAAAACCCTGGAACAGTGAGCAGCCAGTTCTGTCCTTCTTTCAAATTGGTGTCTGTAATGGCCACAAGCCCATATTCCCACGTACTGATCTAGACTCTAAGCATATCTGCCTAACCCATAATACTCCTTGCATTGAAATAAACATAATTCAGCCATTCAGACCGATTGTGCTCATTAATCGGTCCCTGACTGTTCTCCTTTTCAGACTTACTGGTCATAACATCTACCTTGCCCTCAAAACCTCCACTTGCTGACCTGCTGCTCTAGTTCCCACACCCCGCAACTCTAATTTAAATCCTCTTGAGCAGCACAAGCGAACCAGAGGATACTGGTTCCCTTCCAGTTTAGGTGTAAACCATCCCTCTGTACAGGTCACCCCTGCCCCAAAAGACATCCCAATGATCCAAGAACTTGAAACCCTGCCCCCTGCACCAGCTCCTTAGCCACACATTCATCAGTCCTATCATTCTATTTCTACATTCGCTTTCAAGTGGCACTGGGAGTAACGGAGTTCTGGTTTGAGTGCGAGAATTCCTGGAGGCCTGGCACTCAAACCGGAATTCCATTAACAAACAAATAGAGCTGGACGCCATATAACAACCACTAAGAAACAAATCCAGAATGATGACACCCACCCCAGCAAACCGACGCACATAAATAGCAAGCAGGACAGAACATTGACACTTCACCAGAGGTGCACTGATGATGTTACCTCATAAGGTGATGAAATATCCACAAACAAACTTACCAGCTTGGCGAACAAGTCAACAACCACTTCAAAGGTGTATTACAAACAAGGCAGATCAACTAAGTAGAGATAACAAGGTGTAGAGCTGGATGAACACAGCAGGCCAAGCAGCATCAGAGGAGCAGGAAGGCTGACGTTTCGGGCCTAGAGCCTTCTTTTCTGAAGAAGGGTCTCGACCCGAAACGTCAGCCTTCCTGCTCCTCTGATGCTGCTTGGCCTGCTGTGTTCATCCAGCTCTACACCTTGTTATCTCAGATTCTCCAGCATCTGCAGTTCCTACTATCTCCAGATCAACTAAGTACACAGATAGACACATACAGCATGATCATAGAATCCCTACAGTGTGGAAACAAGCCTTTTGGCCCAACAAGCCCACACCGACCCTTGAAGCATCCCAACCAGACCCATACCCCTATAACCCACCAAATCTACACATCCCTGAATGCTACAGGAAATTTAACACAGCCAATCCACCTAACCTGCACATCTTTGGACTGTGGGAGGAAACTGGAACACCTGGAGGAAACCAACACAGACACAGGGAGAATGTGCAAACTCCACACAGACAGTCGCACAAGGCTGGAATTGAACCCGGGTCCCTGGTGCTGTGAGGCAGCAGTGCTAACTACTGAGCCACTGTGCCACCCAGGTGTTGTTGCTATAATGGAAACCTGGCTAAAGGAAGGACAAAATTGACATCTCAATATCCCGGGAAGAGTCTTCAGGCAGGATAGAGAGGGTGATAACAAAAGAAAGTGGGGGGGGGGGGGGGGGGGGGTGGGGGGGGGGGGGGGGGGGGGAACGGGGCGGTGTAGCAGTACCGGTTAAAGAACCAATTACCGTTGTGAGAAGGGAAGACATACTAAATGGGTTAACAAATTAGGCTCAAAAGGGTTGATCTTGGGAATAAAAACTGGGTAGTCACTCTAGTAGGAGCATACTACACACCCCTAAATAATGCGAGGGAGATAAAATAACGTATATGTAGACAAATTTCTGCCTGTAGGAATAACGGGGGAACAAGAGCAGGAGACTAGAACAATTCCAATATCAACCAAGTTTCAAACAATATAAAGTACATTGAGGATGAAAAGTTCACATAGTGCGTCCAGGATTTTGATACATGATAAGCCCAACAAGTCGCTATGAGAGAAGGGCAAGTGGGTGAAGTGACAGTGGGCAACCATATTGGGGATAGTGACCATAATCTTGTTAGATTTAATATCATTACCAATTTTTACAGATGTACCATAGAAAGCATCCTATCCAGGTGTATCACAGCTTGCTATGGCAACTGCTCTGCCCAAGACTCCAAGAAATTGTAGAGTTGTGAAAACAGCCCAATCCATCACAAAAACCAGCATTCCTTCCATTGACTCCATTTACACTTCCCACTGCCTCAGGAAAGCAACCAACATAATCAAAGACCCTTTCCACCCCAGTTATATCTTTGGAAAAGCTGAGCAGGGCTGGCAGCGTCTGAGAGAGAAATCAGAATTAGTGTTTTGGGCTGAGTGACCCTTCACTCAGCCCAAAACGTTAACTCTAATTTCCCTCCACAGATGCTGCCAGATTTGCTGAGCTTCTCCAGCAATTTCTGTTTTAGTTTGAATTACAGCATACACAATTTTTTTTGGTTATATCTTTCCCACCCTCATATCGGGCAGAAGATACAGAAGTTTGAAAATATGTACCAACATATTTAAGAACAGCTTCTTTCAAACTGTTATTAGACTTACGAACAGACCTCTCATATATTAGAGTTGATCTTTCTCTGCACCTTCTCTGTAGCTGTAGCACTATACTCTGCATTCTGTTCTATTATCCTCATGTACTTATGTATGATTTGTCTAGTTAGTACACAAAACAATACTTTTCACTGCATCTTGGTACATCTGACAATAGTAAATTAAATCACATCATTTAGGAAATGGAAGGAGATACATCAGGGGTCAAAGTTTTTAACTGGGGGAAGGAATATTTGACAAAACTGCAAAAAGATTTGGCTAAGGTGGACTGGTCAGGACTGCTAAGGGATAAATCAGTGGCAACCCAGCAGGAGGCACTAAGGCACAAAGCAGACATCTCCTCCAAAAATAAGGATGGCACTGCCAAATCTAGACCCCCATGGTTATCTAGAAAAATACAGGGGAAGATTAAAAAGAAAGCCGTTCTGAGGAAGGGTCACTGAACCCGAAACATAAACTCTGATTTCTCTCCATAGGTGCTGCCAGACTTGCTGAGCTTCTCCAGCAATTTGTTTTTGTTTCTCATTTCCAGCATCTGCGGTTCTTTCGGTTTTTTGAAAGAAAGCTTATGAAAGTCACAAAAAACTCAACACTGCAGATAGCCTAGAGGAGTACAGACAGTACAGGGATCAAGTAAAAAAAAGGAAATCAAAGAGACGGCATGAAAAAAATATTAGCAAGCAAGATAAAGAAAACAAAGATATTTCGCCATGATATAAAGAGCAAAAGGATAGTTAAGAAAAAAGGACCTATCCCAGATGAAGAAGAAAACTTGTATGAAGATGCAGACGATATGGGTAGAAGTTTAAATTAATTCTTTCTTTCCATATTCACAAAGGAAAGGGATGATATTGTATCCAAGAGGAGTAGTATTGGACAAAATAATGATAGAGAGGAAGCGTTAGGGAGTTAGAATCCTTGAGTGGATAAATCACCAGGGCTGGATGGATTGTTCCCTAGAATGTTGAAAGAGATCAGGTTACTTCGGTGGTGGGCAAATTGTTAGAATCAATCCCAAGAGATCAGATAAATTATCACTTAGAAAGGCATGGACTAGTCAGTGATAGTCAGCATGTCTTTGTTAAGGATCGGTCACGTCTTACAAATTTGACTGAATTTTTTGAGGAAGTGAGAACGAGGATCGATAAGGATGGTGCAGTCAATGTTGTCTAAATGGATTTTTATAAGGCATTTGACAAGGTCCCACATGGCAGACTGGTCAAAAATGTAAAAGCCCATGGAATACAGGGTAATGTGTCAAATTGAATTCAAGCTTGGCTTAGTAACAGGAAACAAAGGAGAATGGTTGATGGCTGCCTTTGCAAATGGAATGCTATTTCAAGTGGTGTTCTGCAGATCCCAGTATTGGGTCCCCTGCTGTTTGTTTCATACACTAACAATTTGGACTTGAACATGGGGGGCACAACTGGGAAATCTGTAGATGACACAAAACCCGGTGTGTAATTGACAGTGTAGAGGATAGCTGTAAGCTCCAAAATGATAGACATGGTTTGGTAGAGCAAACAAGAAAGTGCCAGATGGAATTCAACTCTGATAAAATATGAGGCAATGCATTTAGGGAGGTCAAACAGTAAAAAGTAATACACAATAAACACAAATATACTGAGAGGGGTAGATAAAGTGACGGATCTTGGCATGCAGGTGCCCAGGTCCTTAAAGAGAGCACCACAGATAGATTAGGTTGTAAAGAAGGCAGATTGAACGCTCCCCTTCATTGGTAGAAGTATAGAATACGAAAGTAGGGATGTAATGATGAAACTGTTCAAGACACTGGTGAGACCACAACTGGTGTATGTGCGCGCAGTTCTGGTCACCACGTTACAGAAAGAACATAATTGCTCTGGAAAGTATGCAGAAATTTACTAGAACATTACCGGAGCTGGACAATTGTAGCTACAAAGAGACTGGACAGGTTAAGGCTGTTTTTCTTGGAATAGAGAAGGCTAAGGGGTGACATGATAGAGGTATACAGAATTGTGCGGGCTAGAGATAGAATAGACAAGAGGAACCTGTTTCCCTTGGCAGAATGTTCAAAAACTAGGGGTCATAGATTCAAGAGGCAGAAGAATTAGAGGGGACATGAGCAAAAACATTTTCAGGCAGAGGATGGTGGGCGTTTGGAATTCGCCATCTGAGTTGATGGTGGAGGCAGACACCATAAACTCTTTCAAAAAGTACCTGGATCTTCTCCTTAAGTGCTGTAAGCTGCAGGGCTATGGGCCATGTGCAGCTAGATGGGATTCGAAAGGGCACATGGGTGTCTTTGGAACAACATGGACCAGGTGGGCTGAATGGCCACCTTCTATGCTGTACCAATTGTATGGGTCTGAGGTACAAGTACCTAGGTACAATTCTTGGATACAGCACAGGGGCCCAGAGGCCAAGATGTCACCATAAGAAAGCAGGCACTGTATATGTTTTTCACTGTAGTCCTACAATAGGGCACGCGTGACAACAAAAGTATATTATATTGATATTATTATATTTCTCAGCGTACATTTAGATATAAGTTGGTGTTTCCTAGTGCATCAGTGTAAAATGTGGTAACACAGTGTGGAGCTCCACACAATGTTATCTCTGACTTAAGCATCTGCAGTTATTACTATCTTTGAGTGTAACTTCCGGTGATTCCTAATGCATATTTACGGTGTACTGTTCCACTCTGTAGTGTTTCCTGGTGATGTTTATAGTTAGAATGTATTACCGAACTCTGTGATGTTCTGGTGTATACATCACAGCAAACTGGTGTACATATTTACGGTGTAATGCTGTACACTGTGGGATTCCCAGTGATAGCCAGTTACAGGATGTTGTGGCACTCTGTGGTGTTTCCCGCTATCTATTTATATTTACTGTATACTGTTGGGCTCTGCGGTGTTTCCTGCTATATACTTATGTTTACACTGCTGGGCTAAGGAATGTTTCCCAGCGTGTGTATATATATATATATATTTACAGTACACTGTTGGGTTCTGCCGTGTTTCCCAGTGTATATTTATATTTATATTTACCGTACACAGTCGGGCTCTGTGGTGTTTCCTGATGTATATTAATATTTACCGTACACTGTCGGGCTCTGTGGTATTTCCCGCTATATATTTATATTTCCTGTACACTGTTGGGCTAAGAGATGTTTCCCAGTGTGTATATATATTTACCGTACACTGTCGGGCTCTGCAGTGTTTCCCAGTGTATATTTATATTTACCGTACACAGTTGGTCTATGTGGTGTTTCTTGGCGTATATATATTTATACTTACCATACACAGTCGGGCTCTGCGGTGTTTCCCGGTGTATATTAATATTTACCGTACACTGTCAGGCTCTGCGGTGTTTCCCGCTATATATTTACATTTACTGTACATTGTTGGGCTAAGGGATGTTTCCCAGCGTGTGTGTGTATACACATATATATATTTACTGTACACTGTCGGGCTCTGTGGTGTTTCCCAGTGTATATTTATATTTATGTGTACTGTACACAGTTGGGTTCTGCGGT
>NC_063341.1:81028029-81034244 GCF_021869965.1 Rhincodon typus
GTGTTTCCCGGTGTATATTTATATTTACCGTACACAGTCGGGCTATGGGGTGTTTCTCGGTGTATGTTTATATTCATATTTATATTTACTGTACATTGTTGGGCTCTGCGGTGTTTCCCGGTGTATACTTATATTTACCGTACACAGTCGGGCTATGTGATGTTTCTCGGTGTATATTAATATTAATATTTATACTTACCGTTTACTGTCAGGCTCTGTGGTTTTTTTGGTGTATATTTATATTTACTGTACAGTCGGTCTCTGTGGTGTTTCCCAGTGTATATTTATATTGATATTTATCGTACACTGTCGCTCTCTGCGATGTTTCCCGGTGTATATTTATATGTACCGTGCACAGTCGGTCTCTGTGGTGTTACCCGGTGCATATTTTTATTTATATTTACCGTACACTGTCAGGTTTCGCGGTTTCTCTAGGCGTTGGCCCCACACGGCGACCTCCGACCCTCGAGGACTGTCCAATGATGATCGAGAAACCTCAGTCGCCGTTTACGTCATTACGTCCCTACGGAAACCGGAAATGCCCGAGTGACGGAGAGCGGGAGTTTAGCTTTTGCATTCTGCCAACGGACGGTGCATGACTCTCTGTGATCGCAGGAAATTTTTTGTTTTCAGTACAGATTCCAGCATCTCCTGGATTTTTCTTAGGCTCACTGGACCCAAAACATTAACTTTGATTTCTGTCTACAGATGATGCCGGACTTGCTGAGCTTTTCCGGCAATATCTGTGACAACAAGGTGCAGAGCTGGATGAACACAGCAGGCCAAGCAGCATCATAGGAGCAGGAAATTTGGCTTTTCTCGTGGGACCCTTCGTCAGAAATGGGGGAGGGGGAAGGGAGCTCAGAAATAAATAGAGAGGATGGGGTGGGACTGGGGAAGGTAGGTTGGATGGTGATAGGTGAGTGCAGGTAGGTAGGAACTGCAGATGCTGGATGAACACAGCAGGCCAAGCAGCATCAGAGGAGCAGGAAAGCTGACATTTCAGGCCCGAAACGTCAGCTTTCCTGCTCCTCTGATGCTGCTTGGCCTGCTGTGTTCATCCAGCTCTACACCATGTTATTGCAGGTAGGTAGTAGTCAGGATTGGTTAGTGAGGTGGGAGTGGTGGATAGGTGGGAAATAAAATGGACAGGTTGTATCAGGTCAAGGAGGCGGGTTTGAGAGGGAGGGTTGGTCGTGGAACGAGGACAGGTGTGGGGAGATTTTGAAACTGGTAAAATCCTTAGCTTAGGCCATTGGGCTGTAGGCTCCCTAAGTGCAATATGAGGTTCTGCTCCTTCAGTTTGCGGGTGGTGTCATTCTGACACTGGAGGAGACCCAGGATGGACATGTCACCCAGGGAGTGGGAGGGGGAGTTAAAATGGTTTGCGAATGAAAGGTGTTGTCGTTTGTCGCAAACAGAGTGGTACAAAGCGGTCTCCGAGCCTCTGCTTGGTCTCACCAATGTAGACAAAGCCAAAATTGGGAGCAGCAAGTGCAGTAGACCACATTAGCAGATGTGCAGGTGAACCTCTGTTTGATGTGGAAGGTTTTTCAGGTTCCTTGGATGGAGGTGAGGGGGGAGATGTAGGGGCAGGTGTAGCACTTCCTGCGGTTGCAGGGAAAGGTGCTGGGGGTGGTGGGGCTAGTGGGGAGTGTGGAGCGGACGAGGGCGTCGCAGACAGAGCGGTCCCTGCGGAAGGCAGATAGGGCTGGGAAGGGAAATATATCTCTTTGGTTGTGGGGTCAGATTGCAGGTGGCGGAGAATGAGAAGTCGAATCCGGAGGTTAGTGGGGTGATACGTCTTGACAAGGGGGATTCTGTTTTTGTTTTTGTTGCAGGGAGGGGATGTGAGGGCAGAGGTGCGGAAAACGCAAGAGATGCGGTCGAGAGCATTTTCGACCACTGAAGTTGCGGTCCTTGAAATAAGAAGACATCTGGGATGTTTGGGAGTGGAATGCAGACACGATGGAGGCGGAAGAGTTGGGAGTAGGGGATTGCATTCTTGCAGGAAGGTGGGTGAGAGGAGGTGTTGTCTAGCTATGGGAGTCGCTGGGCTTGAAATAGAAATAGATAGTGAGTGGTGTTTTAGTGTGTGGGGTCTCAGTGAATGGGGTTTGAGTATGTGGTGTATGGTGAATGGAGCCAACAACAACAAAAACAAATTGCTGGAAAAGCTCAGCAGGTCTGGCAGCATCTGTGGAGAGAAGTCAGTGTTAACTTTTCAGTTTGAATGACCTTTCCTCAGAACTCTGGTGAATAGAGTCTCAGTTAATGTGGTATTAATTAGAGGCGTTTGAATGTAGGGATAGTAGTGACTGGGGTCTCAATGAATAGGTCGTAGTGAACGGAGTATTAGTCAGTAGAGTTTTAGTTAATAGTGTATTAGTGTGTGGGGTCCCAATGAATGGTGTTTAGTGAGGGGGTCTGAGTAATTGGGGTCGAATGGAATATTTGGTGAGTGGGACCTGAGTGCATCTGGTATCTGGATGGGGTATTAGTGAGTTGGGTTTTAGTGTGTGGGATCAATTAATGGGGTTTGAGTGAATGGGTCTTCATATGTGGTATATTTGTGAATGAGGTCTCAGTCAATGGAGTATTAGTTATAGGGTTTGAGTGCAGGGTGTAGTAGTGAGTAGGATCTCAATGAGTGGAGTATTAGAGAGTGAGCTGTTAGCAAATGGCATATTAGGGGTTCTGGCGAATGGGATATTTAGTGAAAATATGGTTTTGGAGGGTGAGGTCTCAGTGAATGGGGTTATGGTTACTGGGATCTTAGTGGATGGGGTATTAGTGAGTAGGGTTTTAGAGAGTGAGCTCCCAGTGAATGGGATTTAGTGAGGTTTTAGTGTGAGGTCTCTCGATGAATGAGGGATTAGTGAATGGGGCTTTGTATGTGGAGTATTAATGAGTGTGGTATCAGAGTAAGATTTTGTGTGGTGGGTATTAATGAGTGGGCTCAGTGTGTTGGGTGTCTGAGTCAGGCATTATGAGGTATTAAGAGAGCTGGGTTTAACTGAGTGGGTTCTCATTGTGAGGTATTAGATTCAGGCAATTACTGAGTAGGTTACTGGGATTAGTTTTTTTTAATTCACTTGTAGAATGTGGACGTCACTGGCTGGCCAGCATTTCTTACCCGTCCTTAGTTGCCCTTGAGAAGGTGGTGATGAGCTGCCTTCTTCAACCGCTGCAGTCTTCCTGCTGTGAGTTGACCCACAATGCTATTAGGGGGGAATTCCAGGATTTTGACCCAGCGACAGTGAAGGAACGGCGATATTTCCAAGTCAGGATGGTGAGTGACTCAGAGGGGAACTTGGAGGTGGTGGTGTTCCCATATGTCTGATGTCCTTGTCCTTCTACATGGAAGTGGTTGTGGGTTTGGAAGGTGTTGTCTGAGGACCTTTGGTGAATTTCTGCAGTGCATCTTTTAGATAGTACACACTGCTGCTACTGAGCGTTGGTGGTGGAGGGAGTGAATGCTTGTGGATGTAGTGCCAATCAAGCAGGTTGCTTTGTCCTGGATGGTGTCAAGCTTCTTGAGTGTTATTGGAGCTGCACTCATCCGGGCAAGTGGGGAGTATTCCATCACACTCCTGACTTGTGCCTTGTAGATGGCGGACAGGCTTTGGTGAGTCAGGAGGTGAGTTACTTGCCGCAGTATTCCTAGCTTCTGTCCTGCTCTTTTAGCCACTGTGTTAATGTGGTGAGTCCAGTTGAGGTTTTGGTCAATTGTAACCCCAAGGATGTTGATAGTGGGGGATTCAGTGATGGTAACACCATTGAATGTCAAGGGACAGTGGTTAGATTGTCCCTTATTGGTGATGGTCATAGCCTGGCATTTGTGTGGCGCGAATGTCACTTGCCACTTGTCAGCCCAAGCCTGGATATTATCCAGATCTTGTTGCATGTGAGCAAGGACTGCTTCAGTATCTGAGGAGTCACGAATGGTGCTGAACATTGTGCAATCCTCCACTTCTGACCTTATGGAGGGAAGGTCATTGATGGAGCAGCTGAAGATGTTTGGAACTAGGACACTACCCTAAGGAACTCCTGGAGAGATATCCTGGAGCTGAGATGATTGACCGCCAACAACCATGATCATCTTCCTATGTGTGAGGAATGACTCCAACCACCGGAGAGTTTGCCCCCTGATACCCATTGATTCCAGTTTTGCCAGGGCTCCTTAATGCCACACTCTGTTGATTGGAGCCTTGATATCAAGGGCTATCACTCTCACCTCACCTCTGGAATTCAGCTCTTTTGTCCATTTTGGACCAAGGCTGTAATGAGATCAGGAGCTGAGTGGCCCTGATGGAACCCAAACTGGGCGTCCTTGAGCGGATTATTTCTCAGCAGGTGCTGCTTGATAGCACTGTTGATGACACCTTCCATCACTTAATTGATGATCGAGAATAGACTGATGGGGCAGTAATTGGCTGGGTTGGATTTGTCCTGCTTTTTGTGTCCAGGACATACTTGGGCAATTTTCCACATTGTCGGGTAGATACCAGTGTTGTAAGTGTACTGGAACAGCTTGGCTAGGAGAGCGGCAAATTCTGGAGCACAAGTCTTCAATACTGTTGCTGGAATGTTGTCAGGGCCTGTAGCCTTTGCAGTATCCAGTGTCTCCAACCGTTTCCTGATATCACGTGGAGTGAATTAATATGGCTGAGGACTGGTAACTGTAATGCTGGGGACAATTGGAGGAGGCCGAGATGGATCATCCACTCGACACTTCTGGCTAAAGATTGCTGTGAATGCTTCAGCCTTATCTTTTGCACTGATGTGTTGGGCTCTTCCATCATTCAGGATGGGGATATTTGTGGAGCCTCCTCCTCCAGTGAGTTGTTTAATTGTCCACCATCATTCACAACTGGATGTGGCAGGACTGCAGAGTTTAGATCTGATCCGTTGGTTGTGGGATCGTTTAGCTCTGTCTATCATTTGCTGCTTTCGCTGTTTGGCGTGCAAGTAGTTCTGTTTCGTGGCTTCACCAGGTTGATACCTCATCTTCAGGTATGCCTGTTGCTGTTCCTGGCATGCCCTCCTCCACTCTCCATTGAACCAGGGTTGATTCCCTGGTTTGATGGTAATGTTGAGTGGGGGATATGCCGGGCCTAGAGGTTACAGATTGTGTTGGAATACAATTCTGCTGCTGTTGATGGCCCACAGCGCCTCATGGATACCCAGTCTTGAGTTGCTAGATCTGTGCGAAGTCAATCCTGTTTAGTATGGTGACAGTGCCACACAATACGATGGAGGTTGTTCTCAATGTGAAAGTGGGACTTCATCTCCACAAGGGCTGTGCGATGGTCACTCTTACCGATACTGCCATGGACAGATGCAACTGCAGCTGGCAGATTAGTAAGGATGAGGTCAAGTATGTTTTTCCCTCTTGTTGGTTCCCTCACTACCTGCCGCAGACCCAGTCTAGCAGCTATGTCCTTTAGGACCCGACCAGCTCGATCAGTAGTACTGCTGCTGAGCCACTCTTGGTGGTGGACGCGGAAATCCCCACCCAGAGTACATTTTGTGCCCTTGCTTCCTCTAAGTGTTGTTCAACATTGAGGAATACTGATTCATCAGCTGAGGGAGGACGGTATGTGGTAATAAGCAGGAGGTTTCCTTGCCCATGTTTAACCTGAAGCCATGAGACTTCATGGGGGTCCAGAGTCAATGTTGAGGACTCCTAGAGCAACACCCTCCTGACTGTATCCCACTGTGCCTCCCCCTCTGCTGGGTCTGTCCTGCTGGTGGTACAGGACATATTTAGGGATGGTGATGGTGGTGTCTGGGATGTTGTCTGTAAGGTATGATTCTGTGAGTATGACTATGTCAGGCTGTTGCTTGACTAGTCTGTGAGACAGCTCTCCCAACTTTGGCACTAACCCCCAGATGTTAGTGAGGAGGACTTTGCAGGCTTGACAAGGCTGTTTCTGTCGTTGTCTTTTCCAGTACCGAGGTCGATGCCAGGTGATCCATCCAGTTTCATTTCATTGAGACTTTGTAGCGATTGGTACATCTGAGTGCTTGCTAGGCCATTTCAGAGGGCAGTTGAAAGTCAACCAAATTGCTGTGGGTCTGGAATCACATGTAGGCCAGACCAGGTGAGGGTGACAGATTTCCTCCCTTGAAGGACATTAGTGAACCAGATTTGTTTTTCCAACAAACAGCAATGATTTCACAGTGATCAGTAGATTCTTAATTCCAGACTT
>NC_063341.1:81044244-81098262 GCF_021869965.1 Rhincodon typus
TCTGCACCTTGTTGTCTCGGATTCTCCAGCATCTGCAGTTCCTACTACCCATAATCTTGGTAAACCTTTATTTTACTCTCTCCAGACCCTCCACATCCTTTTGCTAGTGTAGCAACCAGAACTGGACACAATATTCCAAATGTGGCCAAACTAAAGTTCTATATAGCTGCAACATGCCAAATTTTATACTCCATGCTCTGACTGATGAAGGCAAGCATACCAAACACACTCTTGACTACCTTATCCACTTGTGTTGCCACTTTCAGGGGACTGTGAACCTGCACACCATGATACCTCTGTATGTTAATGCTTCTAGAAGTTCTGCCATATACTACATACTTTCATCCTGCATTAGGCTCTCCAAAATGCATCGCCTCTCATTTGTCCAGATTAAATTCCGTCTGCCATTTCACTGCCTAAGTCTCTAGCCTATCTGTATCCTGCTGTATCGTCTAGCAATTCTTCTCGCTATCCCTGCAGAACACCATTAGTCAGAGGTCTCCAATCAGGAAAACACGTTTCCACAGCCACTCTGTGTCTTCTATGATTGAGCCAGTTTTGTATCCATTTTACCAGCTTACCACAGATCCCATGTGACTTCACCTTCTTATCAGCCTGTCATGAGGGACCTCGTCAAAGGCCTTTCTAAAGTCCATGCAGACAACATGTACCGCCTTGCCCTCATCAATCATCTTTGTCACTTAGAGTCATAGATTCATAGAGTCAAGGTAATAGATCCTTCGATCCAACTTGACTGTGTCAACCAAACATCCCAATCTGACCTAGTCCCATTTGCCAGCATTTGGCCCATATACCTCTAAACCTTTGCTTTTCATACACCCATCAAGATTCCTTTTAAATATTGTAATTGTATTGGCTCCACCACTTCCTCTGACAGCTTATACCAGACACGCACCACCCTCTGAGTGAAAATGTTACCCCTCGGGTCCTTTTTAAATCTTTCCCGTGTCATCCTAAACCTCCATCCTTTAGTTTTGGACTCCCTCCTCCCTGGGAAAAAGACCTTGGTTTTTCATCCTGTCCTTGCCCCTCATGATTTTATAAACCTCCATAATGTAACCCCTCAACCTCCCACGCCCCAGAGAAAAAAGCCTCCGCCTATTCAGCCTCTCCTTATAGCTCAAATCCTCCAGTCCCGGCAACATCCTTGTAAATAAATCTTTTCTGTACCCTTTCAAGTTTAACAACATCCTTCCGATAGAAGGGCTACCAGAATTGTATGCAGTATTCTGCAAATGGCCTCATCAATACAGCACAAGATGACATCCCAACTCCTGAACTCAATATTATGACCAATGAAGGTAAGCATACCAAATGCCTTCTTCACAACCTTGTCTACCTGTGAATCCAATTACAAGGAACTTGCACCCCTAGGATTCTTTGTACAGTAACACGCTCTAGGGCCCTACCATTTACTGTGTAGGTCCTGCCCTATTTTACCTTACCAACATGCAACATCTAATTCTTATCCAATTTAACTGCATCTTCCACTCCTCAGCCCATTGGCCCATCTGATCAAGGTCCCATTGTACTTTGAACTAATCTTCTTTACTGACCACTACACTACCTATTTTGGTGTCATCTGCAAACTTACTAACCATTACTTCCTAAATCCGTATCCAAATCATATGTATAAATGACAAAAAGCAGTGGATCCAGCACTCATCCTTGTGACACACCAATGGTCACAGGCCTCCTTTCCAAAAAAAATCCCTCCATCACCACCCTCATGTTTCCTACTTTCAAGCCAATTTTGTATCCAAATGGCTAGCACCTCCTGGGTCCCATGTGACCCAACCTTATTAAACAGTCCACCATCCGGAACCTCTTTGAATGCTTTACTGAAGTCCATGTAGACAATGTCTACTGCTCCTCAAAAGAACTCAATCACGTTTGTGAGACATGACCTCCTCCTCACAAAGACTTGCTGCCTGTCACTAATAAGTATGTAGTTTTTCAATTGTGAGTAAATCTTGTCCCTAAGAATCTCCTCTCATAATTTTCCCACCGCTAATGTAAGGCTCACAAGCCTTTAATTTCTCAGAACATCCCTGTTGCCCTTCTTTAACAAAGGAACACCATTAGCTATTTTCTTGTTGTCTGAAACTTCTCCTGTTATTAAAGAAGATATAAAAATTTTGTAGGCCCCAACAATTTCCTCCCTTGTCTCCCTCAGTATTCTGGGATATATCTTATCAGGTGCTGGGAACTTGTCGACCCTAATGATTTTCAAAACTCCCAACAGGAAGGATATTGTTGCAAAGTTGGGTAGAGTATTTGTGGATTTGAAGGCAGGATGTTAGAATTTGGTGTTTTTAAAATATTGGTGTTTGTAAAATGCTGGGGTCGGGGGGTGGGGAGGAGGCAGTTCATGGTCCCTTTAAAAGATGATGTGCTTTTTTTCGATGCTTAGAGATTCAAAATGGATGAAGGGTGTATACCTGAAATGTCAACTTTTCTGCTCCTCTGATGCTGCCTGACCTGCTGAGTTCCTCCAGCTCCACACTGTATTGATTCAAAAAGGATATCTGTGGGCAGCAGCTTTGGGTCTTTGGACCCGAAATGTTAACTCTGTTTTTCCTTCACAGATGCTGCCGGACCTGCTGAGCTTCTCCAGCAACTTTGTTTTTGAATTCCATGTTTAGGCCATCGGTCTGTAGGCTCCCGAGGTGGAATATGAGGTGTTGTTCCTGTAGTTTGCGTCATTGGGACACGGGAGGAGCCCAGGATGGACATGTCACCCAGGGAGTGGGAGGTGCAGTTAAAATTGTTGGCGACTGGGAGACGTTGTCGTTTGTTGCGTACAGAGCGCAGATGCTCTACGAAATGGTCTCCAAGTCTACGCATGGTCTCACCGATGTGGAGGAGGCCACATCGGGAGCAGCGGATACAGTAGACCAATTGACAGATGTGCAGGTGAACCCCTGTCTGATATGGAGGGTTTGTTTTGTGCCTTGAATGGAGGTGAAGGGGGAGGTGTAGGGGCAGGTGTAGCACTTCCTGCAGTTGCAGAGAAAGGTGCCAATGGTGGTAGGGTTAGTAGGAAGTGTGGAGCGTGGAACGCATGAAGGAGTCGCAGAGAACGCGGTCCGTACAAAAGGCAGATGGGGTGGGAAGGGAAATATCTCTTTGGTTATGGTATCGGACTGTAGGTGGCAGAAGTGGCAGATAACGATATGTTGGATATGATGGTGGGGTGATATGTGAGGACAAAGGGGATTCTGTTTTAATTTTTGTTGGGGGAAGGGGATGTGAGGGCAGAAGCGCAGGAAATGAAAGAGATGCGGATGAGGGCATTTTCGATCACCGGAGGGGGGAGATTAAAGTCTGAAATAGGAGGACCTCTGGGATGTGTGGGAGTGGAACATCCCACCTTGGGAGCAAATGCGACAGAGGTGGAGGAATTGATAGTAGGGGATCGCAGTCTTGCAGGAGGTTGGGTGAGAGGAGGTGTAGTCCAGGTAGCTGTGGGAGTTGGTGGGCTTGAAATAGATGTCAGTTTCGAGGTGGTCACCAGAGATGGAAACGGAGAGGTCCAGGAAGGAGATGGAGGTATTGAAGATGGTCCAGATGAATTGGAGGTTGGGGTGAAAGGTGTTAGTAAAGTTGATGAACAGCTCAAGTTCCTTGTGAAGCACGAGGCAGCGTGGTTACAGTCATCGATGTGGCGGAAGAAGAGGTGGGGCATAGTGCCAGTGTAGCAGCAGAAAAGGGACTTGTCCACATATCCTACGAAGAGGCAGGTATTGCTTGGGCCCATGGCCACCCCCTTAGTCTGTAGGATGTGGAAGGAGTTAAAGGAGAAGCTGTTAAGGGTAAGAATGAGTTCTATTAAGCGTATGAGGGTGTCAGTGGAGGGCGACTGGTTGGGTCTGTGGGAGAGGAAGAAGCAGAGGGCTTTTAGGCCATCTGCATGGACGATACAAGTGTACAGGGATTCCCTTTATTCATTCATGGGATGAGGGCGTCGCTGACTAAACAGCATTTATTGTCCATCCCTAATTGCCCAGAGGGCAGTTAAGAGTCAACCACATTGCTGTGGGTCTGGAGTCACATGTAGGCCAGACCTGGTAAGGATGGTGGTTTCCTTCCTTAAGGACATAAGTGAACCAGGTGGGTTTTTCCAACAATCGACAATGGATTCACAGTCATCATTAGACTCTTATGTCCAGATATTTATTGAATTCTAATTCCACCCTCTGCTGTGATGGGATTTGAACCCAGGTCCCCAGAACACTATCTGGGTGTTTGGATTAACAGTCCAGTGACAATACTACTAGGCCATCGCCTCCCCTATCCAATTGGATATCCATAGTGAAGATGAGGTGTTGGGGGCCAGGGAATTGGAAGTCTTGGAGCAGGTGCAAGGCTTGGGTGGTGTCCCGGAAATAGATAGGGAGTCCCTGGACTTGGGGGAGAAAACAGAGTCAAGGTAAGCGGAAATAAATTCAGTGGGGCAGGAGCAGGCAGAGACAGTTGGTCGGCTGGGATGGTCAGGTTTATGGATTTTGGGAAGGAGATAGAAGTGGGCGGTGTGGGGTTGGGGAACAATGAGGTTGGAGGCTGTGGGTGGGAGGTCTCATGAGGTCATGAGGTTATGAATGGTTTGAGAGACGATGGTTTGATGGTCAGGGGTGGTGTCACGATCGAGGGGGCGGCTGAAGTAACGTTGGCAGTGTTGGAAGTGGCGTCCTTGATGTCGGCGGCAGGAGCAGCATCGGCAGTGTCCTAGGCATCAGCGACAGAAGCAGCAGTGACCGTGGTGTAAGTGGTGGCTGTGGCGCAGCAGCGATATGGTTGGTGGCAACAGAAGTGATGTGAACGGCGTTGGCGGATGTGACGAGGTTGGTGGCGTCAGCGGGAGAGTCCGTGGTGACCGCATGGTTAATGGCACCAGGCACAATGAGAGGGAGGTCCTGGATTGGGTTGAGGACTTGGGGAGTGGAGGAGGCCTGTGTTAGGTGGTAAGCACAAGTAGGTTTAGTGTACTTATGGTTTTTAATGTGAGATAGGGTGGAGAAAAAGCATTGGTTGAAGTTGTGGATCTTGGGCAGAATGAAAAACAGAAGAGGTCCTTTGCAGGCCTAGGAGAAGGAGGTTCTGAGCTGGGGTGAGGTTGATTGTAGTGCCAGAAAATGCTGACGCATTCATGAGAGCGTGTACTTGAACATCCGTAGAGAAAACTGTTTTTGGAGGCTCTGGATGTTGTGTAGATAGAGGTTGTCATGGTTAGGGCCAAATTGGGATGTCCTGAATGTTGTTTGGAGTCCATTGGAGATGATCCTGATCCGTAGGCAGGTACTGAGAAAAGAGATGTGGCTGTAGTACCAGGTTTGCTTGTGTATGTGGTCGAAGAGTTTCAGGGCAGAGATTACCAGAAGGTTGCAGTGGAGAGAGATCCACTGAGGTCTTTCCGGAGGGAGGAGGATAACTTCTTCAAGGTGGGCATCCTTGGAAGAGACTTCACAGTGGGCTTATAGCTCACTCAGAGATAGCAAGAACTACAGATGCTGGAGTCAGAGATAACATAGTATGGAACTGGAGGAACACAGGCCAAGCAGCATCAGAGCAGCAGGAAAGTTGACGTTACCGGTCAGAGCCCTTCCTCAGAAATGGAGAGGAGGAAGACAGCTGGGAAATAAATAGAGAGAGGAGGGGTGGGTGGGATGGTAATAAGTGAGTGCAGGTAGGAAGTGGTGGGGATTGGTCAGTGGATAGGTGGGAGAAATGAACAGGTTGTGTCAGGTCAAGGAGACGAGGATGAGAGGAAGGATTGGACATGGGATGAGGTTGGGGGTGGGGAGATTTTAAAACTGGTGAATTCCATGTTTAGGCCATCGGGCTGTAGCCTCCTGAGGAGGAATATGAGGTGTTGCTCCTCCAATTTGCGGGTGCTGTCATTGTGACACTGGAGGAGGCCCAGGATGGACATGTCACCCAGGGAGTGGGAGGGGAAGTTAAAATGGTTGGTGACTGGAAGATGTTGTTTGTCGCTTGGAGAGCGCAGATGCTCTACAAAACGGTCTCTGAGTCTATGCTTGGTCTCATCGATGTGGAGAAGGCCTCATCGGGAGCAGTGGATACAGTAGACCAAGTTGATGGATGTGCAGGGGAACCCTGTCTGATATGGAAGATTTTGGTCACCTTGCTATAGGAAGGATATTATTAAACTGGAAAGAGTGTAGAAGAAATTTACAAGGATGTTGCCAGGATTTCAGGGACTGAGTTATAGGGACAGTTTGGACAAGCTAGGACTTTTTTCTTTAGAGCGTAGGAGACTGAGGGGGAATCTTATAGAAGTGTATAAAATCATGAGAAACACTCAATGAATGCACTCAATCTTTTTCCCAAAGGTCTGAATCAATCTCTAGAGGGCATCAGTTTAAAGAACGAGGGTAAAAAATACATGGGAACCTGAGGGTCAACGTTTTTACACAGAGGGTGGTATGCATATGGAAGGAGCTGCCAGTGGAAGTGGTTGAGGTGGGTACATTAACAACGTTTAAAAGGCATTTGGACGAATACGTGGATAGGCATTTTTAGAAGGATATGGACTAAGCACAGGGAAATGGGGTTAGCGTGGATGGACATTTTGGTTGGCTTGGACCAGTTTGGGCTGAAGGGCATGTCTTCATGCTGCAGGACTCTATGACTCTGAGTGCCTGATTCAAATTGATTGGCTAAAATCAAAACTTGTTAAAGTTGCTTGATCTGCTAACTGTACAGCCTTTTGATACAAATGTTTCAATTCAGGAGCTCTGTGCACCCGCAAACCCACAAGCTGCTGTCCACAGAAATCCTTTTTGAATCTCTCAGCTTAGAAAAAACACATCATCTTTTAAAGGAACCATGCAGTGATTTCTCCTAGCATTTTACAAACACCAATATTTTCCAAATGCCAAATTCTAATGTCCTGCCTTCCAGTCCACAAATACTCTACCCAACTTTGCAACAATATTATGAAGCTAGTGAAGGTTCAGAAGAGATCTACCAGAATGTTGCTGGGTATGGATGTTTTTGAGTTACAAAGAAATGCTGGACAGAACATAAAACATTAAACATTACAGCACAGTACAGGCCCTTCAGCCCACGATGTTGGGCCGAACTTTTACCCTAATCCTAAGGTCTATCTGACCTCCACCCAAAGGTGGCAATGCATTCCACGTCCCGACCACTCTCTGAGTAAAGAACCTACCTCTGACGTCTCCCCTTTATCTACCTCCACTCACTTTAAAACTATGCCCCCTCGTAATAGCTCCCTCCACCCTAGGCAAAAGTCTCTGGCTGTCTACTCTATCTATACCTCTGATCATTTTGTACACCTCTATCAAGTCACCTCTCATCCTTCGTCGTTCTAAAGAGAAAAGCCCTAGCTCTCTCAACCTTTCCTCATAAGACCTTCCCTCTACTCCAGGCAACATCCTGGTAAATCTCCTCTGCACCTTTTCCAACGCTTCCACATCTTTCCTGTAATGAGGCGACCAGAACTGGGCACAATACTCCAGATGTGGCCGAACCAGGCTTTTATATAGCTGGAGCATAACTTCACGGCTCTTGAACTCAATCCCTTTATTAATGAAAGCTAACACACCATATGCCTTCTTAACAACTCTATCCACTTGGGTGGCAGCTTTCAGGGAACTGTGGACATGAACCCCAAGATTCCTCTGCTCCTCCACACTGCCAAGAATCTTTCGGTTAACCCTGTATTCTGCTTTCAAGTTTGTCCTACCAAAATGAATCACCTCACACTTTTCAGGGTTAAACTCCATCTGTCACTTCTCAGCCCAGCTCTGCATCCTATCAATGTCCTTTTGTAACCTAGAACAGCCCTCCGCATATCCACAACTCGACCCACCTTCGTATTGATAGGCTGGGACTTTCTTCGCTGGAGCATAGGAAGTTGAGAAGTGACTTTATAGAGATTCATAAAATCATGTGGGGTATAGATAGGATTAATGGTAGGTGTCTTTTCCCTAGGATGGGAGCTTTCAAGACCAGGGGGCATATCTTTAAGGTGAAAGGAGAGATTTAAAAAAGACATAAGAGGCAAATATTTTACACAGTGGGTGGTTCACGCGTGGAATGACCTTTCGGAGGACGTGATGGATGCAGGCACAGCTACAAATTTTAAAATTCACTTAGATAGAAAAGAAAAGATTTGGAGGGTTAGGGGCCAGGAAGAGGCAGTTGGGACTTAACTAGTTTGGGATTATGTTCAGCATGGACTGATTGAACTGAAGGTTCTGTTTTGTACTATATGATTCTGTGACCTCCTCCTTTCTTGTATTGATATGCCTTAGAATATCAATGTACCCCTCTCTAGACTCATCATCCACCATGTCTTTCTCCTTTGTGAATACCAATGCAAAGTATTTATTATGGACATCACACACTTCCTCTAGCTCTAAGCATAAACTCCCTCCTTTCCCCTTGAGTCGACCTACCCTTTCCCTACCTACCCCCTTGCTCTTTATACACATGTAAAACGCCTTGGGATTTTCCTTAGTATTGTTTGCCAAGGTCCTTTATAGCCATAGAACATAGATCATAGGACTGTACAGCACAGGAACGGTCCTTCGGCCCGCGATGTTGTGCCGAACATGACGCCAAATGAAACTAATCCCTTCTGCCTGCCCTTGGTCCAAATCCCTCCATTCTTTGCATATTCATGTGCTTATCTAAAAGTCCCTTAAATGCCCCTATCATATTTGCCTCCACCATCACCCCTGGCAATGCGTTCCAGACTGCTACCACTCTCTGTGTAAAAAAAAAAACCTGCCCCTCATGTCTCCTTTGAACTTTCCCCCTCTAACCTTAAATGCATGCCCCCTAGTATTAGACATTTCAACTCTGGGGAAAAGTATTCTGACAGTCAAGCCTATCTGTGCATCTCATAATTTTATAAACTTCTATCAAGTCTGCCCTCAGTCTCCACCACTCAAGAGAACACAACCCAAGTTTTTCTAGCCTCTCCTTGCAGCTCATACCTGCTAGTCCAGGCAGCATCCTGGTAAACCTCACTGCACCCTGTCCAAAGCTTCCACATGCTTTCTGTAACTTCTAACTCTTCTAGCCCTTCTAACACCTTAAGTTTTTTCCTGCCGTCTTTATACTCTTCAAGAGCTCTGTTTGTCTCCAGTTTCCTAAAACTTACGTATGCCTCCTTTTTCTTTTTGACTAAACTCTCAATTTCTCTTGTTATCCAAGGTTCCCAAATCTTGCCATTCTTATCCTTTATTTTCACAGAGACTTGCTGGTCCTGAACTCTATCTAACCCTTTAAAAGATTCCCGCATACCAGATGTAGATTTTCCCTCAACCAGCTGCCCCAGTCTACATACCCCAGTTCCTGCCTGATATTGTCAGAGTTAGCCTTCCCACAATATAGTACTTTCACCTGAGGATTACTTGTATCCTTATACATAAGTAAATAGTTGAGGCTCCAGCAGTGTTCCTTATACAGGTTTCCATTTGTTGAGGTTTACCAGCTTGAAAATGATCAGTTAATCCAAAATTCTGTATCCTGTTAGTTGGCTGACCCTGTACCCATGCTGAAACAAAAACAGAAATTTCTGGAGTAACTCACCAGGTCTGGCGGCATCTGTGGGAAGTAAGCAGAGTTAACGTTTCAAGTCCAATGACTCTCTTCATCAGAACTGAACATCTGAAGAAGGGTCTAGGCCCGAAACGTCAGCCTTCCTGCTCCTCTGATGCTGCTTGGCCTGCTGTGTTCATCCAGCTCTACACTTTGTTATCTTTGATCAGCATGCATGCTGGTATATATCTGAATACCATAAGCCCTTGTCTTGTGAGGTAACCTTTCATATGACGCCTTATTGAAATGCCTTCTGGAAGTCTAAATAATCTACACCTCCTGGCTTTTCATTATAAGGCCATAAGACATTGGAGAAAATGTAGACCATTCAGCCCTTCAAGTCTGTAAAGGATTCTGTAGGGAAGAAAAATTATAACGTGCTAGAATTTCAAATTCAATTGGAAAGCAAAATGCTGGAGTCCTAGTTCAAGCATTCTGGTGTAAAACAAAGGTAATTACATAAGCATAAGGATAGATCTGGCCCTAGTGGTCTGGAGGAAAGACTAAAAGGTAGGACAGTTGATGAAGAGTAGCATATATTTAAAGAGGCACTCAGTTGCTCCTAATTAAAATACATTCCAGAAAGGAAGAAAGATTTGTAAGATAGGAAAAAGCATCCATGGCTATGGAAGGAAGTTACAGGTAATATAAGGACAAAAACTAAGGCATACCATATTGAAAATGCTGTTGGCAGACTGGAAGATTGGGAAATTTTTAAAAATCAACAAAGGGATACTAAAATAGTCATAGTAAGAGCAAAGGTAAATAATGAAAGAAAACTACCACAAAATACAAAAATGGATAGGCAAAGTCTCTTTGAGGAAATAAAAGGGAAGAGGGTGGCTAAAGTGAATATTGGCCCCATGGAAAACGGGACTGAGGAGTTAATAGTGGGGAACACAGAAATGTTAAGGTTACTAATTCAATACTTTGCTTTCGTTTTCACAGTGGAGGACATTAGTACTATCCCAATAGCAACAGTTAATGCAGAGGTCATAGAAAGGGAGGAACTTAGAACAATCATTGTCAATAGGAAAGTAGTACAAAGCAAACTATTGGGATTGAAGGCAGACAAGCCCTCATGCCTGATCACTAAATGGACCCATTGGTCATAATATTCCAAAATTTCCTGGATGCTAGAAAGATTCCAGGATTGGAAAAATACTAATATAACACCCTTATTCAAAAGAGAGAGCAGTTAGTTTAACATGTGCCATTCGCAAATTGTTAGAATCTATTAATAATGGAGCAATAAAGGGACATTGGGAAAGCCTAAATACAATCCATCAGAGTCAACACAGTTTTACAATCTTAAATCATGTTTGATTAATTTGCGAGAGCTCTTTGAAGATGTAATGTGGATCTTGTAGATGTATTATATTTGAACCACCAGAAGGCATTTGTTAAGGTATTGTTTGAAAGGTTAATACACAAGGTAAGATCATTTGGGGTTCAGGGTAGCTTGGATAGAGGATTGGCTATCGAACAGAGGGAAGAAAGTTGGGATACATGGGTCTTTTTCTGGTTGGCAAGGTATGAGTTTTTGTCTGCCAATAGTTCAGCCTGTGGGCTGCAACTACCTACAATCTACATTAATTACTTGGAGGCAAATTAGAAAGCACCTAGCCAAATTTGCAAATGACACTAAAATAGGTGGGAAAGTAAGTCACAATGAAGAAATAAGAAATTTGCAAATGAATATTGATAGTTCAGGTGAAAGGGCCAAAATTTGGCAGATGAATTTTAATGTGGATAAATGTGATGTTATTTATTTTAGGCAGAGAAATAGAATGGGAACTTATTATCTAAATGGAGAGAAACTTTGGAGTATTTTGGTGCAGATAAATCTGGTTGTTCTCACATATGAGTCTCAGAAAATTAGTATGCATGTACTTAAGATGATAAGGAAGTCAAATGGAAATTAATGTTTTTTTGTAAGGAATAGAGTATAAAAGTAGGGAAGTCCTACTGCAACTGCACAAGGCATTAGAACATAGAATATAGAACAGAACAGCACAGTACATACCCTTCGGCCCACGATGTTGTGCCGAACTTTTACCCTAATCCTAAGGTCCATCTAACCTCCACCCCTACCTTATACTATCATCCATATGCCTATCTAATAGCCGCTTAAATGCCCCTAATGAGGCTGACTCCACTACCCTCTCCGGCAATGCATTCCACGCCCTGACCACTCTCTGAGTAAAGAATCTATCTCTGACGTCTCCCCTATATCTACCTCCACTCACTTTAAAACTATGCCCCCTCGTAATAGCTACCTCCATCCTCGGAAAAAGTCTCTGGCTGTCTACTCTATATATACCTCTGATCATTTTGTACATCTCTATCAAGTCACCTCTCATCCTTCATCGTTCTAGGATTAGTGAGACTGTACCTGCAATATTGTGTAACGTTTTGGTCCCCTTATTTGAGGAGGGGTGGATATGCATTGAACGCAGTTCAGAGGCGGTTTGCTAGATTGATTCCAGAAATGAGGGGTTTGTCTTATGATTAGAGATTGTGCAGTTTAAGGATATATCTTCTGGAGTATAGAAGAATAAGAGTTGATCTAATTGAAGTATACGAGATTCTAATGGGGACTGACAAAGTAGATGTAGAAAGAATATTTCCTTATGTGGGGCAGTCTACATTGAGATGTCATAGTTTTAGAATAAGTGATGGCAGATTTAAAAATGGGGTGAAGAGAAATTACTTTTCCCCAAAAATCATGAATCTGTGGAATTTACAATCCTGAGTGGTAGTGGATGCTGGGACATTGAGTAACTATAAGGGGGAGATAGATAGATTTTAAATTAATAGGTAGTTGAAGGATTATGGAGAGCAGGCAGGAGAATGGAGCTGAAACCAGGACAACAACGGGTATGATCGTATCAAAATGGCGGGGCATACTCGAGGGGCTGAATTGCTTACTCCTGCTTATAGTTGTTATGTTTTTGGACAGGACAAACAAGACAAGGGAAAATGTGATGAATGGCAGAACCCTGGAAGCACCGAGGATCAGAAGAACCTTGGTGTGCACGAAGACCAGTCCTTTTAGCAGGACAGGTAGATAAAGCGGTTCAGAAAGCATATGGACTTGTCTTCATTAGCTGAAGCATAAAGTGTAAGAGCAGGAAGGTTGTGTTGGAGCTGTGTAAAAAGTTGGTTAGGCCACATCTAGAATATTATGTGCAGCTCTCGAATCCACATTATAGAAAAGGGTGCACAGAAACATAAAAGATAGGAGCAGGAGTAGGCCATTTGACCCCTTGGGCCTGCTGTACCATTCAAGATGATCACAGTGGATCATCAAGCTCAATACTCTGATCTCATCTTCCCCCTATCCCTTGAACCCTTGAGCCACAAGAGCTATATCTACCAACTTCTTGAAAACACATAACATTTTGGCCTAAATCTCTTTCTGTGGCAGTGAATACTGCAGGCTCACCATTGTCTAAGTGAAGAAATTTCTCCTCTCAGTCCTAAAAGTTCCTGCATCTAATTTGTCTAGTCCTTTTCAAATTTAACAGGTTTCTATAAGATCCCTCCTAAATCTTCTAAACTTCTATGAATATCATCCTAACCAACTCAATCTGTCCCTCATATATCAGTCCTGCCATCCCAGGAATCAATTTTGTAAACTTTCGCTGCACTCCCTCCATTGCAAGAACATCCTTTCTCAGATTAGGAGACCAAAACTGCACACAATATTCCTGATGAGGCCTTACTGATAACTTGCATAATTGCAGCAAGCCTCCTTGTTCCTGTATTCAAATCCTCTTGCTATGAAGGGCAATATACAGTTTGCCTTCTTTACTGCCTACTGCACCTGCACGCTTACTTTTAGTGACTGGTGAGTGAGGCCACATAGGTGTTGGTGAACATTCCCCTCTCTCAATTTACAGCTGTTCAATTAAAAATTTGCCTCCCTATCTTTGCTACCAAAGTGGATAACCTCACAGTTATCCAACTTATACTGCATCTACCCTACAGTTGCCCACTCAATCAGCCTGTCCAAATCACACGACACAATTCTTCATTACCTCACAGCCTACCCTTCAACCCAGCTCTATGTTATCTGCAAATCTTGAGATATTACGTTTAGTTTTCTTATCTAAATCATTAACATGTACTGTGAATAGCTGGGGTCCCAATACTGATCCCAGCAGTACCACACTAATACCCCTGCTATTCAGAAAATGACCCATTTATACCTCCTGAGATAGTAGGAACTGCAGATGCTGGAGAATCTGAGATAACAAGGTGTAGAGCTGGATGAACACGGCAGGCCAAGCAGCATCAGAGAAGCAGGAAGGCTGACGTTTCGGGCCAAACACTTCTTCAGGGTTTTCTATCCATCTCAATACACTTCCACTTATCCCACACGCTTTACTTTTACACGTTAATGTCTTATGTTGGACTTTGTTGAAAACCTTCTGAAAGTTCAAATAAACTGCATCCACTGGCTCCCCTGATTAGCTCAACCAATTACATCCTCAAGGAATTCCAGTGGCTTTGCCAACATTTTTTCCCCTTTTTAAATCCCTACTGGAAGTGTCTGATTCTATTACTGTTTTTGAAGCGCTTCGGTATAAAATTCGTGATAATGGACTCTAGCGTTTTCCCCGCTACTGATATTAGATTCACTCGTATATAATTCCTTGTTTTCTTCCACCTCCCTTTTTAAATAGTGGGGTTATATTAGCTACCCCCTAACCTGTAGGGACTGTTCCAGAATCTAAAGAATCTCAAAAGATGGCCACCAATGTGATAGCTATTTCTAGGACCACTTCCTGAAGTACTCTGGGAGATCAGGTCCTGCCTTCAATCAGATTCTTCAAGACATTTTGTCTACTAATATAGATTTGCTTCAGCTCCTACCTCTCACAAAACCTTGTGTTCCCCATCAGTTAACTTTTGATTATCAGGAAAATGATGGAATGTATCATCTGCTTAGCAATAACCTGCTCACTGACTTCCAGAGGTCAGTGCTGAATTCCAGAGGTAAGGTGAGAGTACCTGCCCTTGACATCAAGACTGCATTTGGTTGATCGTGACATCAAGAAGTCCTTGCACAACTGGAATCAATTGGCACCAGCGGGCAAATTCTCCACTTCTTCGAGTCACACCTAGCACATAGGATGATGGTTGTGGTTGTTGGACGTCAGTCATTTCAGCTCCAGGACATCTCTGTCAGATATTCATCAGGGTAGTGTCCTAGGCCCAAGCATCTTCAGCTGCTTCATCAATGACCTTCCCTTCAACATATGGTTAAAAATGGGAATGTTCAGTGATAATTGCACAGTATTCAACATCATTCGCAATGCCTCAGATGCTGAAGTGGTCCATGTTCAAATGCAACAAGATCTGTAAAGTATCCAGGCTTGGATTGACAAGTGGCAAGGAACATTTGCACCACACAACTACCAGCAATGACCATCTCCAATAAGAACAGGTCAACGGCTAGAAATTCTGTGGTGAGTAACTCACCTCCTCACTCCCCAAAGCCTGTCCACCATCTTAAAAAAGATCGAGAAGGACAAGGTTGGCAGATATATGAGAAGAGCACCACCTGCAAGTTGTCTCCCACCAGCAAGTTCTCCTCCAAGCCACTCACAATCTGACTTACAAATATATTATTGTTCCTTCACTATCAATGGGACAAAATCCTGGAATTCCTCCCTTCATTGTGGGTCAACCTACAGCACATGACTACAGCAGTTCAAGAAGAGAGCTCACCACCACTTCTGAAGGGCAGCTAGGGATGGGTAATAAATGCTGGCCAGCCAGCAACACCAACTTCCCACAAGCAAATAAAAGAAGAACCATTAACCATGTTCATTTTGTGAAGACGGAAGTGAAGTATGAATTTAGTTCATTTTGTTCTGCATTATAAATTCCCCATTCCTGACGACAAAGGACCTACATTAGTTCTTGAAATGACTCCACAAAAACCGATATCCCTTCACCAAGTCACCCTTTATTTACAAGTGCATCGTAAATGTCAGTGACCCAGCTAGCACACAGCTGGCTCCTAGAGTGAACAGAGCCCCTGCCACTCCTGTTTATATCTGTCAGCCTGGGATCCCTGATTGGGGTTGTTAACCTGGTCTAATCAGGGAGCCCTGGCTGTTGGAAATAAACAGGAGTGTCAGGGGTGCGGTTCACTCTTGAGGCCAGCTCTGTGCTCGCTGGGTCAGTGTTGTATACTGTGCTCATTGAAATAAAGGGTGATTTGGTGATGGGCTACTGGCCTTCGTGGAGTTATTTCAGTGGCGACAAGAGAAAAACATGCCCCTGAAGAGATTCACTCGCAACACTCATCTTTGAATTGGGTTAAGCATTTCTGGCACCAGGAAGCTCGACTCATGCGATCCTACTGTCGAAGACTGAGCCCATTATGTGGAAACAATGCATTTTTTTCCGGGCAAATGGCATTGGGGCAGACGAAAAGAAACAAGTAATTCTCTTGAGAGCATGTGGACTCACAGCTTTTTCAGATATTAGGAGCCTACCTTCCAGGAGGAGCCAGATACTAAAATCTAACAAGAGTTGACAGATTTAGCTAAGGAATATTACGACACCAAGCCTCCTCTAATTCTGACATGCTATCGGTTTTACTTGATAGTTTGAGAACCAGGGGAATTTGTATTGGGATTTTTGACGAGGCCAAGACGACTGTCAGAGGCATGTGATTTTGGTTTAACCCTAAGTGAGACGCTGAGAGACCGTGTGGTATGTGGGATTAACGATGTGACCATGCAAAAGCGCTTTTTAGCTGAAGCCCAATTGGACTTCAGACACACGTTACAACTGGCTTTGTTGTTAGAAACTGTGGCAAGTGAAGCTTACAAGTTACAGGATATGCCATTGGACGTGGACATTTTCACCAAACCGACTGAGCTTGGGGAACATAACGTGAGTGAAGACAATTGCATAACCTCAGTTGTAGGATGTGGAAGGTCAAGGTCACCACTAGTATCCCTGCTGATTTCACCTGCGAGAAGTGCACCCAATTCCAGCTCCTCTCAGGCCACGTTAGGGAACTGGAGCTGAAGCTGGATGAATTCTGGATCATTAGGGAGGCTAATGGGGGTGATAGAGAGGAGTTATAGGGAGGTAGTCACACCTAAGTTACATGATAAAGGTAGCTGGGTGACTGTCAGGAGAAGGAAAGGGAATAGACAGACAGTGCAGTAATAAGTATACTACGTTGGATACTGTTGGGGGGGGGATGACCTACCAGGGGAAAGCCATAGCAGCCAGGTCTCTGGCACTGAGCCTGGCTCTGTGGCTCAGAAGGGATGGGGGGAGAATAGGAGAGTGATAGTGATAGGAGAGTCATTGGTTAGGGGAACAGACAGGAGATTCTGTGATTGCGAACGAGACTCCTGGATGGTATGCTGCCTTCCAGGTGCCAGGGTCAGGGATATCTCGAATCCTGTAGACTCGATCCTTAAGGGGGAAGGTGAGCAGCCAGAAGTAGTGGTACACATCGGTATGAATGACATAACTAGGAAAAGCGATGAGGACCTGAAAAGTGAATATAGGGAGTTAGGTTGGAAGCTAAAAGGCAGGACGAGCAGTGGAACAGATTTTTTTGCAGCATCCTTGAGCACAGGTGAGGTCCCGGAGGCCTGGAGAATTGCTAATGTTGTCCCCTTGTTTAAGAAGGGTAGCAAGGATAATACAGGTAATTATAGACCGGTGAGCCTGATGTCAGTGGTGGGGAAGCTGCTGAGAAGATACTGAGGGATAGGATCTATTTACATTTGGAAGAAAATGGGCTTATTAGTGATAGGCAGCATGGTTTTGTGCAGGGAAGGTCATGTCTTACCAGCTTGATAGAATTCTTTGATGAAGTGACAAACTTGATAGATGAGGGAAGGGCTGTAGATGTCATATACATGGACTTCAGTAAGGCATTTGATAAGGTTCCCCATGGTAGGCTGATGAGAAAGTGAAGTCGCATGGGGTCCAGGGTGTACTAGTTAGATGGATAGAGAACTGGCTGGGCAAACAGGAGACAGAAAGTTGTAGTGGAAGGGAGTTTCTCAAAATGGAGAACTGTGACCAGTGGTGTTCCACAGGGATCCATGTTGGGACCACTGTTGTTTGTGATATACATAAATGATCTGGAGGAAGGTATAGATGGTCTGATTAGCAAGTTTGAAGATGATACTAAGATTGGTGGAGAATACAGCAGAATATAGATAGATTGGAGAGTTGGGCGGAGAAATGGCAGATGGAGTTCAATCCAGTCAAATGCGAGGTGATGCATTTTTGAAGATCCAATTCAAGAGCGAACTATACGGTAAATGGAAAAGCCCTGGGGAAAATTGATGCACAGAGAGATCTGGGTGTTCAGGTCCATTGTACCCTGAAGGTGGCAACGCAGGTCGATAGAGTGGTCAAGAAGGCATACAGCATGCTTTCATGCATCGGACGGGGTATTGAGTACAAGAGTTGGCAGGTCATGTTACAGTTGTATAGGACTTTGGTTTGACCACATTTGGAATACTGCGTACAGTTCGAGCCGCCACATTACCAAAAGGATGTGGATGCTTTGGAGAGGGTGCAGAGGAGGTTCACCAAGATGTTGCCTGGTATGGAGGGCACGAGCTATGAAGAGAGGTTGAGTAGATTAGGATTATTTACATTGGAAAGACAGAGGTTGAGGGGGAACCTGATTGAGTTCTACAAAGTCATGAGAGGTATAGACAGGGTGGATAGCAAGAAGCTTTTTCCCAGAGTGGGGGACTCAGTTACTAGGGGTCACGATTTCAAGGTGAGAAGGGAAAAGTTTAAGGGAGATATGCGTGGAAAGTCCTTAACGCAGAGGGTGGTGGGTGCCTGGAACGCGTTGCCAGCGGAGGTGGTAGAGGCGGGCACGATAGCGTCATTTAAGATGTATCTAAACAGATACATGAATGGGCAGGGCGCAGAGGGATACAGATCCTTGGAAAATAGGTGACAGGTTTAGATAGAGGATCTGGATCGGAGCAGGCTTGGAGGGCCGAAGGGCCTGTTCCTGTGCTGTAATTTTCTTTGTTCTTTGTTCTTTGTTGACTCAGGACAGACTTCATGGTGAGTACAAGAGACAACAGTGTGGGAGCAGGAAAGGAAGACATTGTAAGCGATTCTTTAGTGAAGATTAGATGGCAAAGAATTGAACTGAGTCAGAGCAGATCCCCCCCCCTTCAAGCTGGAGGGCAGTAAACAGGTATTGGAGGAGGATGGGCTGTTCACTATATCCAATACACCAGATGAGAAGGCAGAGATGGACGAAGAACGCTAGTTTCTTTTTGCCACAGTCATGTATAATGCCTGATTGGAGGAATTCAATCTGGAGCTAAGGTATTGTGTGCAATTCTGGAATCCAAATTATAGGAGGGATGTGATTGTGCTGGAGAGGGTGCAGAGGACATTTCCTAGGATGTTGTCTGGGCTGGAGAGTTTTAGTTACAAAGCGAGATTGCATAGACCTGTTGTATTCCTTGGAGCAGAGGAGACGAGGGGAGCAAATGATTGAAATGTATAAAATTATGAGGAGCATAGATAGGGTAGACAGGAAAGAATTTTCCCGTTGGTGCAGCAATCAATGATTGGGGGCATAGATTTAAGATAAGGAGCAAGAGATTTAAAAGGATGTGAGGATTTTTTTTCTCACTCAGGGTGGTAGGAAACTGGAACTCACTGCCTGTAAATGTGATAGAGGCAAATACCCTCATAACGCTAAAGAAGTACTCAGATGTTCACATGCAAGCACTAAGCATACAAAGCTGGGCAACAAAGAGGCCAAGTACTGGGAAATGGGATTGGAATAATTGGTTGTTTTTGTCTGACGCAGATTCTATGAGCAAAGGGTCAAAATCTGTGCTGTGGACTCCTATTACTATGTGGCAAACATGGAGTTCTGGGAAAGATGAGAATGGATTGGGAAACACAAATATGTTCGAGAACTTTGAAAGGGAAGGAAACATGGAGATGTTGCGGTAATTTGCAGGCTGAAAGGATCAACAATTGAGTACTAAGGGACAATGGAAAATGTGAAGATTCCAGGTTACACCCCCACATTGTGGTACTGAGTTCCTCACACAGGTGTGGGGAAATATAACACACACAGCCTTCGGGTTGACCCTCAACGATCATGTTCTGCAAGAGTGTGGAGCAGCAACAGATGATAGATTAATTACTGGCCTCTATGTCTTTCAGAAATTGAACCCTGCCACCCAAGCTGGCGCAGAATTGGACCCATGCTCAGATGAGGCACTTGGGAAACTGTTGTATTCCACCTCCAGCAACAAACCTAAGGAGAGTATTCGACTCATTACCAAGGACATGATTCGAGATCTGATGTAAGTGACCTTCATTCAGCTCGCGCACAGTGACTCAGTGTAGAGTAGACAATAAGGGTTAGGGTTCTGAGAGGCTTGTTTCTTTCTCTATTTCCATTTCACTCTCTGCCTGTCTATCTGACTGACTCTCCCTCTCTCTATCTTTCTGTCTTACTCACTCACTCTCTCCCTCTCTCAGTATTCCCACAGAGGATCCCTCAGGCAAGACTCTGATCATGAGCCCTGAGGAGTTTGAACGGATCAAGCAGGCTTCCCGAGTGATCAGTGAGGAGGAACGTGAGGCCATGCGTGTGGCGAACAATGCAGAGAGAATGCAGGCGGCGGTAGGTCAATGGTGTGTTCTGGGTCAGTGTTCCCCTGAGAATCAATGCCATGTCGCAGGTAAATGATCCCTTGAGGGTCAATGTGTACTTACAAGTCAATGTTCACCATTTGATACATAGCCCCCCTTCTTGCCAGTTACCCTGTTCCTAGCTGCCAGCATCCTCATCCCAACCACATTGTGCTTCTCCAGTGTCAGATTTTTACTGAAATGCAAAACTTAGCATTTTGACTTAAAATTGACTGAAGATGATGACTCATGTCAACTAATTCCAATATGAGCAATTTACAAGTTGAGTATTATCAACAGAAAGAATACAGTAGTTGTAAGCATGTGTTCTCTCCATCTAGTAGGTTTAAGAATCAAAAAAGTACTTTACCCTATTTACCTTACTTCATTCTGATGAACAAGCTCAATTTTTTTTCCTTGTCTCTCTTTATTTGACCTTATACTTTCAGATCCCTTGAGCAATAATCTCCAGTTGAATTCTTAGTATCTTATTAAGTATATGTCAGTCCTCACATGATCACTGCTGCAGTTGCACTGTCCATAGATTATTAACAAAACTTCATGTTACAGCCCTAAGTCATTGCTTCACTCGAGAGTACATCGACTGTTGCTAGACTAATCGGTAATGTATCTGTCCATCTCTCTCTTTTTCTGTATCTTTTCTTGCACTTTCCCTTTCTCTCTCTCTCTGTCCGTATATATCTGATTCTCTTTTGCTATAGCTCTCTTTCAATCTCTCTGCCTCTGTTTCTATCTCTCTCCCTCATTGCCCTGCTCTCTTTCTCAATCCCAGTATCTTTCTAAGATCGTATAATCGTAAGAAATAGGATCAAGAACAAGCATTCAACCCATCAACAGCTCATCATTCAATTAGATCATGGTTGATCTGATTGTAGGCTCAATTCCACTTTGTTGTCTCCTCATCCTAAAACTTTTGACTCCCTTGTCCCTTTTTCTATGCTTCTGTCTCTCTCTTTCTATGTCTTTCTCTCTTCACTTTGTGTTCTGTACCTCTTCAAATTGGTCTCTCATGCTCCTTGTCCAATTCTCTTTTTCTGAACTCTTTTTATCTTTCACGCCTTTCTGTTTCTCTGTCTTTCACTCGCACTGCCCCCCTCTCTCTCCTTCTGTACCTCTCTTTCTTTCTGTACCACTTATTTCCAAATGTCAACTTTTCCCTCCCTTCTCCATTGCCCCTGTGTTAGGGATGCCCATGACAGAACAGCATAAAATGGCTGACAATATCCCAACAAGCTTTGCAGTACATGTTTAACACAAATTAGAAAGTGTGGGAAAAACTTGTGTTCTCAGCACATAAAACAATAGCTTTCTGTGAGATTGGATGTGCAACATGAAATCCTAAAATAGGAACATTTCATACCAATTAGTTGTTTCTCTTAAGTTTTTCCTAATTAATCTGTTAGAATATTATGAGTAGGTTTTAATTAGGATCCTTCAAGATAAACATACATACAGTTTCCAAATACATTATAGGTTTAATACATATGTATATGAAATTCACTTAAAAAATTAGAAAGGTTTAAAAACTAATTACAAGTAATGGAAAGGAGCCTCCCTTATCTCTTAACAAGGACAGCAGCTAAGAGGATTGGAATGGTGGGAAATCTCAAAGAAGCTTCTGTTAAAGCCTTGTACAAGCTAGTTAACAGACAAGGGTCACTGGTAACCATGCAAATTTCAACTTCACACATACCAAAATGGCCCAATCACTTCACAGCAACAAGCAATTACTACTATATAGTGATGTACTGAAAACCCAAGCATAGTTGGACAACCCAGCACTAATTAACCAATAATGTACAAGAGGAGGTAGTATGTGCCGCCATGTTAAAGTAACAAGAAAATGTATAAAAGAAAGTTTGCTTATATTTAAAATTAGAGCATCGTTGACTTTTCTTCCGATCTGAGCCAAAGATTAAGAGGGCGATTAAACCCTCATGTTGAGGCCAGCTTCGGGGTGGTCTTTGGCTTTTCCCTGCATTACACCGGTGAATGCTTGAATAAATTACCACATGCCCAAATTCTGCTGTCACCTGAAATTTATTGCCTACAAAAGGCCTCTCCCACACCCTGCCCGCCTCTTTCTTTGTATTATGTCTCAATATATTCTTATTTCAGGAAATGGCTGGTGAACGGAAAAGCTTCATAAGAGCAAAAGAGCTTCAGAGACGTAAGAATGAGAAGCTGAATGAAGTGGAAGAGGCAGCACGGGACAGGGCCCTGTACCTGTTGGAAAAAGCAAATGCCTTACGCCTAGAGCAGGAGGATGAGATTAAACAGATCAATGAGGTGAGAGAAATGGAGAGAGAGAGAGTGTGAGAGAGAGCAGAAGTTGGTTAGTTGAGAAGCAGAAATATAGAAATAAAAATGATAGGAATGTCAGTAGGCTATTCAGCTAGTAGACTGTTCTGCCATTCCATATGATCATGGTTGATCGTCCAACTCAGGATCCTGTTCCTGCTTTCTCCCCATTGCCTTTGATTTCTTTGGTCCAAAGAACCACATCTAACTCCTTCTTAAAAGCATTCAATGTTTTGGCCTCAACAGCTTTCTCTGGCAGAGAATTCCACAGGCTCACCATTCTCTGGATAGAAAAATCTCTCCTCATCTCAGTCCTAAATGCTCCCCCCCGCCATTCCTAAACCATGACCCCTGCTTCTGGACTCCCTAGTCATCAGGAACATCCTTCCTGCATTTATCCATCTAGTCCTGTTAAAATTTAATAAGTATTTATGAAATCCTCCCTCAGTCTTCTAAAGTCCAATGAATAAAATCGTAACTGATCCAGTAGCTATTCATATGTCAGTCCAGCCATACTAGGAATCAGTCTGGTAAATCTTTGTTGTACTACTGCCATAGCGAGAACATAGATACATTAGGGACATTTAAGCGACTCTTAGATAGGCACATGGATGATAGTAAAATGTAGGGTATGTAGGGTAGTTTGATCTTAGAGTAGGATAATAGGTCGACACAACATCGTGGGCTGAAGGGCCTGGACTGTGCTGTACTGTTCTACATTCATTCTATGTTCTATGTTCATTCATCCACAGATAAGGAGACTGAAACTGCACGCGAAACTTCAGACGCGGTCTCACCAAACCCCTGTACAAATGTAGCCTGCTCCTGTACCTGAATATTCTCACTATGAAGGCCAACATGCCATTTGCCTTCTTCATTGCCTGCTGCACCTGCATGCTTGTCCGTCAGCCTTCCTGCTCCTCTGATGCTGCTTGGCCTGCTGTGTTCATCCAGCTCTACACCTTGTTATCTCTGCTTATTTTCAGTGACTTGTGTGCAAGAGCGCTCAAGTCTCATTGTACCTCCCCCTTTCCCAATCTAATGCCATTCACATGTGCCTTCAAATTTATGCAATCTCACATTTGTCCACATTTTATTTTAACTGCCGTGCAGTTTCCCACTAGCTAACATGTCTAAATCACACTGAAACATCTCTGCACTTTCCTCACAATTCACCCTCCCGCTTTGTGTCATCTAGAAACCTGGACATACTGCAAGAAATTGACTCATCCAAATCATCAGTATTTATTGTGAGCATTAAAATCCAAGCATTGATCTTTGAGGTACCCCAGTAGTCACTGCCTGGCACTCAAAGAGACCCGTTTATTCCTACTTTTTGTTTCTTGTCTGCCAACCAGTTCTCTATCCATGTCACTACACTATGCCCCTTATCCCATACTCTTCAGTTTTACTTAGTAACTTCTTATGTGGAACCTTATCAAAAGCCTTTTGAAAGTCCAATTACACCACATCTGCTGGTTCCCCATTATCAAGCCTCTAGTTACATCCTTGAAAAATTCCAGTCAATTTGTCAAGTGTGGTTTCTTTTTCATAAATCTGTGACTCTGTCTGATCCTGTCACATATTTCCCAGTACTTTGCTATTAATTCTTTTATAATAAACTATAGCATTTTCCCCACTTCTGAACTTAGGCTAATTTATCTATAATTCCCTTTTTCTGGGTTATATTAACTACTCTCCAATCCATAGGAACTGTTCCAGTGTCTACAGATCTTGAAAGATGGACACCAATGTCCTGAAGTACTCTGTGATATAGATTATCAGGCCTTAGCGATTTATCAGTTTTTAATTCTATCAATTTCCCACAACACCATTCCCCTACTAATACTGATTTATTTCAGTTCTTCCCTCACTAGATCCTGCATTCCCTAATATTTTTAGCACATTATTTGTGTCCTCCTTTGTGAAGACAGAATCAAAATTTTGACTGTACAGATTCAATGAGCAGAAGGGCCTCTTCTGTACTGTATGATTCTATGAAAATATATACTTAATTAGTTTTCCATCTCTTGGCTCCCCATTGTAACTTTCCCAATTTCTGACTGTAAGGGACCTATATTTGTCTTCACTAGTCTTTTACTCTTCACATTCCTATAGAAAGAAAGTTAAGAGGAAGAAAGGTACCACATGAACAAAAACTATTTGTTCATTCTAGTATGCCTACTTCATCAGACTCTGCACATACAATGGCTCAGTGGTTAGCACTGCTGCTTCACAGCGGTTGGAACCAAGGTTCGATTCTGCCCTTGGGCGACTGTCTGTGTGGAGTTTGCACATTCTCCATGTGTCTGTGTGAGTTTCCTCCAGGTGCTCCGGTTTCCTCCCACAGTCCAAAGATGTGCAGGTTAGGTGGATTGGCCATGCTAAATTGCCCATAGTGTCTAGGGATGTGTAGATTAGGTGGGTTATAGAGGGATGGGTCTGGGTGGGATGCTCCGAGGGTCGGTGTGGACTTGTTGGGCCGAAGGGTACGTTTTCTCACTGTAGGGATTCTGTGATATTGCATAGATGGGTGAGACAGTTGCGTACTGGTAATGAACAGGTGCATCATTTCTTGAAACTGGAGTTGCAGGTGGACAGGTTGGTGAAGAAGTATTTAGCATGCTTGTCTTCATTGGTCAGTACATTGAGTATAGGAGTTAGGACATCATGTTGTGGCTGTACAGTACATTGATGAAGCATTTTTGGAATGCTGCATCCAATTCTGATTTCCCTGTTACAGGAAAGATGTTGTTAAACTTGAACGGGTTCAGAAAAGATTTACAAGGATGTTGCTGGGATTGGAGGGTTTGACCTACAGGGAAAGGCTGAATAGGCTGGGACTTCTTCCCCCAGCGTCAGAGGCTGAGGAGGGGCATGGATAGGGTGAATAGCCAAGGTCTTTTTCCCAGGGTAGGGAAGTCCAAAACTAGAGGGCATAGGTTTAAGGTGAGAGGGGAAAGGTTTAAAGAGACCTGAGGGGCAACGTTTTTATGCAGAGGGTAGTGCATGCATGGAACGAGCTGTCAGAGGAAATGGTGGAGGTGGGTACAATTACCGCATTTAAAAGGCATCTGGATGGGTACATGAATAGGAAGGGTTTAGAGGGATATCGGCAAAATGCTGGCTATGGGACTCGATCAGTTTAGGATACTCAGTCGACATGGACAAGTTGGATCAAAGGGCCTGTTTCCATGTTGTATAACTCTGACTATAACTCTATAACTGTAATCCAGAGGCCCGGCTAATGTTTTGGGCCTCAAGTTCAAATCCAGCCATGACTGCTGATGGAATTTACATTTAATTAATTCATCTGGAATATAAAGCTAGTCTTAATAATAATGACAACGAAACTCTAACTCGGTGTCGTAAAAAGTCACCAGCAATGTCCTTTAAAGAAGAAAATTTGCCATTATTACCCGGTACTGTCTATATTTGACACCAGGTCTGCAGCAATACAGAATCCCAACAGAGCGGAAAGAGACTGTTCGGCCTATCAAGTCTACACTGACCATCCAAAGAGCATCCCACTCAAACCCAGCACCCTACTCTATTCCCATAACCTCGCAGTTACCATGAATAATCCAACTAGCTTGCACATCCCTAGACATTATGAGCCATTTAGCTGGTCAATCCACTAACCTTCACATCTTTGGACTGTGGGTGGAAACCAGAGCACCCAGCAGAAACCAACACAGACACTGGGAGAACTTGCAAACTCCACACAGACAGTCACTCAAGGCTGGAATTAAATCTGAGTCCCTGGCATTGTGAGGTAGCTGTGCCAACCACTGAACTCTAATATAGGTGACTTTAACTGTCCTCAAGCCACTCAGTTCAAGGCTATGTGTGATGATCCAAAAAAATTTGAAATTAAAGATCTAATGATGACCATGAAACCACTATCAATTGTCAGGAAAAACCCATCTGGTTCACTAATGTCCTTTAGGGAAGGAAAATGTCCATTATTCATTCACAAGATGAGGGCTTCATTTGTCAAGCAGCATTTATTGCCCAGACAGCAGATCAGAGTCAAGCACATTGCTGTGGGTCTGGAGTCACATGCAGGCTAAACCAGGTAAGGATGGTAGTTTCCTTCCCTAAAGGACATCAGTGAACCAGATGGGTTTTTCCCCTGACAATCAACAATGGATTCACAGTCATCATTAGATTCTTAATTCCAGACTTTTATTGAATTCAAATTCCACCATCTGTCACGGTGGGATTTGAACCCCAGGTCCCCAGACCATTATCTGGGTCTCTGGATTAGCAATCCAGCGATAATACCACTAGGCCATCACCTCCCCTTGACTCTCAATTATCATGATAATTACCATAGGATGGGCAATAATTGCTGGCCTAGCCAGTGACAACCACGTCCTGTAATTTTTTTTTCAAATGTTGAATCTGAATCTAAGTTAAGTGGTATTTATGAAGAATAGGAAAATGAAAGTATGAAGTATGATTTGGCAATGATGGATTGGAAAACTTTACGAAAAGTGTTGGCAGAGGATAGGCAATGGCTAGTTTTTGAGAAATGTTGTATGAATTACAACAATTATTAATTCCAATCTGGTGCAAAAATAAAAGGTGGTTTACAAAGGAAATTAAGGACAGTATTAAGTCCAAAGAAGAAGCATATAAAATTGCCAGAGAAAGCAGCAATCACGAGGACTGGGAGCAGGTTAGAATTCAGCAAGAGAGTACATAAATAATGGTCAAGAGAGGAAAAACAGAGTATATGAGTAAACTTGCAGGTAACATGGGCAGCACGTTGGCTCAGTGATTAGCACTGTGCCAGGGACCTGGGTTTGATTTCAGCCTTGGGTGACTGTGTGGAGTTTGCACGTTGTCCCCGTGTCAGCGTAGGTTTCCATGGTGTGCTCCGGTTTCCTCTCACAGTCCAAAGATGTGCAAGTTACGTGGGTTAGCCATGGTAAATGGGGGAGTTATGGGGATAGGGTAGGGGGCTGGGACTGGGTGGATTTCTGTCAAAGGGTCAGTGCAGACCTAATGGGCTGAAAGGCCTCTTTCCATACTGCAGGGATTCTATGATTCTAACATAAAAACTGATTATAAAAACTTATACAAATATGTGAAGAGAAAAAGAGTCAGTAAAGTCAAATGTAGGCCCTTTACAGTCAGAAGCTGGAGAAATCATAATGGACAAGAAAGGAATGTGCAAGAATTGAACACATTTTGATTCTGTCTTCACAAAGGAGGACATAAATAATATCCAGGACAAAAATGGGGTAAAGATTTTGTTACTCAGAGGATGGTGAACCTGTGGAATTCACTAGGGCAGAAGGTTGTAGAGGTGGGTCACCAAGTGTATTCAAGAAAGAGATTTTTAATTTTTTAAATATTAAAGGCATCGGAGCTATGGAGAGAAAGCGGTAAATATGACTTTTAAATCGAGGATCAGCCATGATCATATTGAATGGTGGAGCAGGTTTGAGGGGTAGTTTGTACATTTCTATTCATGTGTCAAAGTGGCTCTTTAGCTTGCCGAGCCTAGTATATGTACCAAGGACTGAACCTTGCTGATGTGGTTCTTAATCTCATTGCTCATGTTTGCCCCATAGGGTATTTCTCTTACCTTCAGACTAGACTCGATTTGTTGATGGCTTTTACAGAAGGGGTTACAGCATCTCTTTTCTTTGTTCCAGAGGGAAATTACTCTATTTCTTTTATGCAAGATGCCATTTTGGACAATCACTTCATCTCTGCATGAATGATACTCTCTTATGGCAACATGATTGCTCTTGATGGTTTCAAGCCAGATTGTCATTATTACTTCGTGTAGCACTTGCAGAGTTTCATCTTGTTGCTCGATTTGCTTGATTTGCTTGTTTTAAGCTAGATGCCTGTGTTTCACATTCAGTATTTCTGCTGGGTTGATGACTTCCAGAGCATGTCATGCCTTTGCTTATCATTGAATGTTGGAAGATTTTAAGACCATAATACATAGAAGCAGATTTAGTCATTCAGCCTATTGAGTCTGCACCACCACTTGATGATGACTGATATGTTTCTCAACCCCATTCTCCTGCTTTCTGCCCTTAACCCTTGATCTCCATACCTCTTAAGAACCTATCTATCTTTGCCTTAAACACACTGTATGACTTGGCCTTTGCAGTCCTCTGTGGCAATGATTTCAACAGATTAACCACCCTCTGGCAAAAGAAATTCCTCTTTATCTCAGTTCTAAAGGGTCATCCCTCACTCTGATGCTGTGCCCTCAATTCCTAGTTTCTCCTGCTACTGGAAACCTCTTCTCCACGTATACTGTATCCAAGCCTCTCAATATCCGCTAAGTTTCAATCAGATTCCCCTCTCATCCTTCTAAACTCCAATCAGTACAGACCAAGCGTCCTCAACCACTCCTCATTTGACAAGCCCTTCATCCCTGGGAACATTCTTGTAAACCTCCTCTGGAACCCCTCCAAGATCAGCACATCCTTACTTGGAAAGGGGGCTCAAAACTGCTCACAATATTCCAAATGCGGGCTGACAAGAGCCTTAAACAGTCTCAACAGTACACTTCTGCTCTTGTATTTAGCCCTCATGAAATGAATCTAACATTGCATTTACCTTCCTAACTGCCAACTGAATCTGCATATTAACCTTAAGAGAATCCTGAACTAGGACTCCCAAGTCCTTTTGTGCTTTAGGTTTCCAAAGCCTTTCACCATTTAGAAAACTGTCTATGCCTCAGTTCCTCCTAAAAGAAAAGTGCATACCCTCATACTTTCTCACATTGCGTTCCTTCCACTTCTTTCCCCACTCTCCTGACCCATCGAAATCTTTCTACAGCCTCCAACAACACCTGTCCCTCCACTTATCTTCGTGTTATCTGCAAACTTAGCAACAATGTCCTCAATTTCTTCATCCAGATTGTTAACGTATAACATAAATAGTTGTGATCCCAACACTTATCCCAGTGGAACTCCACTAGTCACCAACTTCCATCCTGAAAAAGACACCTTTAGCCCTACTCTTCCACCAGTCAGCTAATCCTCTATCCATGCCAGCATCTTTCCCCATATAGGCTGCTTTGTCCCCGATAGTGTCAAGCTTCTTGAGTGTTGTTGGGGCTGCACCCATGCAGGCAAGTAGTGAGTATTCCATCAAAATCGTGACTTGTGTCTTATTGTAGATGTTGGTGTGTTCGCTGAACTGGGAAGTTTGAAAGCAGATGTTTTGCCCCCTTATTAAGTGACACCCTCAGTGCTATGGAGCCTCCTGTGAAGCGCTGTTGTCTTGTGCCAGTTCAAATTTATATGGTCTGGTTTTTGCTGCTTCCGGTAGGTGCCGGTTCTGGCTGTGCATTGAAATGGTCGTTATATAGGGTCTAATTCAATGTGTTTGTTAATGGAGTCCACGGATGAATGCCTAGCCTCCAAGAATTCCCTGGATGTCCTCTGTTTGGCTTGTCCAATGATAGTAGTGTTGTCACAGTTGAAACCCAGTGGCTCTACCAGGAACCCCATCATACAAATTAGCAAAGGAACTACAACAAAAGCTTAAACATCTAATCAGTACTTCAAGACATTCCATACAATCAACACAAGAATTCCTGGACAATGTCAAGAACACTAAAATAGGCAAAGAAAAAGTGATGATCTTGTTCGATGTAACAGCATTGTTTACATCAATTGACAGACACCTAGCCAAAGAAACCACATCCAACCTACTAGACGAACACAACAGACGACAGAATGAGGAACAGATCAACAAACACTGCATGCTCAAACTACTGGACTTACGTTTAACAACATACTTTACATTCAACGGCATGGTATATGAGCAGATCAACAGGTCTCCCATGGGCTCACCCATCTCCGGGCTGATGGCTGAGGTAGTCATGCAAAGACTGGAACAAGCAGCTCTCCCATAGATCCAACCCAAGCTCTGGATCAGATACATGGACGACACTTTTGTAATTATGAAAAGAACAGAAATTGAGAATGCCCACTGACTCATCAACACCATACTCACAAGGATCATATTTACAAGACAGGAGGAAAACAACAAACAAACTCCATTCCTGGATGTGATGGTGGAAAGAAAAGAGAACGGTGACTTCACTACAAAAGTGTACAGGAAATCCACACATACTCAGCAGGTCTTAAACTATCGCAGCAACCACCCCAACTCACACAAGAGGAGCTGCATTAGGACCCTATTCAAAAGGGCCGCTACACACTGAAGCACACCCGATCTGCAGAAGGAAGAAGACCATGTCTACAAGGTCTTTACCAGGAATGGATACCCCCGCAGCTTCATCCACAGATGCCTAGTCAACAGACAACACAACCAGAACACACCAAAACCCGAAATAGTAACTACTATACCATATATAAAAAACACCTCCGAACTGACAGCCAGACTACTCAGACTGCTAGGAATCATGACAGCACACAAGCAGGCATCCACACTAAGACAGCAACAGACCAGGGTTAAAGACTCAATAGATAACCATGGACAGGCAAACATGGTTTACAACATACCATGTGGAGACTGCACAAAACACAACGTCAGACAAACAGGCAGACAATTAGCAATCTGCATCCACAAATACCTGCTAGCAACTAAAAGACATGACCAAATGACCTTGGTTTCAATACACACAGACAAGAAAAACCACACTTTCAACTGGAACAACACTACTATCATAGGACAAGCCAAACAGAGGACAGCCAGGGAATTCTTGGTAGCTTGGCATTCATCCATGGACTCCATCAACAAACACATTGAATTAGACCCGATATAGCAACCATGACAACACACAGCCAGAACTGGCACCTTCCAGAAGCAGCAAAAACCAGACCATATAAAATCGAAACGGCACAAGACAACAGCGTTTCACAGGAGGCTCCACAGGATGTCACCTAATAAGGGGACGAAACGTCTGCTGTCAAACTTCCCAGCTCGGCGAACCCACCAACATTTACAACTAACACCTGAGCTACAAATCTTCACTCAAACTTTGTGTCTTATTGGCGGTGCACAGGCATTGAGGAGACAGGAAGTGTCCAGAATTCACAGACTCCAGCCTGTTCTTGCAGCAGCTGTATTTATATGATTGGTCCTCTTCAGTTTCTAAACAATGGTAACTGAGAGATAATGCAATGAATCTTAGCCTTGCTGGCAATGTGCACATCCCATGAATAATTGAAAAGTTACCGTGGCTTCAAGAGCGAGTCAGAGGCTGGGAACTCATCTGTGAGTCACCTCCTGACCCCCTAAAAATGTCGGCTACCTGTGAGATACAAAGTCAGGAGTTTGAATTACCCCCATTTGCTTTGAATAAATTCAGGTCTAACGAGATTGAAGAAGTTCCAACACCTTCCAGGACAAAGCCACTGACTTGATCACCAGCTTAAATATTCACTCCCTCCACCACCAAAGCATATTAGCAACAGCATGCACAACATAAAAGAGGCAGTGCATCAACTTGCCTTTGAAAAGCACCATCTGATTCCTGTCATTATTACCAATTAATAGGACAAGGATGGCAGAGGTTTAGTACACCATCACCAGCAGGCTTTCCTCCAGGCTACATGCTGTTTTGACTTGAGAGTTATTTATTTTCCTCCACATCGCTGAGTCATTTATAACAGGGTCAACACAGTATGTTGATTAAGGATACCTAACCAAATTGTAAACTTTCCTGTTCCTCTGATGCTGCCTGACCTGCTGTGTTCCCTCAGCTCCACACTGTGTTGACTCTGACCTCTAGCAACTGCAGTTCTTGCTATCCCGGAGTCATTTATAACAGGCTCTAGAGAAGTACCTACAACACAGGAACTGCAACCTTTCAAGAAGGTGACTCACCACCATCTTCTTCAGGGTAGTTAGGGATGGGCGATATGTCCTGGCCTGAGCAATAATGCTCACATATCATGAAAGAATTTTAAAAAGTTTGATCAGACACTGTCAAGAAGATTTTCTATTCATGCTCTTTAATTTCTATAGACCATCACAGATGCACGGTGTCATGCAATCCGGGATGCCCAGATTCTGGAGAAGGAGCAAATTGAGAAGGAAATGATGGAGGAGGAAAAACGACTGGATAAAATGATGGAGGTGGATCGCCAGAAAGCTATCAAAATGCAGGATGAGCTTGAACGTATAAGGAAAGAAAATGGGCTCAGGTGAGAGAAAGAGGGAAGAGGAAGGGGGACATGGATTTAGAAATCTGGACAGAGGATGAGGTTTGAATTCAGAGAGGGGATGAGAGGAGAATAAAAGAATAAAGAATGGATCAAAGAGCGAGCAAGAAAGAGTAGGTAGTAGAGTGAGTGAGCTATGAAGTCAAAGATAGATGTATGGATAGAATAAGTCAGAGACTGAGAGATGCAGAGCAAGCACAAGAAAGAGGACTGAGCAAGAGAGTGAGAGAGAAGGGGGACAGAAGGGAGTAATTAAGACAGGGAGCGAGACAAAAAGAGGGAGCGTGGCAAAGAAAGGAAGCAAGACAAAAACAGAGGGATCAAGACAGAGAGGAGGAGCAAGGTAGAGGGAGGGAGCAAGAGACAGAAAGAGAAACAGGCAGACTGAAATAGAGATACATAGAACAAGTAAGAGAAAGAGATAATGGGATGAAGACAGAGAATGGTTATGGCCTGAGATGGAATGAGAGGGGACAGGGAAACAGAGAGAAAGAGAGAGATGGAGACAGAGAGAGAGAGAAGGAGACAGACAGAAAATGGAAAAGAGAGGGAAGAAGGAGATTGGGATTGAGTCTAATTTTGCACTCTGCTATCGCAGGGCTAAAGCTCACATCATTCAGCAAATTGAGGAGAGAGAACAAGAACGGATGTTGCAACTAGAACATAAAGCATTGCAGGCTGTGGAGAGAGTTCAGGCAATGGAGAGAATGCAGCAGGAAGATCTGGAGGTGAGAGAGAACAAAAATGAGAGAATGAGAGCATGATGAGTGTGAGAGTGAGAAAATGATAAACCACAAAGAAAGAGTGAGTGAGAGATCATGATTGAGAGAGTGAGATTGAGAGACCACAAGCAGGAGAGAGTGAGAAGATGGACGAATGAGAAGGTGAGAAATCATGAGGGAAAGACCATAAGTGAGTGACCGCAAGCAGAGAATGCAGAGAGAATGAGAGGGTAGGAGAAAGTGAGAGGAAGCAGAGTGAGAGGGCAACAAACATGAATGAGAATGACAAACCAAGCCAGAGAGTGCAAATCTGTGAATGAGGGGAACAGTGAGAAAGCAAAATTGAGAAGCGAAACTGAGCGTGAGAGTGAAAGAAAGAGCAAGAGTCAGAATGAGATTAAAGACAAAGGGAGGCGATGGCCTAGCAGTATTATCACTGGACAGTTAACCCAGAGACTAAGTAATATTCTGGGGACCCAGGTTCAAATCCCGCCATAGCAGGAGGTGGAATTTGAATTCAATAAATATCTGGACGTAAGAGTCTAATGATGACCGTGAATCTATTGCTGATGGTCAGGAAAAGCCCATCTGGTTCACTGATGGCCTTTAGGGAAGGAAATCTGCTATCCTTACGTGGTCTGGCCTAAATGTGACTCCATTTCCACAGCAATGTGGTTGACTCTTAACTGCCCTCTGGGCAATTAGGGATGGGCAATAAATGCTGCCTGGCCAGTGATGCCCTCATTCTGTGAATGAATAATAAACAAAATTAACAACAAGAGATCAAGAGTGAAAGCATGCAGAGTAATTAACATTGAGAACCGAAAAAAGAACAAGAATGAGTGAGTGAGACAGATGAAACCTTCCTTCCTCCTAACTCCTCCACTCTCTTCTTCTTGCTCCATCCCGCCACCTTTGACCTATTACGATCTCTCATCTCCTCCTCTGCCTCTCTCCCACTGTCATTGGCCTTCCGTTCTTCAGTCCCATTCTCTTATTCTCCTGCTGACATTAGTCTCTGTCCTCCCACTTCCATTTCTTCCTGACTTTTCCCTCTCCTCTCCAGTACTCCCTTCTTTTCCTGTACTTTCAGTCTCCCTGTTACATTCCATCGTCATTAGAGGGGAGGCCATATTGAATTTGGTGCTTGACAATGAACCAGGCCAGGTGTCAGATCTCTCAGTGGGAGAGCTTTTCGGTGATAGTGATCACAACTCCCTGACCTTTACTATAGTCATGGAGAGGGATAGGAGCAGACGGTATGGGGAAGTATTTAATTGGGGATAGGGGAATTGCAATGCTATAGGCAAGAACTGCGGAGCATAAATTAGAACCAGATGTTCTCAGGGAAATGCACAACGAAAATGTGGAGGTTGTTTAGGGAGCAGTTGCTACAAGTACTGGATAGGTTTGTCCCACTGAGGCAAGGAAGGGATGGTAAGGTGAAGGAACCTTGGATGACAAGACATGTGGAACATCTCATCAAGAGGAAGAAGGAAGCTTACTTAAGGTTGAGGAAGCAAGAATTGGACAGGGCTCTAGAGATGTATAAGGTAGCCAGGAAGGAACTGAAGAATGGACTTAGGTGAGCTAGAAGTGAGTATGAGAAAACCTTGGCGGGTAGGATCAAGGAAAACCCCAAGGTTTTCTATACTTATGTGAGGAACAAGAGGATGGCCAGAGTGCGGGTAGGGCCAATCAGGGATAGTGGAGGGAACTTGTACACAGTCGTAGGACGTAGGGGAGATACTTAATGAATACCTTGCTTCAGTATTCACCAGTGAGAGGGACCTTGATGTTTGTGAGGACAGCATGAAACAGGCAGATATGCTTGAACAGGTTGAAGTTAGGAAGGAGGATGTGCTAGAAGTTTTGAAAAACATGACAGATAAGTCCCCTGGGCCAGACGGGAGATACCCAAGGTTGCTACGGGAAGCGGGGTAAGAGATTGCTGCCCCTTTGGCAATAATCTTTGCGTCCTCACTGTCCACTGAAGTAGTACCAGAAGACTGGAGGGTGGCAAATGTCATTCCCCTGATCAAGAAAGGGAATAGGGATAACCCTGAGAATTACAGATCAGTCAGTTTTACTTCTGTGGTGGGGTGGGCAAATTATTGGAGAGGATTCTGAGAGATAATATTTACGATTATTTGGAAAAGTACAGTTTGATTAGAAATAGTCAGCATGACTTTGTGAGGGGCAGGTCATGCCTCACGAGCCTTATTGATTTCTTTGAGGATGCGACAAAACACATTGATGAAGGTAGAGCAGTGGATGTGATGTATATGGATGTTAGCAAGGCATTTGATAAGGTTCCACATGGTAGGCTCATTGAGAAAGTAGGGAGCCATGGGATTCAGGGAAATTTGGCTGTCTGGATACAAAACTGGCTGTCCAATAGAAGACAGAGAGTGGTAGTAGATGGAAGGTATTCAGCTTGAAACTCAGTGACCAGTGGTGTTCCGCAGAGATCTGTTTTGGGACCTCTGCTCTTTATGATCTTTATAAATGATTTGCATGAGGAAGTGGAAGGGTGGGTCAGTAAGTTTGCCGAAGACACAAAGGTTGGTGGAGTTGTGGACAGCGTGGAGGGCTGTTGTAGATTGCAACGGGACATTGACTGGATGTAGAGCTGGGCAAAGAAGTGGCAGATGGAATTCAACCCTGAAAAGTGTGAAATGATTAAGTTTGGAAGGTCGAATTTGAATGCAGAATGCAGGGTTAATGGCAGGATTCTCGGCAGTGTGGAGGAACAAAGGGTTCTTGAGGTCCACGTCCATAGATCCATCAAAGTTGCTACCCAAGTTGATAGGGTTGTAAAGAAGGCATATGGTGTGTTGGCTTTCATTGGCAGCGCAATTGAGTTTAAGAGCCATGAGGTTATGCTGCAGCTCTATAAAACTCTGGTTAGACCACACTTGGAATATTGTGTTCAGTTCTGGTCACCTCATTATAGGAAAGATGTGGAAGCTTTAGAGAGGGTGCAGAGGAGATTTACCAGGATACTGCCTGGACTGGAGGGCAGGTCTTATGAGGAAAGGTTGAGGGAGCTGGGCTTTTTTCATTGGAGCGAAGAAGAATGAGTGGTGACTTGGTAGAGGTTTACAAGATGATGAGAGGCATAGATAGAGTGGATTGTCAGAGACATTTTCCCAGGGCGGAAATGACTATTCCGAGTGAGCATAATTTTAAGGTGATTGGAGGAAGGTATAGGGGGGATGTCAGAGGTAGGTTCTTCACACAGAGAGTGGTGGGCGTGTGGAATGCGCTGCTGGAAGTGGTAGTGGAGTCAGATACTTTAGAGACTTTTAAGCAACTCTTGGCTAGGCACATGGAGGATAGTAAAATTTAGTGTATGCAGGGTAGATTGATCTTAGTAGGATAATAGGTCAGCACAACATAGTGGGCCGAACAACCCGTACTGTGCTGTACTGTTCTATGTTCTATGTCACCATGTACTATTCTCCCACCTGCCCCTCCACTCCTCCCCTCTCAGTCCCCTTCTCTTCCTTCCCTTCTCCCCTCCAACTCTCCATCTCCACACTCCCTTCTTCTATCCTTTCCTTCCTCCTTCATCTCCCTTTCTTCTACCTCCCTCCATTTCTCCCACTCTCCTGTCCCACTCTTCCTGTCTTCTCCTGCCTCGCTCTCATTGTGTTCCTTCACTCCTCCACTTCATTTTCTTGCTTTTAACTCAGCCCCTCCATCTCCATCCCTTCACTTCTCACTTGCCCTCTCCTTAAGTCTGCCTCTCCCAATCCTTTTCCTCTGTGTCCCTAATCTCTTCCCTGACCCTCACAATCTTTCATTCCTTCTCTACTGTCATCTCTTCCCATTTTCACCTCCTTCTCCCTTGCCGTTTCCCTTCTGCAACCTCACATACTCCCCCCTCCTCTCCCACAACCTCTTTTATTCTTACCTACCTCCTTCCCTTCCAAAAATGTTCTTTTCACACCATTCACCCCTTCTTCCTTTCCCACTTCACTCTTGGCTTCCATCAAATGGATCCTCCCCTCTCCTTTCTACCTTAATAACCTCTCTATCCCTCTTTCTCGAAAACAGAATTTGCAAAATAAGCGTCAACAACAGAGAAGGAGACACCAGGAGATCAAGGAATCCAATGAGCAAGTTCAGAAACATCGAGAGCTGATGCAACAGCTAGACCGGCAGGCCGATCAGAAAGTACAGGAATTCCAGGACGCCAAGATGGTAAAAGGCCATAGCAGTGGGACAAAGAGTGGGGAAGTTGGTTGTCAGAGAGAATTGGAGAGGGATGATAGGATGGGAGTCATTGAGTCATTTAGGTTATAGAAGGAGGCTACTTGGCTCGTCAAGCCAGTAGAGCAACAGTCCCATGATCCCATCTAACCGCGTAGCCCTGAAAGTTAATTTTCTTCCAAGTGCCCGTTCAATACCCTTAGGAAATAGTTCTTATCTCTGCTTCCAAAACTGGTGGAAGTGAGATCCAAGACAACAAGGTGCAGAGCTGGATGAACACAGCAGGCCAAGCAGCATCACAGGAGCAGGAAGGCTGATGTTTCGGGCCTAGACCCTTCATCAGAAGTGGGGGAGGGGAAGGGGGTTCTGAAATAAATAGGGAGAGAGGGGAAGGCGGATAGAAGATGGATAGAGGAGAAGAAAGGTGGAGAGGAAACAGACAGGTCAAAGAGGCGGGGATGGAGCCAGTAAAGGTGAGTGTAGGTAGGGAGAAGATAGGTCAGTCCAGGGAGGACGGACAGGTCAAGGGGGCAGGATGAGGATAGTAGGTAGGAGATGGGGGTGGGGCTTGAGGTGGGAGGAGGAGATAGGTAGGAGGAAGAACAGGTTAGGGAGGCCGGGACGAGCTGGGCTGGTTTTGGGATGCGCTAGGGGGAGGGCAGATTTTGAAGCTTGTGAAATCCACATTGATACCATTGGGCTGCAGGGTTCCCAAGCGAAATATGAGGTGCTGTTCCTGCAACCTTCGGGTGGCATCATTGTGGCACTGCAGGAGGCCCAGGATGGACATGTCGTCTGAGGAATGGGAGGGGGAGTTGAAATGTTTCGCGACTGGGAGGTGCAGTTGTTTATTGCGAACCGAGCGTAGGTGTTCTGCAAAGCGGTCCCCAAGCCTCCGCATGGTTTCCCCGATGTCGAGGAGGCCACAACGGGTACAGCGGATACAGTATACCACATTAGCAGATGTGCAGGTGAACATCTGCTTGATGTTGAACGTCTTCTTGGGGCCTGGGATGAGGGTGAGGGAGGAGGTGTGGGGGCAGGTGTAGCACTTCCTGCGGTTGCAGGAAAAACTGCCGGGTGTGGTGGGGCTGGAGGGGAGTGTGGAGCGGACAAGGGAGTCACGGAGAGAGTGGTCCCTCCGGAAAGCAGATAAGGGTGGGGAAGGAAAAATGTCTTTGGTTGTGGGGTCGGATTGCAGACGGCAGAAGTGTCAGAGGATGATGCGTTGGATCTGAGGTTGGTGGGGTGATACGTGAGGACGAGGGGGATTCTTTCTTTGGTTGTTACTGCGGGGACGGTGTGTGAGGGATGAGTTGCGGGAAATGCGGGAGATACGGTCGAGGGTGTTCTCGACCACTGAGGGGGGGGAGGTTGCGGTCCTTGAAAAACGAGGACATCTGAGATGTACGGGAGTGGAATGCCTCATCCTGGGAGCAGATGCGGTGGAGGCGAAGGAATTGGGAATAGGGGATGGCATTTTTGCAGGAGGGTGGGTGGGAGGCAGATCATTATGATTCACTGTATTAAAGGGTTCATCACATGCATCCTGCACGTCTTGCCTGAAACTGTAAATCTGGGTGCCCTAGTCATGCTGTTAGTAATTGTGGCACAGATATAAATCTTTTAGATCTAAACACCATTACGGAGATATGGTTATGTGGTGATCCAGGTTAGGAACTACATATTACACAGTATATAATATTACAACAGGACAGTCAGAATGGAGGAGTGGTATTGATAGTAAGGGATGACATAAAGACGTCAGTATGAAAGGGTTTGGCCTCAGAAGACTGTGACGTAGAATAGGTATCAGTGGAATTTAGGCATAACGAAAGCCAGAAAATACTGGTTTCACTAAGTCATAGACCATCCACCAAGACATCATACTGTTGAACAGAATTATCCCTGTTGTCCTTCTTAAACAAAGGAAACCCACGGTTATTCTCCAATCCTCTGGGACCACTCCTGAGTCTAAAGAGGATATAATGATTTCATACAAGACCCCAGCAATTCACTCCTTCGCCCTCCTCTGTAGCTGGACAGATTCCATCAGGTCTTTGGGGACCTTGTCTACCATAATGCTTTTCAAGACACTCAACCTCTCCTTTTTTATGTTGGTATGCCCTAGAATAACAACACATCCCTCTCTAGACTTACCATCTACCATGTCCTTCTCCTTTGCGAATACCAATGCAAAGTATTTTTTAAGGACACTTCCTCCAGCTCCATGCATAAATTCCTTCATTTGTCCTGAGTGGACATACCCTTTCCCTAGCCTTTCCTCTTTATATACGTATAACTCACTTTGAATTTTCCATAATTCTTTTCCGGTCCAAGACAGTGGTGGAGTAACAGGGCTGCATGCGGGCTCTTGCCCGGAGCCTGTCCGCTCACATCTGCTTTCTGTCTTTGTTTTATTTTTGCTTCTGCTGTTTTCTTTCACTTTATTTTCCTTATCTTTTGGGCTTTGTTTTCTTCTTTACTCTGGTGGGTTGGTCAGCACCACCAGCGCAGCAGCCAGAGAGGGCCGCATGCAGAGTGGTAGATGTGGCTTCTTCCAGTAATCAGAGGCAGTGGCAGCAAGTACGGTCTTCTGGCGTTTGAGGCCAACATTTACAGCAGCAAGGTTGTCCTCCTGGCAGTTGGACCTGGTGGCTGCAGCAGCAGGGTCATTCTCCCAGCATCGGTGGCGGTGATAACAGCAGCAACATTGTTCTCCTGGCATTTGGGGCCGGTGGCAGCGGCAACAAAGCTGTTCCAATGATCGGATCGGCAACACCAGTGGCAGTGGACTCTTCAAGATGGCGGCACTGGCAAGACCTCTGCAGCCAAAGCAGGACTCGTGGCCAGTGACAGTCTGGCCTGGCAGCGGAGCCAGAGACTCTTGGTTGAAGGACAAGTGTGGGTTCAGCGGTGCCAGCAAAGTGGGCCCAGCAGCGAAGAGATGATGCCTAAAGTGGGGCCACTCCTAGGTGGATCCAACAGAGGCAACTGTGAGGCAGTAGAGGCCTCCCTTGAGGCTAGGTGCCAGTATGGACAGGATCAGAAAGACTGATACTCTGAATTTCTTAGTTTTTTTATTTTTCTAATTTATTCCAATGACCTATAATGCTGGACAATGTATTTCCTTACTTTTTTTTCCTAAGAATTTGATCTTGAGTATCTGTTCTGAGGGACCTTTGTTCCTAAGATGGTGTTGTAATGCAGCGACTGCAAACCTTTCATACATGTGACAATAAAACTAATTCAATTCAGTTTTTGATAAGGACGTTTCATGTCCCCTTTTAGTCTTCCCAACTCTTTGTTGAAGTTCTTTCCTGCTTTCTTTATATTCTATGAGGATTCTGACTATCTTCATTTTCTTAAACTTTACGTATCCCTCCTTTTCCTTTTTGACAAAGATCACAATTTCTTTTATCATCCAAGGATCCTAAATCTTGCCATCCTTATCCTTCATTTTCACAGGAACATGCTCGCCATGAACTTTAATTAATTGGCCTTTAAAAGATTCCCACATGACAGATGTGGATTTGCTCTCAAACAGCTGTCCCCAATCTACATTCCCCAATTCTTGCTTAATATTATCTCAGTTAGCCTTACCTCAGTCTAGTATCTTCACCCGAGGACTACTCTTATCCTTATACATAAGCAACTTAAAATGTATAGAATTATGATCACTGATCACAAAATGTTCCCCCACTGAAACTTCAATCACCTGACCAGGCTTATTCCAAATCGCTAGATCTAGTATGGCCCTTACCCTGGTTGGACTATTTACATATTGGTTCAAGAAGCCTTCCTGGAAGCACCAAACAAATTCCCCCGTATCAAATCTCCAGCACTTAGGTAGTCCCAGTCGATATTGGGGAGGTTAAAATTATCCACTGCAATGACCTTTTTTTTGACATTTTTCCATCATCTATCCACGTATCTGTTCCTCTATCACCCACTGCTTGTTGGGAGGCCCTGAGCCTGTACCCATAATGCGTCGCTGGCTAAGCCCTCCAAGGTGTCCTGCCTTAGTGTAGCTTTGATATTCTCTCTAATCAGTAATGCAATTCCGCCACGTCTTTTACACCCCTCCCTATCACGCCTGAAACACCTAAACCTGGAATGTTAAACTGCCTGTCTTGTCCCCCTGTCAGAGATAGTAGGAACTGCAGATGCTGGAGAATCCGAGACAACAAGGTGCAGAGCTGGATGAACACAGCAGGCCAAGCAGCATCATAGGAGCAGTTGGCCTGCTGTGTTCATCCAGCTCTGCACCTTGTTGTCCCCCTGTCAACCAAGTCTCTGTAGTAGCAACAGTATCATAGTTTTATGTAATAATCCAAGCTCTAATTTCAACATAGTGTGGAGCTGAATGAACACAGCAGGTCAGGCAGCATCAGAAGTGTAGGATAACACAGTGTGGAGCTGGAGGAACACAGCAGGCCAGGCAGCATCGGAGGAGCAGGAAAGCTGACGTTTCGGGTCGGGACCCTTCTTCTGGACTGGGGTGGGGGAAGGGAGCTGACAAAAGCATTTATGGGTGTATTGGTAGTCATCTTCCAAGTTATATACACATTCTGGAACAGTTCCTACAAATTAGAGGATAGCTAATGTAACCCCGCTATGTGAAAAGAGAAGCAGAGAGAAAACCAGGAGTTATAGATCAGTCAGCCTGATGTGGATGTTTGGGAAAATGCTAGAGTCCATTATAAAAGAATTAATTGCTGTACAGTGCAAAACAGTGAAAGGATCATACAGAGTCAGCATGGATTTACGAAAGAGAAATCATGTTGAAAAATCTACTAGAGTTCTTCGATGATGCAACTAGTAGAGTTGATGAAGGGGAACGAGTGGATGGGGTTTATTTGGATTTTCAAAATGCTTTTGACAAAGTCCCATGTAAGACTTCAGAGTGGAAAATCAATGCAAATGGCATTGGAGTAATTTATTGAGATGGGTGGAAAATTGGTTGGCAGACAGGAAACAAACAGTCGGACTAAATTAGTCTTTTTATGAATGAAGCAGAGACTAATGGGGATCCGTACTAGAATCTTGGCTATTCACAGTATATGTAAATGATTTGGTTGAGGGAACTAAATGTAATATCTCAAAATTTACAGATGACATAAAGTCAGGTGGAATGGTGAGCACTGAGGAAGGTGTAGAGACACATCAGTGTCATTTGGAGAGGCTGAGTGGGTAAATGAATGGCAGATGCAGTAAAATGTGGATAAGTGTGAGGTTACTCATGTTGGTAGCAAAAACAGGAAGGCAGATTATTATTTGAATGGCTGTAAATTGAGAGAGGGGAATGTGTAACGAGACTTGGTGTGCTCGTACATGCTGAAGGCATGCATGCAAGTGCAGCAGGTAAAAAAGAAGCCAAATGGTATGTTGACCTCCATAGTGAGAGAATTCAGTTGCAGGAACAAGGATGTCTTGCTGCCATTATGCAGGGCTTAGTGAGGTCAGCCACACTTGGAAAATTGTGCGTAGTTTTTGTCTCTTTATTTGAGGAAGGATGTACTTGCTATAGAGGAATGTAGTGGAGGTTTACCAGCCTGATTCCTGGGATGGCCAGACTAACATATGAAGAAAGGATGAATCAGCTAGAATTATAATTGCTGGAGTTCATAAGAATGAGGGGGAGATCTCATGGATGGTTGTAAAATTCTAACAGGACTAGACAGGATAGATGCAGGAAGGATATTTCCGATGGTGGGAAGTCCGGAACCAAGGGTCATAATCTAAGGATACGGGTAAACTATTCAGGAGTAAGATGAGGAGAAATTTCTTCACAGAGTGGTGAGCCTGTCGAATTCACTACCACAGAAGGCAGTTGAAGCCAAAACATTGAATGTTTTTCAAGACAGGCTTGGATATAGCACTTGTGGCTGAAGGAATCAAAGGATATGGAGGAAAAGCAGAAACAGGCTGTTGAGTTGGATGATCATCCATGATCATAATGAATGCTGGAGCAGGCTCGAAAGGCTGAATACCCTACTCCTGTGTCTATTTTCTGTGTTCCTATAGGAGAGAAAAGGAGAGATGGAGGGGTAGAGAGACAGAGAAAAAGAAAGCGAGCAAGACATGGATGATAATGGAATAGTGTAGGTTAGATGGGCTTCAGATTGGTTTCACAGGTCGGCGCAACATCGAGGGCTGAAGGGCCTGTACTGCGCTGTAATGTTCTATGTTCTATGACAGTCAGTGGCTGGGGCTGAAGAAACAGAATTTTCCTCAGTAACTAACCCTTCTTGTTTTTGTATGTTTCTTCCTAGAAAAGAGAAGCTGAAATTGAGGAGCAGCAGAATCGCTTGAAGCGGGAGAAGGCAATAGAAGTGGCTCGATTGCAGGCCTTGCAAGAACGAGCACATGATCACAAAGCAGAACAGGTTAGTTTAGAGGTATTCCTCTGTAGGAGAGAGCTGAGAGACTTCAACCAGTGTACAGAAAGCTTCTGGAGAGAAAGCAAATGAGAGAAGCCAATCAATGTGCAGTAGTGAGGTAAGATGTTTACCTCTGATGTAAAGACTGCATTTGACCAAGTGTGACACTAAGGAGCTTGCACAAACTTATTTAATACAATACATTACAATTCAATACAGCATAGGAACAAGCCTTTATCCCTCTGTTGGTGTCTCATTAATGTATTTATCAAGATACACCTTAAATATTCCTAACATGCCTAACATGGGGGTGGAATGGTGGCTCAGTGGTTAGCACTGCTACCTCACAGCACCAGGGACCTGAGTTCAATTCCACCCTTGGGCGACTGTCTGTGTGGAGTTTGCAAATTGTCCCTGTGTCTGCATGGCTTTCCTCCGGGTACTCCAGTTTCCCTCCACAGTCCAAAGATGTGCAGGTTAGGTGGATTGGCCATGCTAAATTGCCCGTAATGTTCAGGGATGTGTCGCTTAGGTGGGTTATAAGGGGATGGGTTTGGGTGGGATTCTGCAAGGGTCTGTGTGGACTTGTTGGGCCGAAGGGCCTGTTTCCACACTATAGGGATTCTATGTGAATGCCTGCTTCCACCGCCTCCACTGACAATCCATTCCATGTACTCACCACCCTCTTGGAGAAAAATTTTCCCTGCACTTCTCCCCTAAACTTTCTCCCTCTCACTTTGAACTTGTGCCCTCTTATAGATGACCTGACCACCCTGGGAAAAAAGCCTCTGACTATCCACAGTATCTATGCCTCTCATAATTTTGTAGACCTCTATCAGATTGCCCCTCAGCCTCCATCTTTCCAGTAAAAACAATCTGAGTTTACCCAACTTCTCTTCATAGCTAAAACACCCCAGAGCAGGCAACTTCCTGGTAAACCTTCTGTGTACCGTCTTCAAAGCATCCACGTCCTTCTGGCATTGTGGCAACTAGAACTGCATGCAATATTTCAAATGTGGCCTAACTAAAGTTTTGTACAGCTGTACCGTAACTCGCCAACTTGTATATTCGATGCCCTGGTCAATGAAGGCAAGCATGCTGTATGCCTTCTTGACCACCTGATCCACCTGTGTTGTCATTTTCAGGTATCTGTGGACCTATACACCCAGATGGAGTTTAATCCATGTAAGTGTGAGGTGCTGCACTTTGGGAGATCAAATATCAAGGAAAGGTATACAGTTAATGGCAGGACACTGAATAGCATTAATGAACAGAAGGATCTTGGGTTTTAAGTCCATAGCTCTCTGAAAGTGGCCTGGCAAGTAGATAGGGTGGTAAAGAAGGTGTATTGCATGCTTGCCTTTTTTGGTTGGGAAATTGAATACAAGAGTCAGGGTGACATGTTACAGCTTTATAAGACTTTGGTTAGGCCACACTTAGAGTATTGTGTTCAATTCTGGTCGCCATATTACAGGAAGGATGAGGAGTCATTGGAGAGGGTGCAGAAGAGGTTTACCAGGATGCTGCCTGGATTAGAGGGTATGAGCTGTAAGGAGAGGCTAGAAAAAATCGAGTTATTTTCTCTTGAGCAGCGGAGATTGAAAAGAGACTTGACAGCAGTCTATAAAATTATGAGATGTATAGATAGGTTTGACGGTCAGAATCTTTTTCCCAGAGTTGAAATGTCAAAAACTAGGGGGCATGCATTTAAGGTGAGAGGGGGAAAGTTCAAGGGAAATGTGAGGAGCAAGTTTTTACACAGAGAGTGGTCAGAGTCTGGAATGCACTGCCAGGGATGGTGGTGGAGGCAGATATGATAGGGATGTTTAACGGGCTTTTAGATAAGCATATGAATTTGCAAGGAATGGAGGGATATATGGACCAAGGGCAGACAGGAGGGATTGATTTCAATTGGTGTCATGTTTGGCGCAACATCGTGGACCAAAGGGCCTGTTCCTGTGCTGCACTGTTCTATGTTCTTTGTTCACCCTTCTCCCCATGACGGGGGAGGCAATGGCCTAGTGGCAGTATCGCTGGACTGTTAATCCAGAGACACAGATAACACTCTGGAGACCCAGGTTCAAATCCTGCCATGGCAGAGGGTGGTATTTGAATTCAATAAAATATCTAGAATTAAGAATCTAATGATGACTGTGAATCCATTGTCGATTGTTGAAATAGCCCATCTGGTTCACTCATGTCCTTTAGGGAAGGAAACTGCCATCCTTACTTGATCTGGCCTACATGTGACTCCAGACCCACAGCAATGTGGTTGACTCTGAATGGCCTTCTGAGCAATTCGGGATGGGCAATAAATGCTGCCTAGCCAGCAACACCCTTGTCCTATTAATGAATTTAAAAAAACATATTTGTGGCTACCGCAAACTTGGCCATGTTCTAACACAATAGGACCTGGACAATATCCAGTCTTGGGCTGACATGTGGCAAGTAACACTTGCACCACACAACTGCCAGGCAACAACCATCTCCAGTATAAGACAATCTAACCACCGCCCCTTGACATTCAATGGCATTACAATGACTGAGTCCGTCGCTGTCAACGTTCAGTGGGTTACCATTGACCAGAATCTCAATGGGACTCACTATATAAATACAGCAGCTACAAGAGGGGTTCAGAGGCTAGGAATACGTAGACAGTAGCTCACCATCTACAAGTCATAAGTCATGAAAGTGATGGAACGCTCCCCACTTGCCTGGATGAGCGTACCTCCAAAAACACTCAAGACGCTTGACATCTTCCAAGAAAAAGCAATCCGCTTGATTGGGAACACATTCACAAACATTCACTCCCTCCGTTACTGACACCCAGTGTGTGTACTATCTGCAAGATGTACTGTAGAAATTCTCCAAATGTCCATATTGCACCTTCGAAACTCACAACCACTTCCATTTGGAAGGATAAGGGCAGCAGATACATGGGAGCACCACTGCCTGCAAGTTTCCTGTTTTCTGTCTGTTAACCAATCATTATTGCCTGGAATGGAAGGAGGGTCTTACGAGGAAAGGTTGAGAGAGCTAGGGGCTTTTCTCTTTAGAACGAAGAAGGATGCGAGATGACTTGATAGAATTGTACAAAATGATCAGAGATATAAATAGAGTGGACAGCCAGAGACTTTTTCCTAGGGTGGAGGTAGCTATTACGAGGGGGCATAGTTTTAAAGCGAGTGGAGGTAGATATAGTGGAGACATCAGAGGTAGGTTCTTTACTCAGAGAGTGGTAGGGGTGTGGAATGCATTGCCGGAGAGGGTAGTAGAGTCAGCCTCATTAGGGGCATTTAAGCAGCTATTAGATAGGCATATGGATGATAGTATAAGGTAGGGGTGGAGGTTAGATAGACCTTAGATATAGGGTAAAAGTTCGGCACAACATCGTGGGCCGAAGGGCCTGTACTGTGCTGTACTGTTCTATGTTCTATTTTCTATTAATCCATTGCCAGTGCATTACCTAATATCCCAAGCTGTATCTTCTTCTAACCAGTCTCCTGTGGAAGACTTCATCAGCACCCTTTTGGAAATCTAAGTATATTACATCTGTTTGCTCTCCTTTGTCAATTTTGCTTGGAACATCTTTAAAAAAAAACTCCAACAAGTTTCGCAGAGATAGCAAGAACTGCAGATGCTGGAGTCAGAGATAACACAGTGTGGAGCTGGAGGAACACAGCAGGCCCGGCAGCATCAGAGAAGCAGGAAAGTTGACATTTCGAATCGGGACCCTTCTTCAGAATGGGGAGGGGGAAGGGAGCTTGGAAATAAATAGAGAGAAGAGGGGTGGGGCTGGCAAAGGTAGGTGGGATGGTGATAGATGAGTACAGGTAGGGAGTGGTGGGGATTGGTTATTGGGATGGGTGGGGCAGATAGGTGGGAGAGAAGATGGACAGGTTGTGTTAGGTCAAGGAGGTGGGGATGAGAAGGAGGTTTGGACATGGGATGAAGCCGGGGTGAGGAGATTTTAAAACTGGTGAATTCTATGATTAGGCCACCGGGCTGTAGGCTCCCGAGGCAGAATGAGGTGTTACTTCTCCAGTTTGCGAGTGGTGTCATTATGACACTGGAGGAGACCCAGGATGGACATGTCACTCAGGGAGTAGGAGGAGGAGTTAAAATGGTTGGCGACCAGAAGGTGTCGTTTGTCGCATATAGAGTGCAGATGCTCTACGAAGTGGTCTCCGAGTCTATGTTTGGTCTGACTGATGTAGAGGAGGCCACACCTGGAGCAGCGGATACAGTAGACCAGGTTTACAGGTGTACAGGTGAACCTCTGTCTGATGTGAAAGGTTTGTTTATGGCCTTGAATGGAGGTGAGGGGGGAGGTGTAGGGGCAGGTGTAGAACTTCCTGCGGTTACAGGGAAAGATGCTGGGTGTGGTGGGGTTAGTGGGGAGTGTGGAGTGAATGAAGGAGTCACGGAGAAAGCGGTCCCTACGAAAGGCAGATCGGGGTGGGGAGGGAACTATCTCTTTGGTTGTGGGGTTGTATTGTAGGTGGCGGAAGTGGCAGAGAATGATGCACTGGATGCAGTGGTTGGTAGGGTGATATATGAGGACAAGGGGTATTCTTTCTTTATTTTTGTTGGGGGAAGTGGGCGTGAGGGCAAATGTGCGGGAAACGCAAGAGGTGCAGTTGATGACATTTTTGATCACTGGAGGAGAGATATTATGGCCCTTGAAAACCCTGGGATGTTTGGGAGTGGAACGCCCCATCTTGGGAGTAGATGCGGCGGAGGCGGAGGAATTGAGAATAGGGGATCGCATTCTTGCAGGAAGGTGGGTGAGAGAAGGTGTAGTCTAGGTAGCTTTGGGAGTCGGTAGGGTTGAAATAGACATAAGTTTCAAGGTGGTCACCTGAGATGGAGATGGAGAGGTCCAAGAAGAAAAGGGAGGTATCAGAGATGGTCCAGGTGAATTTGAGGTTAGGGTGAAAGGTGTTAGTAAAGTTGATGAGATAACAAGGTGTAGAGCTGGGTGAACACAGCAGGCCAAGCAGCATCAGAGGAGCAGGAAAGCTGACGTTTCGGGCCTAGACCCTTCTTCAGAAATGGGGGAGGGGAAAGGGGTTCTGAAATAAATAAGGAGAGAGGGGAAGGCGGATAGAAGACGGATAGAGGAGAAGATAGGTGGAGAGGAGACAGACAGGTCAAAGAGGCGGGGTTGGAGCCAGTAAAGGTGAGTGTAAGTGGGGAGTGAGGGAGGGGATAGGTCAGTCCAGGGAGGACGGACAGGTCAAGGGGGCGGGATGAGGATAGTAGGTAGAAGATAGGGGTGGGGCTTGAGGTGGGAGGAGGGGATAGGAAGGACAGGCTAGGGAGGCAGGGACAAGCCGGGCTGGTTTAGGGATGCGGTAGGGGGAGGGGAGATTTTGAAGCTTGTGAAGTTCACATTGATACCATTGGGCTGCAAGGTTCCCAAGCGAAATATGAGGTGCTGTTCCTGCAACCTTCGGGTGGCGTCGTTGTGGCACTGCAGGAGGCCCAGGATGGACATGTCGTCTGAGGAATGGGAGGAGGAGTTGAAATGGTTCGCGACTGGGAGGTGCAGTTGTTTATTGCGAACCGAGCGTAGGTGTTCCGCAAAGCGGTCCCCAAGCCTCCACTTGGTTTCCCCGATGTAGAGGAGGCCACAACGGGAACAGCGGATACAGTATACCACATTAGCAGATGTGCAGGTGAACATCTGCTTGATGTTGAAAGTCTTTTTGGGGCCTGGGATGGGGGTGAGGGGGGAGGTGTAGGGGCAGGTGTAGGACTTCCTGCGGTTGCAGGGAAAAGTGCCGGGTGTGGTGGGGCTGGAGGGGAGTGTGGAGCGGTCAAGGGAGTCACAGAGAGAGTGGTCCATCTGGAAAGCAGATAAGGGTGGGGAAGGAAAAATGTCTTTGGTTGTGGGGTTGGATTGCAGATGGCGGAAGTGTCAGAGGATGAAGCATTGGATCCGGAGGTTGGTGGGGTGATACATGAGGACGAGGGGGTTTCTGTTTTGGTTGTCATTGCGGAGAGGGGGTGTGAGGGATGAGTTGCGAGAAATGCGGGAGACACGGTCGAGGGTGTTCTCGACCACTGAGGGGGGAAGTTACGGTTCTTGGAAAAACGAGGACATCTGAGATGTTCGGGAGTGGAATGCCTCATCCTGGGAGCAGATGCGACGGAGGCAAAGAAATTGGGAAAAGGGGATGACATTTTTGCAGGAAGGTGGGTGGGAGGAGGTGTATTCTAGGTAGCTGTGGGAGTCGGTGGGCTTGAAATGGATTTCGGTTTCTAGGTGGTTGCCAGAGAATGTTGTAATGCTGTAAATCAGAAGCAAAAACAGAAGTTGCCAGAAAAGCTCACAGGTCTGGCAGCATCTGTGAACAGTAATCAGAGTTAACATTCCAGGTCCGGTGACCCTTCTTCAGAACTGATAGTAGCTAGGAAAATGCTGTTTTCTCATGTAGAAGATAGGGTGCGGTGAGGGGGTAAGGAGTAAATGATAGGTGGGGATAGAGCCCAAATAAAGAGATGAACAGTTGGACAGACAAAGGAGTGAATGATAATCTGGCTAGGAGGGTGACGGAGTTGTGTGTAATAGCACACTATGTGATAACAAGTAAAAACCGAAAGTACTGCGGATGCTGTAAATCAGGAACAAAAACAAAGTTGCTGGAAAAGCTCAGCAGGTCTGGCAGCATCTGTGTAGGAAAAAACAGTTAACGTTTCGGGTCTGGTGACCCTTCCTCAGAACAACACTTTAAATGACGTTGTTTTTGTTGTGTATGTGATAACAAGGCCTGGTGTGTGGAGGTGGGGACTAGGACATAGGAGAATTCAAGCCCTAAAGTCATTGAACTCGATATTGACTCCAGAAGGCTGCAGGGTCCCCAAGCAGAAAATGAGGTGTTCTTCCAGCTTACGCTGACCTTCGCTGGACGTAGCAGAAATGGTGCCAAATGATCTTCTGGATGTGGATGCTGTTGGGATGGCAGGTGAGGACAAAGACAACCCTATAGCTGTTGTGGGAGGTAAGAGAGGGGGTGAGAGCCAAAGTGCGGGAGATGGGTCAGACCCGGTTGAAGGCTCTGTCAACAACGGTGCTGGGGAATCCTTGGTTGAGGAAGAAGGTGGACATTTTGGAGGCTCCCTTGTCGAAGTTGGCCTTATTGGAACTATGGAGGAACTGGGAGAATGGAATAGAGTCTTTACATAAAGCAGGATACGAGGATGCATAGGCCAGGTAACTGTGGGAGTTGGTCTAATCCAGATGGAAAATATACAGTAAATGGCAGAACCCTTAAGAGTACTGATAGACAGAGAGATCTGTGTGTACAGGTACACAGGTCACTGAAAATGGCCACACAGGTGGAAAAGGTAGTCAACAAAGCATAAGGCATGCTTGCCTTCATCAGCCAGGGCATTGAGTTTAAAAATTGGCAGGTAATGTTGCAGCATTATGGAACCTTAGTTAGGCCGCATTTGGAATATTGTGTTCAATTCTGGTCGCCACACTACCAGAAGGATGTGAGATAGTAGGAAGTGCAGATGCTGGAGAATCCGAGACAACAAGGTGCAGGGCTGGATGAACACAGCAGGCCAAGCAGCATCATAGGAGCAGAGAGGCTGACGTTTCGGGCCTAGACCCTTCATCAGAAAAGGGGGAGGGGAAGGGGGTTTTGAAATAAATAGGGAGAGAGTGGGAGGCGGACAGAAGAGGGATAGAGGAGAGGATAGGTGGAGAGGCATCTGCAGTTCCTACTATCTCTGATTCAATTTTAACCCCACTGCGAAGCCTGTTCTAAGGATGCTTAACCTGAAGAAGTTACCCTCCTCCCTCCGGACAAACCTCAAGGGATCTCTCTCCCACTGCAACTCTCTCGTAATCTCTTCGGCCTCTCCACCTATCCTCTCCTCTATCCCTCTTCTATCCGCCTCCCACTCTCTCCCTATTTATTTCAGAACCCCCTTCCCCTCCCCCTTTTCTGATGAAGGGTCTAGGCCCGAAACGTCAGCCTCTCTGCTCCTATGATGCTGCTTGGCCTGCTGTGTTCATCCAGCCCTGCACCTTGTTGTACCAGAAGGATGTGGTGGCTTTGGAGAGGGTACAGAAAAGATTTACCAGGATTTCCCTGGTATGGAGAGCATTAGCTATGAAGAGAGCTTGGAGAGACTTGGGTTGTTCTCACTGGACGGACAGAGGTTGAGGGGGAGACCGGAAAGAGGTCTGCAAGATTATGAAGGGCATGGACAGACTGGACAGTCAGAAGCTTTTTCCCAGAGTGGAACAGTCAGTTACCAGGGGCCATGGGTTTAAGGTGTGAGGAGCAAGGTTTAAAGGTGATGTACAAGGCAAGTTTTTTACACAGAGGGTTGTAGGTGCCTGGAACTCGCTGCTGGGGGAGGTAGTGGAAGCAGATACGATAGTGACTTTTAAAGGGCGCCTTGACAAATATATGAATAGGATGGGAGTAGAGGGATACGGTCCCCGGAAGGGTAGGGGGTTTTAGTCGTGATGGGTAGCATGTCGGTGCAGCCTTGGAGGGCCAAAGGGCCTGTTCCTGTGCTGTAATTTTCTTTGTTCTTTGTTCTTGGTGAGCGCATGGACCAAGAGGAGATAGGAGGAGATATCTGAGGGCTTGGGTTGAGTCTCTGCAATGTAGAGATCAGTACGCCAGACTACAACAGCACCACCCTTATCAGCAGGCTTAATAACAAATTCAGGGTTGGATCTGAGCACATGGAAGTGCAGTTCGTTCGGGGGCGGGGGGTAGCAATAGTTTGGAATGGGTGACTGGGGCAGAGAAATTGAGAAGACCAATGTCACTTTCTGGACTCAATATCTCGTTCAATAACTTTAGGGTTTGAACTCTCCCATGTTCTAGTCCTCACCCCGATACACCAGGCCTTGTTATTGCATAGTCTGCTATGTTAGTCTGCTATTATCAGCTATTCATCCTCCTAGTCAGATCATTATCCACTCTTTTGTCTGTCCAACTGTTCTGTCTAACCCCACATATTGTTTACTCCTTACCCCTTAACCCCACCCTATCTTCTGCATAAAAGCCAACACTTCCTAGCTTCCATTAGTCCTGGAGAAGGGTCACTGGCCCCAAAATGTTAACTCTGATTTCTTTTCACAGATGCTACCAGGCCTTCTGAGCTTTTCCAGCAATTTCTGTTTTTGTTTCTTGAAAGACTGCCCATTGACAAAGCCCAGTCATGCCTTTAACATATTTTTCCAATCCACCTCAACCAATTTATGCCTCATGCCTTCATACTTTCCTCATTCAAATTTAACACCCTTACTTCAGAATGAATTTCCTCACTTTTAAACAAAATATGAAAGTCTATACTATGTCGTCTTTCATTCCTAAAAGTACTTTTACTAGACTGTTAGTTAGTTCTTTGTCATTACATAATATTAGATCTAAAGTAACATGTCTTCTAATTAGCTTCTCAACATACTGCTTTAGAAAACCATGCCTAACACAGTGCAGGAACTTGTCCTCCACAGCTTTAGTGTTCAGTTAGTTTGCGCTGTCTATGTGCTTCCTAATGTAGTCATCTACTCCCTTATTATTAACAATACTCCATCTACCTTTCCATCCTGTCTGTCCTTCCTAAACATTGAATATTCTTGTATATTCAGTTCCCGGTTCTAGTCACCATGCGGCACTGGAGGGGGTGCAAAGGAGGTTCACTAGGTTGATTCCGGAGTTGAGGGGGTTGGCTTATGAGGAGAGACTGAGTAGATTGGGATTATATTCATTGGAATTCAGAAGATTGAGGGGGGATCTTATAGAAACATATAAAATTATGAAGGGAATAGATAAGATAGAAATAGAGAGGATGTTTCCACTGGCAGGTGAAGCTAGGACAAGAGGGCATAGCCTCAAGATTAGAGGGAGC
>NC_063341.1:81098662-81111502 GCF_021869965.1 Rhincodon typus
TCTCATCAAGAGGAAGAAGGAAGCTTACTTAAGGTTGAGGAAGCAAGGATCGGAGTGGGCTCTAGAGGGTTACAAGGTAGCCAGGAAGGAACTGAAGAATGGACTTAGGAGAGCTAGAACGGGATATGAAAAAACCTTGGCGGGTAGGATGAATGAAAACCCCAAGGCTTCTATGCTTATGTGAGGAACAAGAGGATGGCCAGAGTGAGGGTAGGGCCAATCAAGGGTAGTGGAGGGAACTTTTGCACAGAATCGGAAGAGGTAGGGGAGGTCCTTAATGAATACTTTGCTTTAGGATTCAGAATTGCAGACTGGTCAGTCTTTCTTCTGTGGTGGGCACATTATTGCTGAGGATTCTGAGGGATAGTATTCATGATTATTTGGAAAAGTACAGTTTGATTAGAAATAGTCAGCATGGCTTTGTGAGGGGCAGGTCATGCCTCACAAGCCTGATTGAATTCTTTGAGGATGTGACAAAACACATTGTTGGAGGCAGAGCAGTGGATGAGGTGTAGATGGATTTTAACAATGAATTTGATAAGGATCCCCATGGTAGGCTCATTCAGAAATTAAGGAGGCATGGGATTCAAGGAAGTTTGGCTGTCTACATACAAAACTGGCTGTCCAATAGAAGACAGAGTGTGGTCGTCGATGGTAGGCTCATTCAGCTTGCAGCTCGGTAACCAGTGGTGTTCCACAGAGATCTGTTCTGGGACCCCTGCTCTTTGTGATCTTTATAAATGACTTGGATGAGGAAGTGGAAGGGTGGGTTAGTAAGTTTGCCGATGACACAGAAGTTGGTGGAGTTGTGGATGGCGTGGAGGGCTGTTGTAGGTTGCAACGGGACATTGACAGGATGCAGATCTGGGCAAAGAAGTAGCAGATGGAATTCAACCCAGAAAAGTGTGAAGTGATCCATTTTGGAAGGTTGAATTTGAATGCAGAATACAGGGTTAATGGGAGGATTTTTGGCAGTGTAGAGGAACAAAGGGATCTTGGGGTCCACGTCTATAGATTCGTCAAAGTTGCTACCCAAGTTGATAGGGTTGTAAAGAAGGCATATGGTGTGTTAGCTTTCATTGGCAGGGGAATTGAGTTTAAGAGCCACGAGTTATGCTGCAGCCCTATAAAACCCCGGTTAGACCACACTTGGAATATTGTGTTCAGTTATGGTAGCCTCATTACAGGAAGGATGTGGATGCTTTAGAGAGCGTGCAGAGGAGATTTACCAGGCTGCTGCCTGGACTGGAGGGCAGGTCTTATGATGAAATGTTGAGGGAGCTAGGGTTTTTTCATTGGAGCAAAGAAGGATGAGAGGTGACTTGATAGAGGTTTACAAGATGATGAGGGGCATAGATAGAGTGGATAGTCAGAGATATTTTCCCGGGGCGGACGTGACTATTACAAGTGGGCATAATTTTAGGGTGATTGCAGGAAGGTATAGGGGAGATGTCAGAGGTAGGTTCTTTATACAGAGAGAGGTGGACGTGTGGAATGCGCTGCCGGCAGTGGTAGTGGAGTCAGATACTTTAGAGACTTTTAAGCGACTCTTGGATAGGCACATGGATGTTAGTATAATGTAGGATATGCAGGGTAGTTTGATCTTAGTAGGATAATAGGTTGGCACAACATCGTGAGCCGAAGGGCCTGTACTGTGCTGTACTGTTCTCTGTTCTATGTTCTATGTAGAAACATAGAGAATAGGACCAGGAATATGCTATACAGTCCTTTGAGCCTGTTCCGCCATTCAATACGATCATGGCTGGTCACCCTACTCAGAAACCTGTACTCATTTTTGCGCCATACCTTTTGATCCCTATAGTCCCAAGAACTGTATCTAACTCTTTCTTGAAAACATTCAATGATATGGTCTTTAGAGACAGTCAGTATGCAAATGTCTGAGAGAGACAGAGAGGTTTTAGACACCAGTCTGTGTACTGGTATCCCCTGAGAGACAACTGTGAGACACCAGTACGTGAACAAATACTGGACTAAGAGAATTTCTCAGCCAATGTTTCCCTTTATTCTCTCTTTTGTAGGATGCACTGCGAGCAAAAAGAAGTCAGGAAGCTGCAGAACGGGAATGGCGCAGGAAGGAACTAGAGGACGAGCGCAAGAAAGCAGAGGTGACAGCAATGCTGAAGAAGTCTCGCTCAGATCAAATTCGGCACAAGCAACATTTCCGGGCTGTGCAGGCAACTAAGGAACGACAAGAATTTGAGAGAGTCCTCAAGTAGGTCATTCAAGGTCCTGGAATTCAAATGCAATCCAGGTCATCTATTTTTTTACCATGTATCAGATGCATCCTACAATATTACAGTAATTGTTTGATTGTACAGAACTTGAGCATGGTGAAAAAAGACGCATTTTGTCAAAGCTTTATCTTGTACTCATCAGGGCATGCTCAAGGATACAAATGTGAGGGGGAACAAGATTTTATACTTAATGAAAGAGAGTGCTGATGGTGACAAGTGAGATCTGATCAATAGAAACATTGCCATGTCGAATGCACCAATTATATGATGACTGGCTATTAACTCCCAGGTTATGTTTAAATTTAAACCAGGTAGGTTGATTCTGATTGTTTAAGGCAATGCCTTTAGGGATGGACCAGAGAATGGCTGCCATCTGTTTTGTTCAGTTGAAACAGATGTGGTGGCTGTACATGTTCTTCCTGTTTGCAAAGTGTAGGGAACTCTGTGTTAAAATTGATTCCAGTGCATGCAAGTGCACTCTACAACAAGCCTAAATGACAATCCTAAATTAGATATCACATGACACCAGGTTATAGTCCAACAAGTTATAACCTGGTGTCGTGTAATTTCTGACTTTGTTCACCCCAGTCCAACACCGGCACCTCCATGTCAAACCTAAATTAGTCTTCAGAATCATCCATAGCCGCACTATTGCAAAATCATAGCTTACTGTGTTCTGTAGTTTGCGAGTGTGGGCTGGTTGTATACCATTAGTACCTTGCTCATTGCGAGCACTGAGGAACATGCTGTTCAATACAGTCTGCTTGTCTTTCTGGCGTAAACACAATGTCAGGTTGTACCCAAACAACCAGTGCTTGCAAAATTCAAAACTCGGGATGTAATCTTTTCAGCCCCTGAATAAAGTGGGCACTAGCAAATCAGTTGGGAAAATAGGGTAAAATCTATGGACATGCACGCCAACATCCATCTCATTTTCTGAACTAAAGTGACAATAAATTTCTATTCTTTTCTATTCTATTCATCATGTATTCCCTTCCCTTGTTTGTCCTCTCAAAATACATTGTCTCACACTTTTCAAGAATAAATTCCATTTGCCCAACCCATCTATATCACCCTGTACTCTGAGGCATTCTTCCTCAATATTTACCTTATCACCAATTTACATGTCATCTGCAAACTTACAGAGCAAACCTCTTACATTCAGATTGAAACAGTGAAGACAGAGTTGCACACAAGCATTTTAACATTAGGCAAAGGTAATTATACGGAGCTGAGGAAGGAGTTGGCCCAGGTGAACTTGGCAAAAATATTAAAGGGCAGTAGAGTTGAAGAACAGTGGCAAATGCTTAGGGAGAAACTAAATACCTATCAATTAAAGTATATTCCTGAGAGGAAGAGGAATTGTAAAAAGATGAAAAATCATCCATGGCTCAATGCAGAAGTCAAGGATAACATAAAAGCAAAAACTAGAGCATATCATACTGCAAATGGTAGTGGCACTCTGGAGGATTAGGACAGGTTTAAACATCAGTAAAGGGTTACTAAGTTGAAATTAAAAGACCTAAGATGAACAATGAAGGGAAACTAGCAGAAAGCATAAGCACTGATACCAAAAGCTTCTGTAAGTATATAAGAAGGAAGTGAAAGAAAATGTTGGCTCTTTAGAGGACGAAAATGCTGAGGTAATAATGGGAAATTCAGAAATGGCAGAGGCACTAAACCAATACCTTATCTTTGTTTTCACTATGGAAGACGATAATTTCTTCCCAAAAACTGCAATTACTACAGAGAGACTTGGTGAAATTGCTATAACTAGGGAGGTCATTAAGGAAACTGATGGGATTAAAGGCAGATAAATCCCCAGGGCCTGATGGCCTGCATCTTAGTGTTTTAAGCAGTGATAGTAGATGTATTAGATATGATTTTCCATAATTCCCGGATTCTGGAAAGGTACCAGTGGACTGGAAACATACAAATGTGACACCCTTATTCAAAAAGGAGGTATGCAGAGTGGGAAGCTATAGACTGGTTAGTTTGACCTCTGTAGGGAGAAGTTGCTGGAGCCAATCATAATGGAGGCGATAACTGAACACTTGGAAAAACAAAGCTCAATTCACCAGCATCAACGCGGTTTCATGAAGGGCAAATAATGCTTGTCAAACTTCCTGGAGTTCTTTGAGGATGTATCCAACAAGGTAGATAACAGGGATCTGTGGATTTGGTACATTTGGACTTCCAGATTTGACAAGTTGCCGCATAAAAGTCTGATCCAGAAGGTTAGATCCCAGAGGGTTAAAAGTAGAATATTGGTTTGGATAGAGGATTGGCTGACTGATTAAAAAAAAGGGATTCAGGATAAATAGGTTGTTGTCTAGATGATGAACTGTAACTAGTGGGGTACCACAGGACTCAGTTCTCAGACCTCAACTATTTACAATCTATATAAATGATCTGAAAGCAAAGACAAAGTGTAACATAGCAAAGTTTGAAGATGATATTAAAATAGTGAGAAAGCAGGCAGTAATGAGGAAATAAAGAGTTTACAGATGAATATTTATAGACTAGGAGGATGGCCCAGAATCTGGCAGATGGAGTTTAATGTGGATAAGTGCGAGGTTGTCCACTTTGTCTGGAAAAATAAAAGAGCAAATTATTCTTTAAATGGGAAGCAGATTCAAAGTGCTTCAGTGCAGAGGGATCTGGGTGTCTTCATGCATGAATCACAGAAAGTGGGAATGCAGGTGTAGCATGTAATAAGAAAGGCAAATGGAAACCTTGCATTTATTGTAAAGGACTGGATTATGAAAGTAAAGTGTTTTTACAATTATGTAAGGCGTTGGTGAGACCATATATGGAGTGCAAATGAATATTGGGGGATCTGATTGAAATATATGAAATGATAAGGTGGGCATTGAACAGTTGTTCCTCCTTGTGGGACTGTCTGGAACAAGAGGACATAGATATAGAGTGAGAGGAGTAGGTTCAAAACTGAAATGAGAAACTACTTCTCTCAGAGGGTTGTGAATTTGTGAAACTCTCTGCCACAGAGTGCAGAGGAGACAGAATCAACCAACAGATCCAAGAAAGAAATTGATACGTTTCTGATGAAAAGCAGGATAAAGGGCTATAGGGAGCAGACAGGAAAGTAGAGTTGAGACCAGGATAAGATCAGCCATAATCATGTTAAACGGCACAGCGGGTTCAAAGGGCTGAATTGCCTCCTCCTTTTCCTAATTCCTATGCTCCTACATTCATGCCTGGATCATAATTAGAACCTCATGTTTTCCTTATAACAGCTTAATGTTTGTTATTGGGAAACTGTTAGCATCTATTATAAAGGATGTAATAAAAGAGCATTTAGAAATGCAGAATATGATCAAGCAGAGTCAGCATGGCTTCATGAAGGGGCAGTCATGTCTGATAAATTTGTAAAAATTCTTTGAGGGGGTGACAAGCAGGATACCTGAAAAGGAAGCAGTGGATGTAAAATATTTGTATTTTCAGAAGGCATTTGATAAGGTACCATACATTAAGCTACTTAATAAGGTAAGAGCCAAATAAAGAAATTTCTGGAGAAGCTCAGCAGGACTGGCAACATCTGTGCGAAGAGAGCAAAATTAACATTTCAAGTCCAGTCACTCGTCATCTGAACTGAATGGAAGACAGAGTTGAGAAAAGGGTGGGATCATTTTCACACTGGCAACCTATAACTAGTGGTGTGCCACAGAGATCAGAGCTGGGGCCACAATTATTTATAATACTTCTCTAATTCATCGGTGGGAGTCGTGAGAGCTAGGGGGCAGCCGGGAAAATAAGGTTTCTGTATAAAAACTTGCCTAGGGAGACAGCGGCCTCTAATTTCCGTGGCGGGAGTAGTGAGAATGGGAGCCGGGGGGAGCCAAGAAGGTAAGGTTTCCACATAAAAAACTTGCCTCGTGAATAGGCGGTGCGAAGGGTGAGCAGGAGCAAACGCAGACATGGGGACTGCTATTATATTTGGGCAGTGGCTAAACCTGAAACACTACATGTGTAGTGTCTCCCACTATCCTCCTCCTCTAACCAAAAAAAAGTGTGTGGAAGGCCAGTAAGATGAGCTACTTTTTTTTCTTTCTCTTTATCTCTTTTGGCAATCTAGAGGAGAGGGGATGGAAGCTAGGGCAGTTGCATGCTCCTCTTCTAGGATATGGGAGGCGAGGGTCACCACTAGTGTCCCTGCTGACTTCACTTGCGAGAAGTGCGCCCAATTCCAGCTCCACACAGACCGCGTGCTGGAGCTGGCGCTGGATGAACTCCGGATCATTTGGGAGGCTGAGAGGGTGATAGAGAGGAGTTACAGGGAAGTAGTCACACCCAAGTTACAGGACAAAGGTAGCTGGGTGACTGTCAGGAGAGGGAAAGGGAAGAGGCAGACAGTGCAGGGATCACCTGTGGCTGTTCCCCTCAATAATAAGTATACCACTTTGGATACAGTTGGGGGGGCATGACCTACCAGGGAAAAGCCATAGTGGCCAGATCTCTGGCACTGAGCCATGCTCTGTGGCTCGGAAGGGAAGGGGGAGAATAGGAGAGCGATAGTGATAGGCGATTCAATAGTTAGGGGAACAGACAGGAGATTCTGTGGTCGCGAATGAGACTCCCGGATGCTATGTTGTCTCCCGGGTGCTAGGGTCAGGGATGTCTCGGATCACGTCTTCAAGATTCTTAAGGGGGAGGGAGAGCAGCCAGAAGTTGTGGTACACATCAGTTTGAATGACATAACTAGGAAAAGGGATGAGGACCTGAAAAGTGAATATAGGGAGTTAGGTTGGAAACTAAAAGGCAGGACAAGCAGAGTAGTAATCTCAGGATTACTACCGGTGCCACGGGCTAGTGAGGCTAGGAATAGAGAGCAAGTGCAGCTGAACACGTAGCTACAGAGCTGGTGTAGGAGGGAGGGCTTCAGGTTTGTGGATCATTGGGATACCTTCTGGGGAAGGTCGGACCTGTACAAGAAGGACGGGTTGCACCTGAACTGGAGGGGCACCAATATCCTGGGGTGGGAGGTTTGCTGGAACTCTTCGGTATGGTTTAAACTAGTTTGGCAGGGTGGGTGGGAACCGGAGCAATGGATCAGAAGACGGGGTCACTGGTGTGCAGGCAGATACAGCATGCAGAGAGTCTGTGAGGAAGGATAGACAGTTGATAGGGCAAAGTTGCAGTCAGTGTGACGGGCTGAAGTATGTCTGTTTTAACGCAAGAAGTGTCAGGAATAAGGGTGATGAACTCAGAGCATCGTTCAGTACTTGGAGCTACGATGTTTTGGCCATAACAGAAACTTGGGTATCACACAGGCGGGAATGGTTGTTGGATGTTCCGGGGTTTAGATGTTTCAAAAGAAATAGGGATGGAGGAAAAAGAGGGGAGGGGAGTGGCATTGCTAATCAGGAATGGTATCACAGCTGCAGAAAGGGAGGTTGTCGAGGAGGGTTTATCTACTGAGTCATTGTGTGTGGAAGTCAGAAACAGGAACGGAGAAGTCTGTTTATTGGGAGTTTTCTATAGATCCCCCTATCGCATCAGAGACACTGAGGAACAGATTGGGAGGCAGATTTTGGAAAGGTGCAGAAGTAATAGGGTTGTTGTCATGGGTGACTTCAACTTCCCTAATATAGACTGGAACCTCCTAAGTGCAAATAGTTTTGATGGAGCAAATTTTGTCAGGTGTGTCCAGGAAGGATTTCTGACTCAATATGTAGATAGGCCGACTAGAGGGGAGACCATACTGGATTTGGAACTTGGCAACGAACCAGGCCAGGTGTCAAATCTCTCAGTGGGAGAGCTTTTCGGTGACAGTGATCACAACTCTCTGACCTTTACTATAGTCATGGAGAGGGATAGGAGCAGACGGTATATTTAATTGGGGGAGGGGAATTACAATGTTATTAGGCAAGAACCGCGGAGCATTAATTGGGATCAGATGTTCTCAGGAAAATGCACGACAAAAATGTGGAGGTTGTTTAGGGAGCAGTTGCTACAAGTACTGGATAGTTTTGTCCCACTGAGGCAAGGAAGGGATGGTAAGGTGAAGGAACCTTGGATGACAAGACATGTGGAACATCTGTTCAATGTTCTAATATATATTGATGATATAGATGAGGAAGGTGGATGTACATTAGACAAGTTTGCAGGTGACATAAAAATAGGCGGAAAGCCAAGTGTTGAAGATGACACGAAGAATATACTCAGCATTGAGACGGGTTAAGTGAATGGTCAAAATCCTAGCAGATGGAATATAATGTGCAAAACGTGAGATTTTGCATTTTGGCAGAAAGAATAGAGGAGCTAAATATTATTTAAGGAAGACAGCAAAAAGCTTCAGAACAGAGGGATTTGTGAATCTTTGTGCATGAATCACAAAAAGCTAACATCCAAATTCGGTGGGTAATCAGAAGGCAAATGGAATTTTGGGATTTATTTCAAAAGGGATGAAATATAAAAGTAGGAAGGTTTCGTTCAAACTGTACAAGACACTAGTTAGACCACGACTAGAATATTGTGAACAATTTTCAGCCACTTATGTAAGGAAAGATACACTGGCAACAGAGGCAGTCCAAAAAATGATTCACTTGGCTGATACCAGGTTAGGAGAGAGTGTTTTATGAATGAGATTGAGTAGATTAGGCCTGTACACATTGGAACATAGAAAAATGAAAGGTGACCTTATCAAAACATGCAAGATTCTTAGAGGATTTGACAGGGTAGATGCAGAGAGAGTGTGGGAGAGTCTAGAACCGGAGGACATAATCTCGGAATGCGATGTACACTTAAAACAGAAATGCAGAGGAATTTCTTCTCTCAGAAGGTTGTGTATCTGTGGAATTCTTCACCATAGATTGCTGTTGTGGCTGAGACATAAAATATATTCATGATTGACATAGCAGGTTTTTAATGAGTAAAGGAATCATGGATTATGTGGAAAAGGCAGGAAATTGGATTGGAGGGTTATCATCGGATATCATTGAACAGCAGATCAGATGGACTAAGTGACCTACTTCTATGCCTATGTCTTATGGTCTTATGCCTGTGACCTGAAGAAGTGCATGGTCATCTATCCTTCTGGCCATCAAGCTGACAGTTGTGCTAAACTTTTATGCAGCTGGATGTTTCCAGACACCTAGTGGGGATCTGTGTGGGATTTCAGAATCCGCAACCTACAAATATATCAAGGCTCTTACCGATATAATTTGTGATCACACCACTTTTTGTATTTCTTTAAGATGAGGTCAGTGTTGCAGTCCGTCAGAAGGCTCTGGCAACATGTCTAAGTGCTGTAGTTTGTACACACATTGCATTGTGGGCAACCTATCATAGCACAGAAAATGATTACACGCCATCAATTTACAAGTCATCTGTGATCATCAAGACCACATCATGGATGTCTACTGGGAGATGCCACAATTACATCTTTGAGAGCTCACATGTTCCTGCTTTGTTTCTCTGGATGGATGCTTTATTGGAATGCTTACTGGAAAACAAAGGTTACACTCTCATTGCTGATTACTCAGTGATGCAGTCTCATGGCAGAGATCGAATGTAGATGCAATGCTGTCCATTCTTCAACTAAGGTCATTGTGAAGCAGACAAGAAACCTTCTGATGATGAGATTCTGAATGCTTGGATCAGTCTGGAGGGCCTTGCCAAACACTCAGCACAAAATGTGCCGCATTATTGTGGCCGATGTTTAGGGGAAATACTCAGTTACTCCTATCTAAACTATATTCCAGAGAGGATGAAAGATTTTAGGGAGGGGATAAAATAAAGAAGCTAAACAAGGAAGTTAAAGATAACATAAGGACAAAAACTAAGGTTTAACATATTGCAAAGGTGAGTAGCAGGCTGGAAGATTGGGAAACTTTTAAGGATCAACAAAAGGTTATGAAAAAGTCATAAGGAGCAAAGGTAAATTATGAAAGAAAACTAGCGCAAAAGCTTCCATCAGTATATAAAAGGGAAGAGAGTAATTAAAGTGAATGGTGGTCCCTTGGAGGATGAGACTTGGGAGTTAATAGTTCCTTTATTCATTCACGGGATGAGGGCATCACTGACCAGGCAGCATTTATTGCACATCCCTAATTGCCCAGAGGGAAGTTAAGAGTTAACCACATTGCTGTGGGTCTGGAGTCACATGTAAGCCAGACCACGTGAGGGTGACAGATTTTCTTCCCTAAAGGACATTAGCGAACCAGATGGGTTTTTTGGACAATTGACAATGGATTCACAGTCATCATTAGATTCTTCATTCCAGATATTTTATCAATTTCAGATTCCACCATCTGCCATTGCAGGATTCAAACCCAGGTCCCCAGAGCATTATCTGGGTCTCTGGATTAACAGTCCAGTGATAATACCACTAGGCCATCACCTCCCTTGTGAGATTAGAAACACAGAAATGGCAGAATCACTAAATCAATATTTTGTTTCAGTTTTCGTGATGGAGGACACTAGTACCATTCAAATAGTAAAAGGTGGTTGTTTTTTATTGACGCAGACATGATGGGCAAAGGACATTTTTCTCTGCTGTTGTCTGCTCTGCCATTTGATCATGGCTGATATGTTTCTCAACCCAATTCTCCTGCCTTCTCGCCATAATCCTTGGTCCCCCTCCAGATCAAGAACCTGTCTATCTCTGTCTTAAATAAATTCAATATCTTGGCCTTACACAGCCCTCTGCATCAATAAGTTCCAAAGATGAAGAAATTCCAACTCTTCTCAGTTGTAAAGAAACATCTCTTCACTCTAAGGCTGTGTCCTCAGCCCTGAATCTCTCCTCTTAGTGGAAACATCTTCTCCCTGTCCACTCTATCCAGGCTCCTCAGTATTCTGTAAGTTTTAATTAGATCCCCCCAATCCTTTCAAACTCCACTGAGGACAGGCACAGAGTCCTTAACTGCTCTTCATATGATAATTCCTTCATCTCTCGGATCATTCTTGTATACTTCCTTCGGACCCTTTCCAACACAAGCACAACCTGCAGTTTTGAGAATACCATACGTCATGTCATGTGGCACTATCACTGTGCTAGATTGGATAGAATTTGGTCAGATTTAGCAACTCAAGAATAGGCATCCATGAGATTGTGGGCCGTCCACAGAAGCAGAATTGCACTTCAATGCAATCTGCAACCTCATGGCCAGCATGTCACCCACTCTACCATTACCATCAAGCCAGGAGATCAACCCTGGTTCAAAGGAGCAACATCAGGCATACCTGACAATGAGCTGTCAGTCTGGTGAAGCTACCAAATGGGACTTCTAGCATGCCAAACAGTACAAACAGTAAATGATAAACAGAGATAATTGATCCCACAATCAACAGATCAGATCTAAGCTCTGCAGTCCTCTTATATTCAGTCATGCATGGTGGTAGACAATTAGACAACTCATCAGAGGAGGAGGCTCCACAAATGTCCCCATCCTCAATGATGGAAGAACCCAACACATCAGTGCAAAAGTCAAGTCTGAAGCATTCACAGCAATCTTCAGCCAGAAGTGCCAAGTGGATGCTCCAGTTCAGCCTCCTCCAGTGGTCTCCAGCATCACAGATACTAGTCTTCAGCCACGTGATATCAAGAAACGTTTGGATGCACTGATAATGCAAAGGCTATGGACCGTGCAAACATTCTGAGAATGGTACTGAAGACTTGTGCTCCAGAATGTGGTGAACCCCAGCCAAGCTATTCCATTACAGCTACAACACTGGCGTCTACCCGACAATATGGAGACTTGCCCAGGTATGTCCTGTACACAAAAAGCAGGACAAACCCAATCTGGCCAATTAAAGCCCCATCACTCTTCTCTTGATCATTAGTAATTGATTTAAGGTGTTGTCAACCTTGGAGGCGATGGCCTAGTGGTATTATTGCTGGACTGTTAATCCAGAGACCCAGATAATGTCCTGTGGACCTGGATTTGAATCCTGCCATGACAGATAGTGGAATTTGAATTCAATAAATATCTGGGATTAAGAATCTAATGATGACCGTGAATCCATTGTCAATTGTCGGGAAAAACCCATCTGGTTCACTAATGTTCTTTAGGGAAGGAAACTGCCATCCATACCTGGTCTGGCCTTCATGTGACTCCAGACCCACAGCAATGTGGTTGACTTTTAACTGCCATCTGGGCAATTAGCGATAGGAAATAAATGCTGCCTAGCTAGCGAAGCCCTCACCCTATGAATGAATTTCAAAAAAACAGTGCTAGCATCGGCTCAGCAATAACATGTTCACTGAGACCCAGTTTGTGTTTTGGCAAGACCATTCAGCTCCTGACCTCATTACAGCCTTGGTTCAAACATGGAAAAAAGTGCTAAATTACAGAGGTCAGGTGAGTGTGATAGCCCTCAACATCAAGTCCGCATTTTACTTGAGTGTGGTATCAAGGAGCCTGAGCAAAACTGGAATCAATGGAAATTGGGAAAAACTGCACTGTTTAAGGTCATACCTGGCATTTGGAATGTGTCTGTGGTAGTTGGAGGTTAGTCATCTCAGCTCCAGAACATCTTTGCAGGTATTGGTCAGCCATTTCCTCATATAGAACATAGAACATAGAACATTACAGCGCAGTACAGGCCCTTCGGCCCTCGA
>NC_063341.1:81121502-81136597 GCF_021869965.1 Rhincodon typus
CCATTTCTGAAGAAGGGTCTAGGCCCGAAACGTCAGCCTGCCTGCTCCTCTGATGCTGCTTGGCCTGCTGTGTTCATCCAGCTCTACACCTTGTTATCTCAGATTCTCCAGCATCTGCAGTTCCTACTATCTCTGAATCTGTTTCAGCCTCTCTGTTTCTCATCCCCTGTTTCTCATTATCTGTTTCTGCCCCGCTGTATCTCATTCTGTTTTTCTGGTCCTCAGTTTCTGCCCCTCTGTTTTGGTCCCTCTGTTTCTTATCTCCTGTTTCTCATTCTCTGTTTCTCACCCTCTGTTTCTCATTCCTTTGTTTCAGCCCCTCTATATATGCCCCTCTATATATGCCCCTCTGTATCTCATTCTCTGTTTCTCTTCCACTGATTCTCATTTTCTGTTTCTCATTCTCGGTTTCTGACCGTCTGTTACTCATTCACTGTTTCAGGTCCTCAGTGTCTGCCCTACTCATTTGGCCCCTCAGTTTCTACTCCTCTGATTCTCATTCTCTGTATCTTATGCTCTGTTTCATCCCATCTGTTTCTTATCCCCATTTCTCATTGTCTGTTTCTCTACCTCTGTTTCTCATCTGATGTTTCTGCCTTTCTGTTTCTCATATTCTAGTTCTGTTGTTCTGTTTCTCATCCTATGTTCCTAATCCTATGTTTCTGCAAACTCTGTTTCTCTTACCCTGTTTCTCAATCTAGGTTTCTCATCCTCTGTTTCAGCCACTCTGTTTCTCAACCTCTGTTTCACACCATCTGCTTCTGTCCCTCTGTTCCTCATCCTCTATTTCTGACACTCTGTTTCTCATTCTCTGTTTCTCATGCTCTGTTTCTGACACTCTGTTTCTCATTCTCTGTTTCTCAGGCTCTGTTTCTGCCCTTCTATTCAGCCCCCCTGTTTCCTCTTCTCTGTTTCTCAGTCTAGGTTTCTCGTCCTCTGTTTCAGTCCCTTTGTTTCTCGTTCTTTGTTCCTGACCATCTGCTTATGCCCCTCTGTTTCTCATTTTCTGTTCTCATCTTCTGTTTCTGCCCCTCCGTTTCTCACTCTATGTTTCTCATTCTCTGTATCTTATTCTCTGTTTATCATTCTATGTTTCAGCCCTTTTTATCTCATCCTCTGTTTCTCATTCTCTGTTCCTGACACCCTGTTTCACATCCTCTGTTTCTCACCCTCTGTTTCTGCTCCTCTGTTTCTCATTCACGGTTCCTGAACCCCTGTTTCACATCCTCTGTTTCTCACCCTCTGTTTCTGCTCCTCTGTTTCTCATTCTCTGTTTCTGGTTCTTAGTTACTGCCCCACTCTTATGGCCCCTCAGTTTCTCCTGCTCTGTTTCTCATCCCCTGTTTCTCATTCTCTGTTTCTCTTCCTCTGTTTCTCATCCTCTGTTTCAACCCCTCTGTTTCTGCCCTTGCATTTCTCACTGTATATTTCTCATTCTTTGTTTCTGACTCTCTGTATTTTATTCTGTTTATCATTTTCTGTTTCCCCCTGTTTCTCATCCTCTTGTTTGAGCCCCTCTTTATCTGCCCCTTTGTTTCTCATCCTCTGTTCCTGCCCCTGTTTCTGACCCTCTTATCCTCATAGTCTGTTTCTGCTGCTCTGTTTCTGACCCTCTGACTCTCCCTCAGTGATTCTGAAACTCTGTTCCATGTCCTGTGTTTCTGCTCATATGTTTCTGCCAAACCTTTTCTCCATCACTGTTTCTGCTCCACTGGTTATCATTCTGTGTTTCTTATCCTATGTTTATCATCCTCTATTTCTTATTCTCTGTTTCTGCCACTCTGTTTCTGCAACACTTTCTCATCTGCAGTTTCTCAACCTGTTTCTCAGTCCCTGTTTCTCATCATAGTTTCTCATCCTCTGTTCCAGCCTTTGTTTCTCATTCACTGTTTCTCATCCTTCATTTCTGCCCCACCGTTTCTCATTCCCTGCTTCACACTCTCTGTTTCTGCCCCTCTGTTTCTCATCCTCTGCTCCTCATTCTCTGTTTCTCACCCTCTGTTTATGCCCCTGTGATTCAGTCCCACTTGTCCTCATCTGTTTCTGCTGCTCTGTGCCTGCCCGTCTGATTCTCCCTTTGTGATTCTGACCCTCTGTTCCTTACCCTGTGTTTCTGCTAAACCCTTTCTCCATCACTGTTTCTGCTACTCTGGTTATCATTCTCTGTTTCTTATCCTATGTTTATCATTCTGTTTCCCATCCTTTGTTCCTGCCACTCAGTTTTTGCAACTGTTTCTCATCTTCTGTTTCTGCCCCTCCATTTCTGCCACTCTGATCCACAGCCTCACTTTCTCATCGTCTATTTCTCATCTTCTGTTTCTGCCCCTCTGTTTTTGCCCTGCTCTTTCTCATTATCTTTATCTGGTGCTCAGTTTCTGAACATCTGTTTCTCACCTCTGTTTCTTCATCACCGTTTCTCATGATCTGTTTCCCATCTCCGTTTCAGACCCTCTGTTTCACATTCTCTGTTTCTCATACTCTGTTTAAGCTCCCCCGGTTCTCATCCTCTGTTTCTGCCCCTGTTTCTGCCCCTCTTGTCCTCATATTCTGTTTCTGCTGCTCTGTATCTGCCCCTCTGACTCTCACTCTGTTATTCTGAAATTTTGTTCCTTATCCTGTGTTTCTGCTCATCTGTTTAGAACATAGAACATAGAACAGTACAGCACAGTACAGGTCCTTTGGCCCACAATGTTGTGCTGAACTTTTACCCTAATCCTAAGGTCTATCTAACCTCCACTCCGACGTTATACTATCATCCATATGCCTATCTAATAGCCGCTTAAATGCCCCTAATGAGGACGACTCCACTACCCTCTCCGGCAATGTATTCCACGCCCCTACCACTCTCTGAGTAAAGGACCTACCTTTGACATCTTCCCTATATCTACCTCCACTCACTTTAAAACTATGCCCCCTTGTAATAGGTATGTCCACCGTAGGAAAATGTCTCTGGCTGTCTATTCTATCTATACCTCTGATAAATTTGTAAAACTCTGTCAAGTCACCTCTCATCCTTTGACATTCTGAAGAGAAAAACCCTAGCTCTCTCAACCTTTCCTCGTAAGACCTTCCCTCCATTCCAGGCAACATACTGGTAAATCTCCTCTGCACCTTTTCCAATGCTTCCACATCTTTCCTGTAATGAGGCGAACAGAACTGGACACAATACTCCAGATGTGGCTCAACCAGGCTTTTGTACAGCTGGAGCTTAACTTCACGGCTCTTGAACTCAATCCTTCTATTAATGAAAGCTAACACACCATATGCCTTCTTAACAACTCTATCCACCTGGGTGGCAGCTTTCAGGGAACTGTGGACATGAACCCCAAGATCCCTCTGCTCCTCCACACTGCCAAGAATCTTTCCATTAACCCTGTATTCTGCTTTCAAGTTTGTCCTTCCAAAATGAATCACCTCACCCTTTTCAGAGTTAAACTCCAACTGCCACTGCTCAGCCCAGCTCCACATTCTATCAATGTCCTTTTGTAACCTAGAACAGCCCTCCGCATATCCACAACTCGACCCACCTTCGTATCGTCCGCGAACTTACTAATCCCCCCTTCCACTCCTTCATCCAAATCATTTACAAAAATCACAAGTAGGAGAGGACCCAGAATAGATCCTTGTGGTACACCACTCGTAACTGAGCACCATGTTGAATATTTTCCGTCCACTACCACCCTTTGATTTCTAAGGCTCAGCCAATTCTGAATCCAATCTGCCACATTTCCCCTTATCCCATGCCTCCTTACTTTCTGCATGAGCCTACCATGGGGAACCTTATCAAATACCTTACTTAAGTCCATGTATACCACATCCACTGCTCTACCTTCATTCACATGTTTGGTCACCTCTTCAAAGAATTCAATAAGGTTTGTGAGGCATGATCTACCCCTCACAAATCCATGCTGACTATCACGAATCAAACTGTGCCTATCCAAGTGATCATAAATCCTATCTCTCAGAGCCCTTTCCAATAATTTGCCCACCACTGATGTAAGACGAACTGGCCTGTAATTTCCAGGGTTATCCCTATTCCCTTTTTCGAACAAGTGAATGACGTTTGCCTCTCTCCAATCTTCCGGCACTATACCTGTGGACAGCGAGGTCGAAAAGATCATTGCCAAGGGCTCTGCGATCTGTTCCCTTGCTTCCCATGGAATCCTTGGATAAATCCCATCAGGCCAGGAGACTTATCTATCTTCAACTTCCTCAAAATTCCTAGTACATCTTCCTTACTAACATCGACCTCCTCTGGCTGACCAGCCTGTTTCACACTGTCCTCCTCTACAACTAGGTCCCCCTCAAATGCAAATACTGAAGAAAAGTATTCATTAAGGACCTCTCCTATCTCTTTAGGGTCTGTGCACAAATTCCCTTTACAATCCTTGATCGGCCCTAACATTTGTCTGGTCATTATCTTATTCCTCACGTACGTGTTAAAAACCTTGGAGTTTTCCTTGATCCTATCTGCCAAGGTTTTCTCATACCCTCTTATAGCTCTCCTAAGCTCTTTCTTCAGCTCCTTCCTGGATAACTTGTGTCCCTCTCGAGCCTTTTCCGTTACTTGTTTCCTAAACCTTACATAAGCATCCTTCTTCCTCTTAACCAGTCATTCGACCTCGCTTGAGAACCAAGGCTCCCTCACTCGACCGCATCTTCCCTGACTGCTAGGGACAAACATATCGAGCACACGCAGTATGCATTCCTTAAAAAATCTCCACATTTCAATAGTGCTCTTCCGTGACAACATCTGTTCCTAATTTATGTTACCCAGTTCTTGCCTAACAGAATTTTAAATACCCTTCCTCCAATTATAAAACTTACCATTCTATATGTACCTATCCTTTTCCATGACTATTGTAAATGTAATAGAATTATGATCACTACCACCAAAATGCTCTCCTACTAGTGGGTCTAACACCGCAGGCCCAACCAGTCTCCCTCCACTGACACCCGCGTCCGCTTAGCCGAACTCGTCCTCACCCTCAACAACTTCTCTTTCAATTCCTCCCACTTCCTACAGACAAAGGGGGTGGCCATGGGTACTCGCATGGGCCCAAGCTATGCCTGCCTCTTTGTAGGATACATGGAGCAATCCCTCTTCCAAAGCTACACTGGCCCTATCCCACCTCTTCCTCCGTTACATTGATGATTGTATCGGCGCCGCCTCGTGATCCCACGAGAAGCTCGAACAGTTCATCCACTTCACCAACACCTTCCACCCAAACCTTAAGTTCAGCTGGACCATCTCTGATACCTCTCTCTCCTTCCTGGACTTCTCTGTCTCCATCTCTGGCATCCACCTGGAAACCAATATCCATTTCAAGCCTACCGACTCCCACAGCTGCCTAGAATACACCTCCTCTCACCCACCTTCCTGCAAAAAGGCCATCCCCTATTCCCAATTCCTTCGCCTCCGCCGCATCTGCTACCGAGATGAGGCATTCCACTCCCGGACATCCCAGATGTCCTCATTTTTCAAGGACAGAAATTTCCCCTCCACAGTGGTCGAAAATGCCCTCGACCGTGTCTCTCGCATTTCCTGCAACTCATCCCTCACATCCCCACCCACAATAACAACCAAAACAGAATCCCCCTCATCCTCACATCCCACCCCACCAATCTCCGAATCCAACACATCATCCTTCGACATTTCCGCCATCTGCAATCCGACCCCACTACCAAAGACATTTTTCCCTCCCCACCCTTATCTGCTTTCCAGAGGAACCACTCTCTCCGTGACTCCCTTGTCCGCTCCACACTCCCCTCCAACCCCACCACCCCCGGCACTTTTCCCTGCAACCGGAGCAAGTGCTACATCTGCCCCTACCCCTACCCCCTCACCCTCATCCCAGGGCCAAAGAAGACCTTCCACATCAAAATGATATCCACCTGCGCATCTGCTAATGTGGTATACTGTATCCGCTGTTCCCGTTGTGGCCTCCTCTACATCGGGGAAACCAAGCGGAGGCTTGGGGACTGCTTTGCGGAACACCTATGCTCAGTTCGCAACAAACAACTACACCTCCCAGTCGCGAACCATTTCAACTCCCCCTCCCACTCCTTGGACGACGTGTCCATCCTGGCCCTCCTGCATTGCCACAGTGATGCCGCCTGAAGGTTGCAGGAACAGCATCTCATATTTCACTTGGGAACCCTGCAGCCCAAGGGTATCAATGTGGACTTCACAAGCTTCAAAATCTCCCTTTCCCCGACCGCATCCCAAAACCAGCCCAGCTCGTCCCCGCCTCCCTAACCATTCCTCCCACCTCAAGCCCCACCCCCAACACCTACCCACTAACCTCATCCCATCTCCTTGATCTGTCCGTCCTCCCTGGTCTGACCTATCCCTCCCTAACTCCCCACCTGCATTCACTTTACTGGCTCCAACCCTGCCTCTTTGACCTGTCTGTCTCCTGTCCACCTATCTTCTCCTTTATCCATCTTCTATCCACCTCCCCCTCTCTCCCTATTTATTTCAGAATCCCCTTCCCCTCCCCCATTTCTGAAGAAGGGCCTCAACCCGAAACGTCAGCTTCCCTGCTCCTCTGATGGTGCTTGGCCTGCTGTGTTCATCCAGCTCTACATCGTGTTGTCTCAGATTCTCCAGCATCAGCAGTTCCTACTGTCCCAGGTCTAACACTTGGCCTGGTTCATTACAAAGCACCAAATCCAAAGTGGCCTCTCCTCGTGTTGGTCTATCTGCATACTGTGTCAGAAATCCTTACTGAATGCATTGGAAAAAATCTTCTCCATCTAATCTATTACAACTAAAATGTTTCCAATCAATATTTGGAAAGTTGAAGTCACCCATGACTACAACCCTGTGACTTCTGCACCTTTCCAGTATCTGCCTCCCAATCCGTTCCTCCACTTCTCTGCAACTATTAGGGGGTCTGTAAAAAACCCCCAACAAAGTGACTGCTTCTTTCTTGTTCCTGACCTCAACCCAAACTGACTCTGTAGACATACCATTCTTGAACTCCCTTTCAGTAGCTGCTATACTAGCCCTGACTAGCAAAATCACTCCCCCGCCTCTTTTTGCCAAAAGTTTTCTGCCAAACATTTTCTCCATCACTGTTTTTGCTCCACTGGTTCTCATTCCATGATTCTTATCCTATGTTTATCATCCTCAATTTCTTATCCACTGTTTCTGCCACGGCGCTTTTGCAACTGTTTCTCATTTGCTGTTTCTCATCATCTGTTTCTACCACTCTGTTTCTGCAATTCTTTCTCATCTGCAGTTTCTAAACCTTTGTTTCTCACCTCCTGTTTCTGCCCCTCTGTTTCTCTTTTACTGTTTCTGCCCCTCTCTATCTCACCTTCTGTTTCTAATCATCTGTTTCTCATCATCTGTTTCTTATCCTCTGTTTTTCACTCCCTCTTTCTCACCCTATGTGAATGCCCCTCTGTTTCTCATCTTCTGTTTCTCTCCCTCTGATTCACATCCAATGCCTCTGCACCTCATTTTTTCATTCTCTGTTTCTGTCCCTCTGTTTCTGCACCTCTGTTTCTCATCCATTGTTCTGGCAACTCTATTTCTAATCGTCTGTTTCAAATTCTCTGTTTCTTCCCCAATGTTTCTCATCCTCTGTTTCTGCCACTCTGTTTCTCACCCTTTGTATCTACCCCTCTGTTTCTCATCTTTTGTCTCTCATCCTCTCATTCTGTCCCGCTGTTTCTCATTTTCTGTTCATCTCCTCTGTTTCAACCAGGAAGTTTCTTATCCTTTGTTTCTCATCCTCTGTTTCTCATTCTCTGTTTCTCAACATCTGCTTCAAATCCTCTGATTCTCTTCCTCTGTTTCTCATGATCTGTTTCCTATCCGTTTCAGACCCCCGTTTCTCATTCTGTTTCTCATCCTCTGTTTAAACTCCCTTGTTTCTCATCCGCTGTTTCTGCACCTGTTTCTGCCCCTCTTGTCTCATAGACTGCTTCTGCCTCTCTGTTTCTCATGTTCTGTTTCTCATGCATCGTTTCTCATTCTCTGTTTCTCACTCTCTGTTTCTGATGCTTCGTTTCTGCTCCTTGACTTTCATTCACTGTTTCTGTCCCTTGTTTCTCATCTGGTGTTTCTCGGCCTTTGTTTCTCATCCTCTGCTTCTCAGCCTCTTTTTCTCATCCTCTGTTTATGTTGCTCTGTTTCTCATTTACTATTAATGAATTCTTGGTTTCTTCCCCTCAGTTTGTCATCCTCTGTTTCTAACCCCCTGTTTCTGATCCTCTGTTTCTAATCCTCTGTTTCTATTCCTCTGATAGTTCGCGTTTGTTTCTGAAATTTTGTCTCTCATCCCGTGCTTCTCAGTATCTATTTCTCATTCTCTGTTTCTCACTCTCCGATTCTCACTGTCTAATTCTCATACATTGTTTCTCATTCTCTGATTCTCATCCTCTTGTTCTTATCCTTTAATTCTGCCCCTCTGTATCTCATCCTCTGATTGTCACCCTTTGTTTCTCATTGTTTGGTTCTCATACTTTGTTCGCCACTCTCTGATTCTCACCATCTGTTTCTCATTCTCTGGGTCTGATCCTCTGTTACTCATCCTTTGTTTCTCATCTCTGTTTCAGCCCTTCTGTTTCTGCCACTCTGTTTCTCATCCTCCGTTTCTCATTTTCTGTTTCTCTCCCTCACCACCTGTTTTTCATGCTGCGTTTCTCACTCTCTGTTTCTCACCATCTGTTTCTGCCACTTTGTTTCTGCTCCTCTGATTTACATCCCCTGTTTCTGTCTCTCTGTTTTTCATGCTCTGTTTCTCATACATCATTTCTCTCCCATTGTTTCTCATCCTCTGTTTATGGAATTCTGTTTCTCACCTCTGTTTCTGCAGCTCTGTTTGTAATACTCTGTTTCTCAAGTACTATTTCTGCACCACTGTTTCACATTCTCTGTTTCTGCTGCTATGTTTCTCATTCTGTGTCTCTCATTCTCTGTTTGTCAGCCTCTCTTTCTCATTCTCTGTTTCTCATCCTCTGTTTCCAATCCATTCTTTCTCATCCTCTGTTTCTGCGCCTCTGCTTTTGAACCTGTGTTTCTCATTCTCTGTTTCTCACCCCCTCTTTCTCTCCCTTCTTTTTTAATCCTTCGTTTCTCAGCATCTGTTTCTCATCATCTTTTTCTCATCCTTTGTTTCTTCCCTTCTGTTTTTGCCCCGCTGATTTTCATTCTTTCTTACTTTTCCTCTGTTTCTGCCCCTCTGTTTCTAATCATCTGTTCTGGGTCATCTGTTTCTCATTCTGTTTCTCCTTCTCTGTTTCTTCCCCTCTGTTTCTCACCCTCAGTTTCTCATTCCCTGCTTTTTGTCCTCTGTTTCGGCTACACTGTTTCTCACCCTCAGTTTCTCATTCTCTGTTAATTCTACTCTGTTTCTCAGTTCCTCTTTTTCATGCTCTGATTCTGCCCCTCTGTTTCTGCCACTCTGCTTCTATCTCAAGTTTTGCATCTTCTGTTTCTCATCCTCTGTTTATCACACCCCCCTTCTCAACCTTTGTTTTTGCCCCTCTGTTTCTCATCTTCTGTTTCACAGCATCTGTCTCTCATACTCTGTTTCTCACTCTATGATTCTCATCTTCTGTTTCTTATTTGCTGTATCTTCCCTTCTGTTTCAGGACCTACAAAAAACAAAGAACAAAGAAAATTACAGCACAGGAACAAGCCCTTTGGCCATCCAAGCCTGCACCGATCCAGATCCTCTACCTAAACCTGTCACCTATTTTCCAAGGATCTGTATCCCTCTGCTCCCTGCCCATTCATGTATCTGTCCAGATACATCTTAAATGACGTTATCGTGCTGGCCTCTACCACCTCCACTGGCAACGCGTTCCAGGCACCCACCACCCTCTGCGTAAAGAACTTTCCACGCATATCTCCCCGAAACATTTCCCCTCTCATCTTGAAATCGTGACCCCTAGTAATTAAGTCCCCCACTCTGGGAAAAAGCTTCTTGCTATCCACCCTGTCTATGCCTCTGATGATTTTGTAGACCTCAATCAGGTCCCCCCTCAACCTCCGTCTTTCTAATGTAAATAATCTGAATCAACTCAACCTCTCTTCATAGCTAGCGCCCTCCATATCAGGCAACATCCTGGTGAACCTCCTCTTCACCCTCTCCGAAGCATCCAAATCCTTTTGGTAATGTGGTGACCAGAACTGTATGCAGTATTCCAAATGAGGTCGAACCAAAGTCCTATACAACTGTAACATAACCTGCCAACTCTTGTACTCAATACCCTGTCTGATGAATGAAAGCATGCCGTATGCCTTCTTGACCACTCTATCGACCTGCATTGCCACTTTCAGGGTACAATGGACCTGAACACCCAAATCTCTCTGTGCATCAATTTTCCCCCAGGGCTTTTCCATTTACCATATAGTTCGCTCTTGAATTGGATCTTCAAAAATACATCACTTTGCATTTGCCTGGATTGAACTCCATCTGCCATTTCTCCGCCCAACTCTCCAATCTATCTATATTCTGCTGTATTCTCCGACAGTCCCCTTCACTATCTGCTACTCCACCAATCTTAGTGTCATCTGCAAACTTGCTAATCAGACCATCTATACCTTCCTCCAGATCATTTATGTATATCACAAACAACAGTGGTCCCAACACGGATCCCTGTGGAATACCACTGGTCACAGTTCTCCATTTTGAGAAACTCCCTTCCACTACAACTCTCTGTCTCCTGTTGCCCAGCCAGTTCTCTATCCATCTAGCTGGTACACCCTGGACCCCATGTGACTTCACTTTCTCCACCAGCCTACCATGGGGAACCTTATCAAATGCCTTACTGAAGTCCATGTATATGACATCTACAGCCCTTCCCTCATCTATCAACTTTGTCACTTCCTCAAAGAATTCTATCAAGTTGATAAGACATGACCTTCCCTGCACAAAACCATGCTGCCTATCACTAATAAGCCCATTTTCTTCCAAATGTAAACAGATTCTTACCTCAGTATCTTCTCAGCAGCTTCCCACCACTGACGTCAGGCTCACCGGTCTATAATTACTTGGATTATACTTGCTACCCTTCTTAAACAAGGGGACAACATCAACAATTCTTCAGTCCTCCAGGACCTCACCCATGCCCAAGGATGCTGCAAAGATATCTGTTAAGGCCCCAGCTATTTCCTCTCTCGCAGTAACCTGGGATAGATCCCATCCGGACCTGTGGATTTGTCCACCCTAATGCCTTTTAGAATACCCAACTCTTGCCCCCTCCTTTTGGCGACTTGACCTGGAGTAATCAAACATCTATCCCTAGTCTCAACATCCGTCATGTCACTCTCCTCTGTGAAGACTGACGCAAAGTACTTATTAAGAATCTCACTCATTTTCTCTGACTCCTTGCATAACTTCCCTCCTTTGTCCTTGAGTGGGCCAACCCTTTTGCTCGTTACCCTCTTGCTCCTTATGTATAAATAAAAGGCTTTGGGATTTTCCTTAACCCTCTTTGCTAAAGATATTTCATGACCCCTTTTAGCCCTCTTAATTCCTCATTTCAGATTGGTCCTACTTCCCCAATATTCTTCCAAAGCTTCGTCTGTTTTCGGTCGCCTAGACCTTATGTATGCTTCCTTTTTCCTCTTTGCTTTTCTCACAATTTCACCTGTCATCCATGGTTCCCTAATCTTGCCCTTTTTATCCCTTATTTTCACAGGGACATGTCTGTCCTGCACTCTAATCAACCTCTCTTTAAAAGCCTCCCACATATTAAATGCGGATTTACCCTCAAACAGCTGCTCCCAATCCACATTCCCCAGCTCCTGTCAAATTTTGCTATAATTGGCCTTCCCACAATTTAACACTCCTCCTTTAGGACCACTCTTGTCATTGTCCATGAATATTCTAAAACTTACGGAATTGTGATCGCTATTCCCAAAGTAATCCCCTACTGAAACTTTAACCACCGAGCCGGGCTCATTCCCCAACACCAGGTCCAATATGTCCCCTTTATGATTATGACTATTTACATACTGCTTGAGAAAACCCTCCTGAATGCTCCTTACAAATTCTGCTCCATCTAAACCCCTAACATTAAGTGAATCCCAGTCAATGTTGGGAAAATTAAAATCTCCCATCACCACCACCCTGTTACTCCCACATCTTTCCATAATCTGTCTACATATTTGTACCTCTATCTCACGCTCCCTATTGGGAGGCCTGTTGTCCAGCCCCAACATTGTTACTGCACCCTTCCTATTTCTGAGCTCTACCCATATTGCCTCACTGCTCGAGTCTTCCATAGTGCCCTCCTTCAGCACAGCTGTGATATCCTCTTTGATCAGTAATGCAACTCCTCGTCCCCTTTTACCTCCCTCTCTATCCTGCCGGAAGCATTTATATTGTGGGATATTTAGTTGCCAATCTTGCCCTTCCCTCAACCAAGTCTCAGTAATAGCAATAACATCATACTCCCAGGTAAGTTCATTTGCCTTACCTACTGCACTTCTCGCGTGAAAACAAATGCACCTCAGACCACCTGTCCCTTTGCGTTCATCATCTACTCTCTGCCTACTCTTCCCCTTAGTCACACTGACTTCATTATCTAGTTCCTTACAGGCTTTAGTTACTACCTCCTTATTGTCCAATAGCTTTCTCATTTGGTTCCCATCCCCTTGCCACATTAGTTTAAACCCTCCCCAGCAACGTTAGCAAAAGCAGCCCCTAGGACCTTGGTTCCAGTCATGCCCAGGTGTAGACCGTCTGATTTGTAATAGCCCCACCTCCCCCAGAATCGGTCCCAATGTCCAATAAATCTGAACCCCTCCCTCCTGCACCATCTCTCAAGCCAATCATTTATCCTTCCTATTCTTTCATTTCTACTCTGACTAGCACGTGGCACTGGTAGCAATCCTGAGATTACTACCTCTGAGGTCCTACTTTTTAACTTGGCTCCTAACTTCCTAAATTCTGCTTGTAGGACCTCATCCCATTTATTACCCATATCATTGGTGCCTATATGCACCATGACAGCTGGCTGTTCACCCTCTCCCTTCAGAATTTCCTGCAGTCGATCTGAGACATCCCTGACCCGTGCACCTGGGAGGCAACATACCATTTGGGAGTCTTGTTTTCGGCCACAGAACCACCTATATACTCCCCTTACAATCGAATCCCCTATGACTATAGCCCTTCCACTCTTTTTCCCGCCCTTCTGTACAGCAGAGCTAGCCATGGTGCCATGGACCTGGCTACTGCTGCCTTCCCCTGGTGAGCCATCTCCCCCAACAGTATCCAAAACGGTATACCTGTTTTGGAGGGAGATGACTGCAGGGGACAGTTGCACTGCCTTCCTGCTTTTTCTCTGCCTTTGGTCACCCATTCCCTTTCTCCCTCAGCGATCCTAATCTGCGGTGACACCAATTTACTAAACGTGCTATCCATGACTTCCTCAGCATCGCGGATGCTCCAAAGTGAGTCCATCCGCAGCTCCAGAGCCGTCATGCGGTCTAACAAGAGCTGCAGCTGGACACACTTCCTGCACGTGTAGGATTCAGGGACATCAGCCACGTCCCTGAGCTCCCACATTGAGCAAGAGGAGCATAACACAGGTCTGGGATCTCCTGCCATTTTTACTCTTAAGCTTAACTTAGTCCTGCTATAATATCAAATACTAGATAAATGAAATGAAAAAAATTGTACCAAATGACTCAATTTAGCAGCACACGATAAAAAAAAGAAAAAGAAAAACACTTACCTTATCGACACACCACAGAGTCTTTTTATTTGGTTAGAAGAGGAGGGTGGGTGGGAAACACTACACATGTCTTGCCTCGGGTTTAGCCACTGCCCAGATACATCAGTTCACTCACCTTCTGAGAGCACAATTCGACTGCTCCCATTCAGCCCCACTGCTGAAATGAAGAACTTACCTTCCTGGCAGGCCCCTGGTCCTCGCTCTCGTTGTTCCCGCTGCTGCTGCTGCGACAAAAAATGGAGGCTGCTGATTGCACGCGGTAAGCTTTTAACTGGGGAACTTACCTCCATGGCAGCCCCCTGGTCCTCGCTCTCACTGCTCTGTTTCTGCTGCTCTGATTTACACCCTCCTGGTTCTCTCTGTCTGCTTCTGCCCATCTGTTTCTCATCCTCTGTTTTCGTCTCTCTGTTTCTCGTGCTCTGTTTCTCATACATTGTTCCTCTCCCTCTGTTTCTAATCCTCAGTTTCTGGAATACTGTTTTTCAAATCTGTTTCTGCAGCTCTGTTTCTGCAGCGGTTTCTCGCACTCTGTTCCTTGCACTCTGTTTCAGCCCCTCTGTTTCTAGCACTCTGTTTCTCACACTCTGTTTTTCACACTCTGTTTCAGCCCCTCTGTTTCTCGCACTCTGTTTGCCACACTCTGTTTCAGCCCCTCTGATTCAGGCTCTCTGTTTCTTGCGTACTGTTTCAGCCCCTCTGTTTCTCTCACTCTTTTTGTTGCACTCTGTTTCTCACACTCTGTTTCTCACACTCTGTTTAGTCACACTCAGTTTCAGCCTTTCTGTTTCAGACCCTCTGTTACTCGGTCTGTGTTCCACCCCCTCTGTTTTAGCACCTCTGTTTCAGCCCCACTGTTTCTCACAGTCTTTTTCTCACACTCTGTTTCAGCACTTCTTTTTCAGCTCCTCTGTTTCAGCCCCTCTTTTTCTCGCACTCTGTTTCTCACACTCTGTTTCTCGCACTCTGTTTCTTGTGCTCTGTTTCAGGCCCATTGTTTCAGCCCCTCTGTTACAGCTCTTCTTTTTTGCCCACTTTGCTTCTTACACTCTGTTTCTCACACTCTGTTTCAGTCCTTCTGTTTCAGCCACACTGTTTATCGCACTCTGTTTCTCATTCTCTGTGTCTCGCAATCTGTTTCTCACACTCAGTTTCTCGCACACTGTTCCTCGGTCACTGTTTCTCGCACTCTGTTTCAGCCCCTCTGTATCAGCCCCTCTGCTTCTCGCACTCTGTTTCAGCCCCTGTGTTTATCGCCCTCTGTTTCTCAAACTCTTTTTCAGCCCCTCTACTTCAGTACATCTGTTTCTTGCACTCTGTTTCTTGCACTCTGTTTCAGCCCCTCTGTTTCAGCCCCTCTGTTTCCCGCACTCTGTTTCTTCCACACTGTTTCC
>NC_063341.1:81136697-81141125 GCF_021869965.1 Rhincodon typus
GCCTCCGTATTTTCTGCAATAGCCTACCATGGGGAACCTTATCAAACTTATGAACCATCTACAGGTGCTTCAACAACAACCTTCCCTACATTATTACGTCAGAGGAGGGGATATTTGCTAATAATTGCAGAGATGATTCGTAACTCCACAGATACTGAAGCAGTCCTTGCTGAAATGCAACAAAACCTGGACAATATCCAAGCTTCGGCTAAAAAGTATAACATTCGCACCACACAAATACCAGGCAATGACCACCTCCAATAAGAGATAAGCTACCATCATCCAATGGCATTGAAAGGCATTGCCAACACTCAGTCCCCCACTAACAACATCCTTCGGGTTGCCATTGATCACAAATTCAGCTGGACAAGCCATGTAAATACAGTGGCTCTAAAAAGAGGCTAGGAATACTGCAGAGAATAACTCACCACCTGACTCCTAAAAGCCTGTTCACTATCTACAAGGCATAAGTCAGGAGTGTGATGGAATATTCTCCACTTGCCTGGATGAATGCACCTCCAACAGTACTCAAGAATCTTGACACAATCGAGGACAAAGCAGCCGATTTGATTAGCACCACATACACAAACATCCACTCTGTCCACCACTGACACTCAGTAGCAGCAGTATGTACTTTCTACAAGACACAGTGCAGAAATTCACCAAAGCTCTTTAGACAGCACCTTTGAAATTCATAACCACTTCCAACCAGAAGGACAAGGCAGCAGATGCATGGGAGCACTAACATCTGCAAGTTCTCCTCCAAACCACTCATCATCCTGACTGGGTCAAAATCCTGGAATTCACTCCCTCACAGCACAGTGTGTGTACCTACACCACATTTATTGCTATAGTTCAAGGAGGCAGCTCACCACCACCTTCTCAAGGGTTACTAGGCTGGCCAGCCAGTGTTGCTCACATGAATTAAAAAAAAGCTCAATTTTCCTGCCTGTCCCATTGCAAGCTCAACTCCATTGTATGTCAAAAACCTGTCTAACTGATATTTGAATTTATTAACCAAAGTTCTTTCTCAGGGAGAGAATTCCAAAGATTAATAGATTTCTGACAAGAAATTCCTTCTCCTCTCTGTCTTAAATGAGAAGCATCATTATTTTTAAATCATGTCCCCTAGTTTTATGGACTTTCCTTTTACTATTGCATGCTTTCTCCAATCAGTTAATTTTCTCCTATATTATTGTTTCAGGGGCCTTTGTGACGTGAGAGATTCTCATGACATGGAGCTATATAATCAGGGCAGTATTGAGGCGGTTTCACAGTGTGTCCATAAATGGCTTTTTCCCCATTCTATTTGATTTACAAGTTCTGGAAGTATTGGCTAGGGGAGTTGTTGAATGCAAGTAACTCTCCTCTATAATTGACAATATAGAGGGAGGGATCGAGGTGAGAGATTTTTTGGGATTCTCAGTGACTGATACGAATAAAATTGCAGAGTACAGAAAGAGAAGATTGAGAAGGAGAAGAAAGAGGAGGAAGACAAGAGGTATGGCAGGACCAAGTATGCCAATGATCTAAGGGAGCAGATCAGAGAGAGGGAGCAGAAGCATATTGCAGAGCGGGCAGCATTCTTTGAGGAAGGAACGCGTCTGAAGGAGGAAGCTTATCAACGACGGCTTCGTCTCGATCAAATTAAGCGCAAGAAACTCGAAGAACTCAGGTCAGTTCCATTGGGATTGTGTACAATGATAGTGAATGAGAAAGGATTGAGATCAATCGGGATCGTGTACAGTAATTGTGAAAGTGAAGGGATTTGAGTCTACTGGGAATGTGTACAATGTGAGAGAATGAGGAAGTGTTGGTGTGCTATTGAATTTTACTTTTTATTTATTTGTTCGTGGGATGTGGGCATCAACGAACGTTTATCTTCACTAATCGTCCAGGAGAAGGTGAGCCAGAATAAATGGAAAGATGTTTGATCCATTGGGATTGTGTAGAGTGGGAGTGAATTGGAAAGAGCTTGGGTTCCTTTTGGATTGTGTAGTGAGAGTGAATGGGAAGTGGTTGAATTGTGCAGAATAAAGAGGCTGGAAGCTGCATTTATTCTGTGAGTGAGTGAGAGGTGTTCTAATGCTGAATCAGCCTCAGCCCCAGCCCCAGTGTCTGTAACTCATTTTCCTCCTTGTATTTCAGGTCTGTTGGTCTTCCAGAGAAGTATTGTCGTGAGATTGAGCGAAGATTGGCAGCTGTCACAGCTTAGGAGCAAATTGTGTTGAAATGGTGGCTATATTTGGAGATTGTCTGTTCCATGTTTAATGTGGTCTCCAGTAACTATAAAGAATAAATTAAACATGATCTAACTCATTATCACTGTCAAACTTAGTTTTGTCATATACTTTTTACGTGTTATTTCATTTAGTTGGAGAATTTCTCACTTCAAACCATTCAACACTCACCACAACCTGAATCCTAGCTCCTCAGTCCTCAGTCCCAACCCTCACTTTGATTTTCATCCATTCGTCCCAAATCTCTCAACCCTAACTGTCAACTCCTTACCCTCAAATCCTAACCCCCTTTACCTCAACCTCAATGCATCATTTCAACATCTCACCTGTTGCTGCACATAGTCTATGGGATATCTTGAGTACAGGTTTGTGATTGTTTATTCATGCAAAATGCAGGGAGAGTGTACTTGAAGACTAACAGGTGTAACTCCAAGGAATACAGTAAAAGGCAATACCTTAATAAGATCTTTTAGCCGCGTGGGCATCTCATTATCCAAAATCCAATCTACTTTCTGTACATGTAAGAAGCAGATGTCCATTCTAGGTCATAGGCTAGGTCATAGGTGCCAGGGTCCGTGATGTCTCGGATCGTGTTTTCGGGATCCTTAAGGGGGAGGGGGAGCAGCCCCAAGTTGTGGTCCACATAGGCACCAACGACATAGGTAGGATAAGGGATGGGGACGTAAGGCAGAAATTCAAGGAGCTAGGGTGGAAGCTTAGAGCTAGAACAAACAGAGTTGTTATCTCTGGTTTGTTACCCGTGCCACGTGCTAGCGAGGCGAGGAATAGGGAGAGAGAGCAGTTGAACACGTGGCTACAGGGATGGTGCAGGAGGGAGGGATTCAGATACCTGGATAATTGGGGCTCATTCTGGGGTAGGTGGGACCTCTACAAACGGGATGGTCTACACCTGAACCAGAGGGGTACCAATATCCTGGGGGGGAAATTTGCTAATGCTCTTCGGGAGGGTTTAAACCAATTCAACAGGAGGGTGGGAACCTGAATTGTAGCTCCAGTGTACAGGAGGTTGAGAGTAGTGAGGTCATAAATAAGGTTTCAAGGTTGCAGGAGTGTACCGGCAGGCAGGAAGGTGGTTTGAAGTGTGTCTACTTCAATGCCAGGAGCATCCGGAATAAGGTGGGTGAACTTGCAGCATGGGTTGGTACCTGGGACTTCGATGTTGTGGCCATTTCGGAGACATGGATAGAGCAGGGACAGGAATGGTTGTTGCAGGTTCCGGGGTTTAGGTGTTTCAGTAAGATCAGGGAAGGTGGTAAAAGAGGGGGAGGTGTGGCATTGTTAGTCAAGGACAGTATTACGGTGGCAGAAAGGACATTTGATGACAACTCGTCTACTGAGGTAGTATGGGCTGAGGTTAGAACCAGGAAAGGAGAGGTCACCCTGTTGGGAGTTTTCTATAGGCCTCCGAAAAGTTCCAGAGATGTAGAGGAAAAGATTGCAAAGATGATTCTGGATAGGAGCGAAAGTAACAGCGTAGTTGTTATGGGGGGACTTTAACTTTCCAAATATTGACTGGAAACGCTATAGTTCGAGTACTTCAGATGGGTCAGTTTTTGTCCAATGTGTGCAGGAGGGTTTCCTGACACAGTATGTAGATAGGCCAACAAGAGGCGAGGCCACATTGGATTTGGTACTGGGTAATGAACGAGGCCAGGTGTTAGATTTGGAGGTAGGAGAGCACTTTGGTGATAGTGACCACAATTCGGTTACGTTTACTTTAGCGATGCAAAGGGATCAGTATATAAAGCAGGGCAAGAGTTATAGCTGGGGGAATGGCAACTATGAGGCGATGAGGCAAGATTTAGGATGCATAGGATGGAGAAGGAAATTGCAGGGGCTGGGCACAATTGAAATGTGGAGCTTGTTCAAGGAACAGCTACTGCGTGTCCTTGAGAAGTATTTACCTGTCAGGCAGGGAGGAAGTGGTCGAGCGAGGGAACCGTGGTTTACTAAAGAAGTTGAATTTCTTGTCAAGAGGAAGAAGGAGGCTTATGTAGAGATGAGGCGTGAAGGCTCAGTGAGGGCGCTTGAGAATTACAAGTTAGCCAGGAAGGACCTAAAGAGAGAGCTAAGAAGAGCCAGGAGGGGACATGAGAAGTCTTTAACAGGTAGGATCAAGGAAAACCCTAAAGCTTTCTATAGGTATGTCAGGAATAAAAGAATGACT
>NC_063342.1:0-12147 GCF_021869965.1 Rhincodon typus
GTGCAGGCGAACATCTGTTTAATGTGGTATACTGTATCCGCTGGTCCCGATGTGGCCTCCTCTTCATCGGGGAAACCAAGCGGAGGCTTGGAGACCGCTTTGTGGAACACCTACTCTCGGTTCGTGACAACCGACTGCACCTCCCAGTCGCGAACCACTTCAACTCCCCCTCCCACTCCTTGGACGACATGTCCATCCTGAGCCTCCTCCAGTGCCACAACGATGCCACCCAAAGGTTGCAGGAACAGCATCTCATATTTCACTTGGGAGCCCTGCAGCCCAATGGTATCAATGTGGACTTCACAAGCTTCAAAATCTCCCCACCCCCGACCTCATCCCAAAACCAGCCGTGCTCGTCCCCACCTCCTTGACCTGTCTGTCTTTTCTCCCAACTATCCACTCCTCTCACCTCAACCCCACCCCCACCTCCTACCTATCAGCCTCATCCCTGCCTCCTTGACCTGTCCGTCTCCTCTCCACCTACCTGCTCCTTTATCCATCTTCTATCCACCTCCCCCTGTCTCTTTATTTATTTCAGAATCCCCTCCCATCCCCCATTTCTGAAGAAGAGTCCAGACCTGAAACATCAGCTTTCCTGCTCCTCTCATGCTGCTTGGCCTGCTGTGTTCATCCAGCTCTACACCTTGTTATCTCTTATCATTAGAAATATTGTACTTTTTTAAATTTTGATTTATTAATTATGAAAATGTTGGAATTTGGAGTTTGATTAGATCAGTCGGGCGATTTTGTGCTTCCAAGAGTATGGCCAATAGAGTGGTAACCATAACTGTAAGTGATATCCTGTTTCATTTAGAGTGTGGTTAATCAAAACGATCCACATTTTATTGCATCTTGCACCTGAGAGTGCAAGATGAAAAGCTTTGTCCTCCTGTTTCTTTTTGGCAATGTTCCAATCCAGACCAAATCCAGTGTTCCATCACTTGTGTAATGAATGGTTGGAACAAACTGTTGTGGGTGTTTTACGTTAATTTCCTGCAGATATTTTAGGTTATCATCAGCAAAGTGGTTTTTTTAAGTATTGAGGTCACCCAAAGATCTGCTGCTAATGTCCTATGCTGCATCATTCACCCATCGCCTCTGCTCACTAACACGCATGGACTGTTTGATTTTAAATGTTCATCCATGCCTTCAAATCTCTCCATGGTCTTGCCTCTTTGTTATAATCTCCTGCAACCCTCCTGAATCGCTGCTGTCTTCCAATTCTGGCCTCTTGTACATTCCCAACTTTAATTTCTGAACCATTGGCACCAGGCCTTAAGCTGGAAAGGCCCAGAGCTCTGAAATTCAGGCTACAAACCCCTCTGCTTCCCTACTTCTCTTGCATCCTTGCAAAACATACCTCTTTGAAGAACCTCTTTCTCAACTGTTCTAATATCCCTGAATGGCTTGGTGTCAGAGTTATAATGTAAAAGCTGCCATTTAATTGCATATTGTTGCCTTGTGCTGTTTGTTGCTAAATCAATGAGCTGTTTATGTAGCTGACAAGGTGACATTGAGACACTTGTTCCTCCCTCTGTTTAGTTGCCAAGGTTTTGCTGGCTGTACTTTAATTTTCGTTTTTGTTTATGTTCTGCTACTTCCTCCTTCATCTCCCTGACTGGCCAACTCGGACCCTCTGCAGATAGCTGTCTTCTCTACGTTTCTCAAAATCTCCCCGTAACCTCCTTCCGAAACACTTCCCTTATAGCCCCCACTCCCACCTCCGACCAAGCGAGTTTACAGCGTTCCATTGCCCTTGACTGCTACCTGACATTGTTGCTATACAAACCCAAATTGTTTTCCTCCTAAAAACAATGAAATTAATGATCATATATCTGTCTCTGTTTGAATTCTGGTCCATTTCTTTAAATATGGATATGAAATCTTAGATATTCATTTGAACCAGTGGAACAGGGCCTTCTTTTGACATGTTCAAACAATGCCAGTGCTGATATTGCAGGGCTACCTCGTACTACAGTAAAACGTTAACTCAGATTATATGGCTGAATCCTATTATGGTTCCAGTTGATAATGTTATTCCACAAACCAGATTCTAGACTGAAATCTGCCTTGATAGATCATAGGTCATATGTTTTATTGTTTTGATTTTAATGAAGTGGTCTTTCACTGAAACACAAGCATTCATTGTTTCAAATTTGGTTTTAACAATAAGGTAGAAGTTTATTATGCGGGAGAAATGAAGGCAAAATAGAATGAACCAAATTATTTACATTCAACATGTTTAAGGATTTTTAAACGCAGTGAAAAATACAATCCCATTAATCCCAAACAGCATCATATTACTGTATGCCATTGTTTAACTTAGTTGTGTCTTCGATTCATACTCATAAGAATCTTGGTATCCTCTTCCTTGAATTGTCATATAACTGAATTTAAACTTTCTCAACTTCAACTAACCACTTCATGGTTTTAATGAAACACTTTTGATCTGGAACTTTTAAACTAAACTCTCTATCCCTAAGGTAACCCATTTTTAAGAATTCTAAATGATCATCTCCCTTTCTCAGGAGCAACCATTTTACACATCCAGCTCAATCAAGAATTTGACAGAACTCTCCAAACCAAAACTTCAAAATATCCTTTTTACAGGTATTTCTGCCTAACCACAACAAAAGATCCAGAATATTCTGTCTGAAAGCTTAATGAATGTACTATTTACTTGGTTTACATTGCAAGAATTTGCAAACAAATTTGTCTTTAAAACAAGTCTGAGCAGGCAGTTTTAAAGAAATCAGTAGGCTGCAGAAATGCTTACAAGTTCAACATTAAACCCCTTCAGGCACATTAAAAAAACCTCATTTGCCACTAGTTCAATTCAAAAATCTAAGCCAAGAAAATTATACTTAAGTAAATATAGGTCTCTCACCTTCTATTGCATTCCCAATGTGGAGCTGGAATCCAAATTGGACTCTGAAAAAAGCTGGATTTATCTTGCATGTCATGAAGTTGCGCAAGAGCTGAAGATTATTGCTTCTTTTTACTTTAGTTTGGATTAAAAGTTTTGTCATTTTATAACTAACCATGTCATGTTTATTCTGCATACTGAATGGTACTTAATGATGGATTTTATTTGTAAGTTAGTGGGATTCTAAACCTTTCTACTTTTTTATTTCTTTTCTTGTCCAGCTCGAGCACCTATATGTCTAGAGACTTGTTTGTGTCAGTCAGATATACGCAGGGAAGTTGGGAGGGTGAACTCGGCATTGATGTCATCACAATTCCAAAAGGACCAAATGGCACTATCACTACCAATATTGCCACTATCCTCCAATCGGAGGACTTCTTCCTGCCTGGAATAAACTGGCAAGGCATTCTGGGGCTGGCCTACAGTACACTAGCCAAAGTAAGTTCCATTATATTTCAAGTAATTTTAATGCTACCTCTTCACCCTTCCCAAGGAGGCTTGGATCAATTTTTTTTTAATTGAGAAGTCACTGTGGAGTCTATTTAGTAATCTGCAGCCAATTTGGGTTCCTTCCGTTCACACTCTGCCCATTCATTCATTTACAGCCATCCAGTTCTGTGGAGCCATTCTTTGACTCATTAGTAAAACAGATCAGGATCCCAAATGTATTCTCGCTGCAGATGTGTGGTGCTGGATTGTCGCTAATAGGTGAAGAGCAAGCCAGTCCCGCAGGAGGGAGCCTGGTAAGTTCTGAGAAAAGTCATGTGACTGTAAACTAAATATCAACCCTTTATGGCCTTCAAACAGCTGCTTGGACTTTTGAACCAAGGCCTGGGAGCCTTAAAATATGCTTGCATCAAAATTCCTATTCTTTGACAGGCTTAACTCTGAACAATTAAAAAGTTCTCGACATTCTGACTTGAAAATTTAAGACTGAGATGAGGAAGAATTTCTTCTCTGAAGTTTGAAAGTCATTGGAAATCTTTGCCATAGAGTGCTGTAGAGGACAGAGTTCTTGTGTATATTTAAGGCTAAAATAGATGGACTCTTGATCAGTCAGGGAATCTAGGGTTACGGGGAAACTGCAAGAAAGTGGATGTGAGGAATGTTGGATCAGCCAGCATCTTATTAAATGGCAGAGCAGACTTGAGGGGCCTACTCCTGTTGTTATTTCATGTGTTCTTAAAATACAGCAATTAACGAGGCAATAGCTATTAAGTGCAGCTGATTCCAATTTCAGACAGGACAAACCATTGAATCTGGATTACAAAAGGAATTATCTGGATGCAATGGTTTGGATATCAACAGCTTGCATTAAAAATGGTACTTTGCTGTTTAGAAATCTCAAGTTAAACGTGCTCAGAGAATCTGGATCCACATTCTGCTCAGATTTTGTATGGGTTAGAGAGCTAACTGCATGCATGCAAATTGGCAGCCTTTTTAAGTAAAACACTCCATGGTGCTCTGGCAGGCACTGGACTGAAATTGGAGCTGGTCGCAGGACACTTTAAGCTTGGGTACTCAGAAGATGCAACGCAGGCATTTTGTTAAGGAAGGATACATTGTTAGCACAAAGTGGAGAAAGGAAATCCCAGTATTAAGATCCTTCGTGTCCATAAGTACAAAAAAGAATTAACCCGAAAACACAGAAGATGAGAACTGATCTAGCGACAAAGACTTTGAGTATCTGTCTCTCGTTTATGTGACTTTAGTGAATGCCATTATAGATCCTTCTTTAACTCCTACATACTGACCTTTAATGTCTTGTTGGTTCAGGTTTTGCGATCTGCACAAAGGAAAGATATTCATTGTTAACCTCAAAAGCTCACTTAATGCTCTTGAGATATTTGTAGTGAGAAATTTAACCCTCTTACTCACTCTATAATTGAGTGTAGCGTTCTTTAATGGGAATTCCTAGGGTAGAGCTGCAGTGATGTCATCAAGCTTTCGAAGCAGCTAATCAAATTAAAGGATTCCCACAGGCTGCCAACCAAGGAATGGAAAGCAGTAATAGTCAAATTATCTTTGTAGGAATTTACACAGTGCAATGAAGTTTTGGCAAGGCTAGATTAGTTGTTTAGTAATAATTATTACTATGTAACACTAAATGTCCAGTTGTATCTGATTTGAAGAAGGCGAACCAATGATATGAGATGTCAAACAGTAAAAATGTGAGGCTGGAAAAGGAAAAGCTTTCAAACAAGTGATTTCAATGATTACTGGTTCTGAAGTTGGGGAGGGAACGTGAGGCCCACAGGACGAGGAATGCCACTTAGGAAATTCCCATTAGATTCAGTTTGTGTCAAGTTCTGAAGCTGTAGAATGATTTAGAGGGAAAATGCATCACTGCATGCTATCATCTGCTCCTGTAATTAATTATATTGCATCTTTCAAATTAATCCTCGAAATTTCAGTACAAGGAAATGGATATTTCAGACTTTCTTTTGCTCACTAAAACCTTTTTACATTAAAACTCACTCTTCACTTGCCTTTTATTGTTTAATATTTGCTCATTTGACTAATTTACACACAAACTACAGTATTGAAACAGGCCATTCTACACAGCTAGTGTGCACTTAGAACTAGGACAAATGCTCCCATTAAATTCATATCACCGGCCACTTATGATGCATTCTATATTCAAAACCTCTTGCATGAGCAGTGTCCTCAAACTCCTCCTTTAGGCTTCCAAGACCAAACTCTCACCATTTATATTTTCTTTTGATCTCTCTGCATATGAATTCTGTGCCTGTGTGCTTCTTGCTCACTTCACCTGATGAAGGGGCAATGCTATGAAAGCTTGTGATTTCAAATAAACCTGTTGGACAATAATCTGGTGTCGTCTGACTTCTGACCTTCTCCATCCCAGTCCAACACCAGCTCCTCCACATCAAGACTAAAACTAAATTTATAAACTGCATTTACGTGTGCCACATTTCTAGGGTGAACATATGGTGCTGCAGTGTCAGGCCAGAGCCGGCTGTATGCATGAAAGTTGGCTTAACCCAGACTAATAATAAAATTCAAGCAGTCCATTTTTAAGTTTATGCAGTACTTAAGCAAATCAAAGTTCTTGTATCTGGTTGACGTTTCATCTAGCTATTCTTCCCTGTGTAAATAAGTGCTGGTATAGTTCATGATGAAACTGAATAATCAAGATATTTCCAAAGATGAGATTCTCAACTTCTAATATTGAGTATTAATTGTAATGTTTGGGTTTAAAGGAAATCTTTGGTTTAAAGAAAGTCAATACTGAAATATTTAAGAAAATTATATGGGATTTGAAACATCAACCTTGGGATTAAGAGTGCCATTGTCTCCCTTACTACAAAAACTAAAATTTATCAGCTGCAATTAAGAGGAGCTACCTTACTGTGTAAAAGATCCCTGCATGGTGTCTTAAGAAACTGGAATTAGCTTGAAGAAATGGCCATCATGCACAATCTCACTGAGATTGATGTGCTGAATCACAGATTAGAAACAGGGGTTAATTTAATTCTACTTTCTTGCAGTGAAGTAGGTGCTGTCCTGAACTGCTAACCAGAAATATAACCGGGGTTGTTGCAAACTTGCTGATGACAACAATGCAAATCAAGTGAGCACATACAACTGCAGTTGACACCTTCCTCATTGGTTGCAGAAGTTGCTTTGAAATAGAGTTATAGAGTTGTACAGCATGGAGACAAACCTTTTGGTCAAGCTCATCCATATCAACCACATATCCTAAATTAATCTAGTCCCATTTGCCAGCATTTGGCCCATATTCTTCTAAACCCTTCCTATTCATATACCCATCCAGATACAATTGAAACATTGAAAAGGTATCTGACTACTCCACCTCTTCTGGCAGTTCATTGCATACATGTACCACCCTCTACATGAAACATTGTCCCTTTTATCCCTTTTAAATCTTTCCCCTCTCATCTTAAACCTATGCCTTCTAGTTTTGGGCTTCCCAACCCAGGGGAAAAGACATTGACTATTCACCCTGTCTATGCCCCTCATGATTTTATAAACCTCTGTAAGGTTACCCCTCAGCCTCTGATTCTCCAGGGAAAATAGCCCCAGCCTATTCAGTCTCTCCCGATAGTTCAAACCCTCCAAATCTGGCAACATCCTTGTAAAACTTTATGTTTAAAAATGTTATATCCCACTCATTACTGACTGGAATGGAATTGATCTTTCATTCAATCACCTCTATCCTCTGAGTTTTTTTTTGCTCATGGATTGTGTGCATCACTGGCTGGGATTTAATACAGCACTTTGCTCCCACCTCTGACCAGAGGGCATTGAGTCAACCACATTCCTGTGGATCTCAAGTCACATGTAAGTCAGACCGGTAAGGATAACAAATTTCCTTTCTTAACAGACATTAATGGAACAAATGGGTTTTTATGATATTCAGCATGGTCACTGTTAGGGCAACTCTTTGTTTCAGTTTTTTTATTGAATTCAAATTTTGGCATCAGCTATGGTGGGATTCAAATGTACATCCCCTGAACACTGGCTTGGATTTCTGGATTGCTAATCTTGGATCTTTGGAATACTAGTCCAGTGACATTGCTACAACACCACTGCCTTCCCACTGGCTCTATGTTTAGAGTCTAATTACGGTAAATGGATATTCTGTCACCTTCAGCTACAAGAAAGCTAATTTTTTTAAAAAAACATTATTCAATGAACGAACAAAATAATACAAACATCTTTTTCGAAAAATAGCCTATTTGGGTAAAATTTGTGCTGGAGGTAAAAGATATCCCTGCTAAGGATTGGTACTTTTGTGCTGTTGGTAATGATCTTTCATAGAGCTGGGCTCCTTATATTTCCTCTAGCTGCAATCACAACTTCTAAGCAGCGTTCTTTGTCAGCTTCTTGCCTGATATGTTCTTTTTGTTTTCTTTTCCAATTCCTTGTGCTTTATGGATGAGATTTTTAATTTGTGCTAAATTCGGGGCGTCCTTTTGCTTGCAATTCTCTTACAGAATCAAGATATGATTACATCCAGCCTGATTTATCTAGGACCCTTGCAGCCAACAGACAGGATATTTTATTGTATTATACTGGGCCAATTTTCAAAAAATTATTACTTTTCCTTGTTGAAATGTAGGCATAGCTGGCAAGGCCAATATTTCTAACTGCTCTTGAAGGTGATGGTCAGCCATATCCTGAACTCCACAGGGTATAGGCACACTCTACATCGCTGTATGGAAAGTGGTTTCAGAATTTTGAGCCAGAGACGATGGAGTGGCAATATATTTCTAGATCAGGATGCTGTGTGACTTGGAGAAAAGCTATCAAGTGATGGTGTTCCCGTGGGACTTTTCCCCTTGTCGTTTTTAAGTTGAGAATTTGGAAAGTGTTGTCAAAGGAGCCTGGAAAGTGTTCAACTTGCCTTTGCATTAAAATAATGTTGACCATTATAATGGAGCTTTTTTCTTGTCACTTTTAGGTGATGGGTGGAATTGAAGCGAGTCTGTATAAAGGGGATATATGGTACACCCCTATCAAAAGAGAGTGGTATTACCAAATTGAGGTTCTTAAACTGGAAGTAGGAGGACAAAACTTAAACCTGGATTGTACAGAGGTAAGCACATCATCGATTCTAAGACTTAATGTTTGCTGCAGGCAAGAAATTTTAATTGAAATGTGGGAGAGCATCATTCAGTACCTAATGAGAAATAATTGGAACTGATGCCTTCCATCGGTTCTCACACTTGAAGGTTGAGGCAAAATCAACCACACACAATGATTTGATTATAAAGGAGCTGTTTAATAGCTTTAGCATTAGGCTCCACATTAGCAGGCACAATACAAAGGCCATTCACTTCAAAGTGCTGGTATTCAAGCCCAAATGTGTTGTGCCTTCTATTCTTCAAGGCATTGTTGAGTTGCATAGGTAGAATTCTCCTAATTATTTTTAATTTGAGTCTTTTTGTCAACCTTAAGAAATCTAGTTGATGGATCAGAGCATGAGTGCAGAATGCAGCTGTATCAGTGTTGTAAGGCAGTGTGAAGGAGCATGTATGAGCTGCAAAGCTCAACAAAGTGAAGGAGCTTGCATTTGACAGCAAGGTCGTGTCGTTTGTGTATAGTTTTACCGAAGCTCATTCTGTGTGGGAAGACCATTTATTCATGTATTTGTAAGGTTAGTTTTGACTTTCTCAAATTTAAAAGGAATATTTGCCAATGTAGTTCTAACCTTTTTTATTGACTCTCATTTGGTTAATTCCAAGTGTTCAGTTTGCTTTCTTCTCTGTTGTTGAGGTACTGTATTGGAAGATGCAGTTGATAATGTTGAATGAAACATGAAAATTGGTAACTCAAGATTGCACTTTCAGTGTACAACTTGAAATTTCAAAATGTAATGGGAAGATTCTATGTTATTTTCTTTTAAGATGTAGCAGGTACAGTATCCTCGCTATTTCATCGACAATGTTCAGACACCATTGTGGACAAAATGTTAATGGTGTGTTTTTTTCCCTACTTAAAAACTAATGTGAAAATAAACCACCCTGTTTCTCACCAGTAATAGAAGCCGTGTGTAAATTGTGCGGAAATATTAAGTGACCTGTGACTTTTTGAGGGAGGGAGAAATGAAATGCACATATGCTATTTTCGCAATGCTGGATTATAGGACCCAAAGCTGTGCTAAGTGAATCAAACTTTCTTTTCATTTTAAAGTTTCCCCCTTTAACTTCTGTTTGTGAGGGGTGACATAAGCCTGCGTTTATTTTTTAGGGGTCTTTCAAGTGCTACAGGATACAGTTCATAACATTGCAATTGTGCCTTGTTTGAATTCCAAAAATGCTTCAAGTACCTGCAGTGGGGAGTGGAGCTTACCTGTTTAAAATATGTACATTGCAAAATTGCAGATACCTTCAGTATCTTAAAATCTGCAAATAATTGACTTGACCCTTGATCTTGAAGGCCAGTGAGAGCAGCAAGTCTGATGTCCCTCAGTTAAAGTAGTTGTACATGTCCCACTACAGCTGCGGGAAAACTAGACAGCAAGATATCCTGTTTCTGTCTGCTGTCCCATTGCTACTAAAGCTGTACAATTGTTAGAATTCACCCAATGTGGAATAGTCTGTAAACACTGGCTGGATACTTAAATACAAAGGACAGCTACTTATTCTGCATCCCAGTATGAGTTTGCACTTAAAAGTGAACAATACTTGCAAACTTAATGTAATCATTTAAACTGGCTTCTTTTATCAGCCTCGCCCTCCCTTCCCTCTAACTTCCTTCAACCTGTCAGAAAGGTGACTCAGCTTTACAAACCAGTGGTATTGGTTGACTGAATTGTTGCTTAGGAACGATCAGTCCATCTGATTTTAAACTGGCTGTTCCAGGATGTTGAACTATGAGCAGATCCACAAAGAATGAGGAATTTACTTTGTTCAAAGAAATATTTTGGGTCACGTTATTGTTGCTTAATCCAAGCTGGTTAATTTTGTGCCCAATGTCAGTTCAGCAGGTGAAGTGGTTTAAGAGTTGAACTTACCCTGACTGCAAGGGTTAGTATAAAAGTAGGTTTGTGGGAGAATGTGAATGGAACACACTGTTCTGAAAGCCAAAGATTAGATAAATGTCTTCTGTTTTATTTCAGTCGTGTTTCACACATTATTTTTATATTAGGTAGAATGAAAAAATTTACATTTGAATAGTGTCACTTATGCCTTTGGGAGATACTTTAGCATTTGTTTACTCAAAGTGAATGAGCCTGCATTTATATAGTATAGCATGGTGTCTCAGTTCTGCCTCGCAGCACCGAAGGACCCGGGTTCGATTCCACCCTCGGGCCTCTGGCTTATGGAGTTTACCAGTTCTCCCCCTGTCTGTGTGGGTTTGCTCCCACAGTCCAAAGATGTGTAGTTTAGGTGGATTGGCCGTGCTATAGTGCCCAGGGATGTGCAGGCTGGGTGGATTAGCCATGGGAAATGCAGGGTTAAATGGATAGGCAAGGGGGTGCATCTGGGTGGAATGCTCTTTGGAGGGTCAGTGTGGACTTGATGGACCAAATGGCCTGTTTTCACACTGTGGGAATCCTACAATTCTGTGATTTTTGTAACCTACATACAAACAGATGTACACTTTGAAATGTGGCCGTTGTTTCTATGTTGAAATTAATGCAGAGCAAGCCTCCAAAACAAAACTGAGATAAAAACGAAACAATCTGTCTTATAAAGTTTTGCCAAGGGATAAGTATCAACCAGGAAACTTGCTCTACATCAAATGGTACCGCAGGATTTTTGTACCACTTGAGATGGAAGAGAGGACATTGCTTTAACAGTTCAGCTGACAGATGGCACCTTCAACAGCCTGCACTCAGTATGACAGCCTAAATTATTACACTCAAATCCTCAGGGCAAGGCCTAAAATTGTATTACTAAGCCCCAGATGACTGTAAGAATGCTCCAGGAATTTTAATTTGTATTTACATAAGATTTTAAGAGTTGTTACTTTTGCAGGACTGCCTCTCAGTATATTGGTATACCTGGTAAATAAAGCTCTTCCAACCCATCGTTTCAACCTGGTTACTGAGTTAGTTCTGCTCTTGGGTCTGTATGCAGGGATCTACATTATTGATGGAATATCGAATGTCAGTGCTTGGGTTAGATTTATACAGGCCTAATGTTGACAGGTCAACTTGAAGTTGCATTGTCACTTCGCTCATCTTTCTTGGTCTTGTTTATATTTTGAAAGTGTTTCCCGTGAGAGTTATCACTTTACTGACACGAAATTGTGCTTGTTTTCCCTCTCATCTTAGTACAACTCTGACAAGGCCATTGTGGACAGTGGTACCACTCTCCTGCGCCTACCAATCAATGTGTTTGATGCAGTTGTAGCAGCCATCAAACAAACCTCAAAGGTAAGAGACTTACTACTGGAGTTGTGAAGATGTCATTCAAGGTATTTTTTTTCATATTTCAAATATAGGATGTGGACTTCATTGTTCAAAAATAAATTGACAAGTCATTACTGAATGTGGCTGGATACAGCTTGAATCCTTTCCCTGTCCTTGGCCTACTGTGACTTCCCCTCGTCACTTTTTGTCTCGTGTGTTTCCACATTGTACAAATAGGCCCAGGACTGCAGCATAAAGAACCTTTGTACTTGTGGGAACTGGAAGCTACATACATTAACACATAGGGCCCTATTCCCTGTACGGAAAACATGTACACACTCCTGTTTCAGAGATAGTAGGAACTGCAGATGCT
>NC_063342.1:12647-27609 GCF_021869965.1 Rhincodon typus
AGGCCCGAAACGTCAGCCTCTCTGCTCCTATGATGCTGCTTGGCCTGCTGTGTTCATCCAGCCCTGCACCTTGTTGTCTCGGATTCTCCAGCATCTGCAGTTCCTACTATCTCTGATTCAACATAGACTCTATGTTCAAGTGGCTGGAGTGGAATGTCAGAATACAATGCAATGAACCAAAGCTGACACAAGCTGCTGTGAACACAAATACATCTCAGCCTTTTCCCTTAGGAGTCCGTACATTTAGATTTAGATAGATTTAGATTTAGGTTTTATTGTCACATGTACTCAAGGACAGGGTACAAGAGTACAGTGAAAAGTGTACAATGTCGCCACACATGGCTCCATCTTAGGGACAAAGTACCCAGGTACAATATCTTAGTTACAGAAGTAGAAAAATAAAGAAATAAGTTAAAAAGTTCACCACGACAATCTTCTTAGTATAAAAGCGGAAAAATAAAGAAGTAAAGTTAAAAAGTCAAACATTACGGTCCTTTCTTAAGCCATGGGCCTGCAAATGCTCCTAGCTGGACTTTCCCCAAGAGGGCTCACTCTCCCCATGGCTGGGCAGGCTTTCACCCACGCTGGGCTAAGGGCTGCCTTCGGTCACCAGCCACTTTGACCACCAACACCACTGCTGACCTCCATTGGGCAGAGCAGGCTTTGCTGCCGCTCGCTCGGCTTCAGCCCCTACCTCCTCTTCGCTGCTGACCGTACATCCACTAGTTCGTGCATTTAACATTTCCCAGCTGACTGAAAAACTACAGCCTCATTGGTCAGAGATTGATAGGATCCCGACAAGGTGGGCTAAATGGCTGACAACAGCTATTCAATGCTATTGTTTGAAGACTGAGTTAGTCTCTTACTGAACTTACTGCAGGAGACACTGGAACATGAGACCCACACACAATGAATTAAAATTAAAATCCTGCAAATATTCCCTCCATCAAAGCGAAATTCAAATGGATTCAAGGACAACCTCACACTTGTCTATCAATCCTGAGATCTTTCACTTAAGTTACATTGTAGCATTATGCATGATTAATAATTCCGCACCTAAACTAGGACAGAACAATTTTCGGGACTGAAAAAGACTTGTCGATCAACACCATTGAACCTTTTTCTCACCATATCTCTTGCTTTCCTCTTCCCTAGAGATTAATCTAAATACCTTTTCAACTGACATATACCATCAACTTTGATGGATTTTACTTGTAGCGTATTCAGAGATATGTTACTCTTGGGATTTGTTAAGAGCCCATCTCTCTTCCTTCATCCCTTCAGATGTTGTACAAGACATTCCGTGGAAATGTGAATCACACCTGACTTAAAGAGGGAAACAGATATCTCATGGCGATTTTGCTGTGGGCTGGTGGGTGATGTGATTTTGGCAGTATAGGGAAGGGAAAAGGAGACTCTTCAATGTAAATATCAGCAGGACTTCTTCAAAAAATATTAATGCATGAAGAAAACAAATCATTCAAAAGATCAATTTGTGTTCTTTCCGATAGAAGGCACCAGGTTTGGTTCTTAGCCTGAGGGACATTAGCTGATCAAATGTGTCACATTGCTGGGCTATAATATGGTTTCTAGGTGCATATGTTGTTGTTGAGACAGATGTCTTAAAGTTTATTAACAACGCTAACTATTTACATTGCTGTAAGATCTCAGACTTGCACATAGTCTGGGTTCAGTGATTACTGCTGTTATTATGATTACAGCTGCTACATCAGTAATGCCTGCTGAAGATGAGGTGCTTCCTTTACTGGAATGTTACATGTTACTCCCACTCTGAGTCCTGATCAGTGCAAGTGGTCCCTGCCAGAGAACTGTGTGTACTGAGACCCATTTTGCAAAAGCTACACATGAACAATCACCACCTCACCAACAAAAATGGATGACAACTAAGGCCCAGCAATAATTCTGTGGCTGGGGGTGGGTTTTTGGATTCTTTGTGAAGGAGATCAAAAAAGAACAAGGAAGAAATTGTTTTTGAAGAGGGAGAAAATCTAATTTTTTGAAGGTTTGAGTGCAGGAAGAAGAATTACCATGAGGCAGTCTGTGCGTAGAGATCCAAGGAATGATGACGAGATTCCTGCATTGAAGCATTTGATGCTTTGTTCTGTATTGGAGAGTGACATGATAAAGCCCCTGAGAGATAAAGGTACAGTTTGTCTCAATGAAAGAAAATCATCATAATTCCACTCGTACCTACATCTTAAAATCATCAACTCTCATTTATATAGCAGCTTCAGACCAGTGAAACATCCCAAGATGCCTCGCAGTAATGGCACCAAGACACAAGGAGAGATAGGAAGAGAGGTGACCACAACCTTGACCAAGGATGTAGGTTTTTAGCAAACCTATTAAAGAAGGAATAGAAAGAGGAGCAAAGAGGTGAAAAGAGGAAATTCCAGTGCATGTGCCCCAAGAAGGCTGAAAGCATGGCCACCAGGTGGAGAGCAATAAAAATTGGAATGCATGAGAGGCTGGAATTGGAGGTGAGCAGAGATTCACAGAGTTATAGAATTGAGGGAGTTTACAGAGATAGCTTTGCGTAGCCTTGAAGATTCAATTTGGCTTTATTATCATCAGATATACCGAGATACAGTGAAAACTGTCGTTTTGTGTGCTATCCAGGCAATTCATATCTTACATAAGAACGTCAAGGTAATAGAACACAATGCAGAATATAGCATTACAACTGCAGAGAAGGTGCAGAGAAAGATTAACTTTAGAATATGAAAGGTCCTTTCAAAGGTCTGATAACAGCAGGAAGAAGCTGTTCTTAAATCTGTTGACAGGTGTTTTCAAACTTTTGTATTGGGTTGCAATTTCACAATATGCAAAGTTGTTAATTCCCATCTCCCTATTTCCTCCATGTCTAAGCCCACCAATGGCTCTTTCAGCAAGGAGATTTTTGCTGGATTCTCAAATTTATTGCACACAAGGAGGGAGCCTACTGTTTTGGTTGTTTAATGGTTTGGAGAGTGGCTGTTGACCTCGACTGTAATAAACTGCCATCCAGCTGGTGGCCTGCTTCAAGTAGGCAACGATGTGACTTTTCCACGTAGAATACTGGGATCAGGTTAAGAAGCAATTCAACCCTGCCTGGGGGAAGCTTCACCCAAAATAAACACTGGGCCACCCACCATGATTGAGGCAACAATAGAAAACTAAAGAAAAGGATGGAACAGCAAGATGAAGATGGCAGGACAGGTTAATAGGGTACTTAACACATATGGGACACTTGCCTTTATTAGTCGTGTCATAGATTGTAAGAGCAGGGAGGTTGTGTTGGAGCTGTACAAAACTTTGATGAAGCTATAGTGAGTGTACTGGATGCAGTTCTGGGCACCACACTAGCCCAGGGATACCAGCCCCCAATGAATCCCATTTTGAAAGAAAGAGGACCAACCAACAAATTGGTACTAGCTGAACATTGAACAGACAGTCAATGCCGTCCTGCTGCAGAGTCTGCAGATTGTTGGATGTTCTAACTAGTCAGAATGCATGAGGTGTCCATGTTTTAAAAACCTGCAGGTTTGCATTCTTCTGTAGTGCCTTTTACAACCTTGAAACAACCTGAGTGCTTTACAGACTGTTATAATGTTGCAAACACAGCTGCTACTATATGTACAGCACGCTCCCAAAAGCAGCATTGCAATTGTGATCAAATCATTTATTTCAAAATTCACTCATAGGCATCTCTGGCTGTACCAGCATTTATTACCCATTCCCAGTTGCCCTTGAAAAGATGGTGGTGAGCTGCCTTCTTAAACTCCTGCAGTCCATGTGCTGTAAATACATCCACAGTGACATTAGGGAGAGAGTTCCATGATTTTGTCCCAATGTTGCTGAGGAATAGTGACATATTTCCTGATCTAGATCCTGAATGGCTTAGAATGGGGCTTGCATCAGCTGGGGATCCCATGATCCTGCTGCCCTTGTCCTTCCAGATGGAAGTGATTGGATTTGGAAGGTGCTGTCTAAGGAGCCTTGGTGAATTTTTGCAGAGATGGTATCAATCTTTTTGAGTGTTGTTGGAGCTGCCTTCATCCAGGCAAGCAGGGAGCATTGCATTACACTCCTGACTTGTGTCTCGTAGATGGTGCACACGCTTTGAGGAGTCAGGAGATGAGCTACTCGTTGCAGGATTCCTAGCGAAATCTATTTCTTAGGATCTATTACAGGATAAATATTGGCCAGCTGCATTGCTTTGTTGTCAACATAGGCCACTATTATGGCAACAGCTTCACTGCATGCTCTGGGATGTGGATTAAACCAGGGACAAGACAATACCAGGATGCATGTGGCTTTAAGACATGCATAGTATAATGAGTGCAAAAAAAATTAACTGCAGTAATAATATATTACAGTAGGAACCCCCACCCAAAGATCTTGCATCAAGCTCATGCATTTTGATTTTTTACAGCGATTGTCTTTGTGCTGATGAAGGCAAGGGCTTTCAGTATGATTTTGTTACAATGTCTGCCTATTGAGTTGGATAGCGTGGTGACAGTGTTACAATCCCAGATCTGCCAAATTTATGTTACCATCTGGCTAGGGACCAGTAACATTTTATTTTTAAATTAGGCAAAATGTACGATCCAGGAGAATTGCAAAGAAAATAAAGCCGCAGGATTCCACAGTTTTGAATAAACACCAAACTTTACGACACAAGTCAGAACAGAATTACAATTTACATGTAAGACTTATTTCTAAACATGGGTAATATACTGTGATCAAACATTTATAGCATGCATTGAAAAGCAAATGTGACCAAGACATATCCCATGGATTCCCCCAAAATGTTAATGACACAATGGGATAATCAAATCTCATTAAATTTCACAAGCCTGTCTGGCCTTGAAACTCCGTCTCACAACCTATACCACCATGGACTGCCTCGATGACTGCTCTAGTTCTGGTTGATTGACCTCCTTTCCTGGGTCTACACTCCACTGGACTTTGAAAACAATACTCCAGTGTTCATTCAGCTCATCCTTGACAGTTAACTTCACCAAGCTAGTGCTGCCTGAGTTTTACCAATACTTAGCTGCCTGCTAATTCCTAGCACTTTTATGAATATCTAACAGCATAGAGTCATCCAGCTGAGCTTGGCTCCTCAGTCCCCGGTGTGGAATCTATGTGGGTTCAGCTCCCATCCTAGCAATAGAGCTAACTGCAGTAACAAAGTGTAGAGCTGGATAAACACAGGAGGCCAGGCAGCATCAGAGGAGCAGGAAAGCTGACGTTTTGGGTCTGGACCCTTCTTCAGAAATGGGGGAGGGGAAGGGGCTGTGAGAGAGGGGGAGGCGACGATAGAAGGTGGATAGAAGAGCAGATAGGTGGAGAGAAGACGACAGGTCAAGGAGGTGGGGATGAAGCTAGTAAAGGTGAGTGTAGGTAGGGAGTTGGGATGGGGGTTGGTCAGTGAGGAGGGAGGGGCGGGTAGGTGGGAGGGAAGACGGATAGGTCAAGGAGGTGGGGATAAGGCTAGTAGGTAGGAAATGGGGGTGGGGGTTGGTCAGTGAGGTCGGAGAAGCGAATAGGTGGGAGAAAAGACGGACAGGTCAAGGAGGCAGGGACAAGAGGGGCTGGTCTTAGGATGTGGTTGGGAGCGGGGAGATTTTGAAGCTTGTGAAGTCCACATTAAGACCATTGGGCTGCAGGGTTCCCAAGCGGAATATGAGGTGCTGTTCCTCCAGCCTGCGAGTGGCATCGTTGTGCCACTGGAGGAGGTCCAGGATGGACATGTCGTCCAAGGAGTGGGAGGGGGAGTTGAAGTGATTCGCGACTGGGAGGTGTTGTCATTTGTCACAAACTGAGCGTAGGTGTTCCACAAAGCGGTCTCCAATCCTCCACTTGGTTTCCCCGATGTAGAGGAGGCCACATCGGGGAACAGTGGATACAATAGACCACATTAGCGGATGTGCAGGTGAACATCTGTTTAATGTGGAAGGTTTTCTTGGGGCCTGGGATGGAGGTGAGGGGCGAGATGTGGGGGCAGGTGTAGCACTTCCTGCACTTGCAGGGAAAAGTGCCGGGGTGGTGGGGCTAGTGGGGAGTGTGGAGCGGACGAGGGAGTCGCGGAGAGAGCGGTCCCTCCGGGAGGCAGATAAGGGTGGGGAGGGAAATATATCCTTGGTAGTGGGGTCAGATTGCAGGTGGCAGAAGTGGCGGAGAATGTGAATCCGAAGTCTGATGGGGTGATACGTGAGGAATCTCAGACTCCAGCATCGGCAGTTCCTACTATCTCTGAGCTAACTGCAGTGATCTGTCTCCCTCACTGACTTTCCCAACACTGTCTATAACCTTTGAACTTCCTCCTCAGTGACCCTCAAGCTGGGTCCTGTAGCGAGGCCCTTCCCTGTTGCTGGGCAGAATCGAATGCTACTAACATTCTGAAACTGTCAAAAGTAGTACACTGGGAATGGTATGTATCCTGAGAATGCTAGAAACGGGTTTGATCATAACAGATGGAGGAATGGTCCTTCTGCCCAGACACAAAACTACAAACATCAGAAAGCTGGAACTTCTGCTATCTGTGTGACTCTCGTTCAGACTTCATTAAAAGATTGCCAATTTGACTGGAATTACAGACAGGGAGTGTTGCCATCCGGTAAAAAACCTAGATTGCATCTTTCCTAAACTCATGTCACTTCAGAGTTGTCAGAGCTGGCAGACCAACAAAGAGAGAGATTAAGAATTTAACAAAGAGCTTTGAGTGGGGAAGAGAATAGGACTTGGACTTGGGTCCTGATGTTCAAACACATGGTATCCTTGCGCACTGTTAATCCCCGAACTGCCGGCACTGAAATTGTAGGGCACAATTGATTTGTGGCCTTGTCAAACCAAAGTAATACATTCAGCCTGTTTGGTGACCCACAAGTGAGCTCATCACTACTTACAATGTGCTAGGCTGGTGTGCTGCTCCATTTATGCTATGGAGATGTGCTTTAAATACACTGTAGAAAGTGATGCAGAAAGTTAAGTGATAAATCGCTCAACTGTATAATTGTGTTTATTTTTCACTGAAGTGAATTATCACTTGTCTGGGCAGTGAAAGTAACATTCACTCCTGTGGTATTCCTTTTAGTGATGAACCACTTACTCTAATAGCTATAGCTTTGAGCAAACAAATTGATATTAATGCTAATATAGTTTGAAGCTAATGCTAGTGCAGTTTGGAGCCAGTGAGGATGAAATAGGTGTTGTAGTTGTTAGAAAGTCGTTAGCATGGATTCCAACTTCGATGAAACAATGCAAATCCAATTTCATGCTGGGAAATGTCACTCACTGAGGAGAAAATATTGAATTTCGCTCCCCTTTTCTTTTTAAATTCCAAATTTGTCACACTCATCGTCTTCCCTTCCCTGCACTCCAGCTGCATAGATATTTTCTGGCCCAATTAATTGTTCGTTAATTCATTTAGATGTCAGCTTTGTCTCTGTGGCTATGACTCACCTCTCAGCCTGGAGATAGTGAGCTCAAAATCCCACTCCTGAGATTTAGCGCAGCATTTCAGGCTGCACTCAAAGGGCAGTGCTGAAGGAGTGCTGCTCTGTCTGAGGAGCTGTTTGAATGAGATGTTGAAGCATGGCTCAATTGGCGAGTTAAAGACTACAGAGCACTATTTCAGAGAATGGCGAAATTCTCCCTGGAGTGCTGGCTAATATTAAAACAACTTTATCAAAACAGGCAACCGACTCATTATTGATGTACAAGGTAATGGTTCTGAAGGGATTCATGTTCGTGTTACGTTGGCTGGAACCATTTTACTGATATCACACACAGTCTGGAGGTGGAGACAAGGTGTTCAACTCCAGACTTCAGCAGAAGCAGATGGATGTGTACCAACTCCCTAAGGTCTGAGTAATTATGTTTGACCAAATATAATTATTGTTATCATTGCACTAAACCTTCTTGTTATTTGAGAAGAGTGCCTCTTTTTGTAGATATTCTATAGTGAAATATCCTCCACAACTAATAACTAGATAAACCCAAGAGAAAACAAAGACAAAGGGAAATTGGCTGAAGTGAACAGCCTCAAACAACCCTCACCTGGTATTACATTCTGGTACAGATGATAAATATCACAAGGTACCAGGAATAGTCATCGGGAAAATATCACAATGATCACATTGCTGTTTGCGGTACCTTGCAATGAACTAAATGGCTGCCACATTTTCTGTATAACTATAACATGAGATTTGAGTACGCGTACGGTTCAAGGATCATGAAGCAGGGATTTTTAATTCCACTGGCATCAGGTCATTACAAACAGGAAGGGTTATTGAGGATGCACACAATGGACATTAAATGACTGTATGAATTACATTTGGCTGAGGAATTCATTTACTGCCTTCCTTCAGCCGTCTCTCTACCAAAGACACTCTTTTCCAGTAAGAATCTGTTCAATAGTTCCTGTTGCCCACCCTCAGTGGTATTGCCACATACCTGCTTAGCTCCCTTGCTCAGTACCATCCATCACCATCTCCACCTACTGCTGGAGGTCCCATTATACCATTTTAGTTCAGAAACACCTAATTACTGGAAAGTTCATTGAGATATTGTGTTATGAGTTTGTTAAAGGCACAAATGAATAAATAGTAATATTCTTTCTGAGGACATATAAACTGTGGCTTGGGGTCATCTGATAGATTTGACGCTACACCCAAATCCTGTTCCCTGATGCAGTTCTCCAAGAATCTTATCAATCACATTGATTGATTTTAATCATGACAGTGAAGTCAAGGGGTTTACCCCTTCATGGTTCAAACCCCGAGTAAAAATTCAGACAAAGGTAACTGAATACTGATAAAAGGATTCAATCTATATAGAAATGAAAAAGGAAAGGAGGACTCATATTTATGTAGTTCCTCACGATTCAAGTTCAGTGTCTCAATGGATGTTCCTCAGTGAATTGGAGTGTATTGATTACTGTTATAAAGGCAAAAAAAGATTATAGTGCGCATCCGTAATGGTGATCGATTGTTGTAAAAACCCATCTGGCTCCCTCCTGCTTTTTAGGGAAGGGAATCGCCTTTCCTTACCTGATCTAACTGACATGTGACTCCAGGCCCACAACAATGTGGCTGACTTTCAACTGCCCTCTGAAATGGTCAAGGGCAGTTCAGGATGGATAAGAAATGTTGTCTCTGCCAGTGATGCGCACAACCTGTGAAATATAAAACAAAAGGAACTGAAAGAATCAATATGCATCCAAAATGACTGTATGTTACAAAAATACCTTTTAGTCCTAAATATGAGCGAAGGGATAGTTGGCTGCATAAACTATGCTCAGTGTTGAAGGATTAGTATAAGGCTGTTGCAGTAGGACTGAACCAGTGTGAAACTCTGTGTGGGAGCCATGTTTGAAGCTATAATTATAGTGATGCTGTTGTTTTATGTAGCTTCTCAGTTGCAGTAAGAGCCGTAAGCCGTATGTGGAATGCGGAATGTCAGCGAGAGAGAGAGAGGCTCAGCATTTTATTTAATATTCAGGAACAGTCAATGAACTATCAATATTAGGGCAGCTGGTGGTGTATTGGGAATGTCACTGGGCTAGTAATCTGGGGATAAGGCTTTCGAATCCCACAGCAAGTAGTGAAATTTGAATTCAGTTAATGAAATCAATTAATTAATAACAGTCCAGTACAAGTCACCATTGTCTTATCAGACCACATGGCTGCTCCCTCATTTAAGAGAGAGAGAGATAATTGGTGGTGGTTTAACCTGAGGGTCACCAGGCCTCAGATAAGGGAGAGAGGTGTGGAAAGGATAGTCCCTCATGGTAACCTCAGCCAGCGTGGGAATTGAATCCACTCTGTGCTGCAAACCAGCCATCCAGCCAAATGACCCCCTATTAGTCTAGTACTGACCATGAAACCATTGTCAAAAAGTAGTTGTTTAAAAACCTTCACTGATGGACTTTAGAGGAGGAAATCTGACCTTATGTGACTCCAAGCCAACAGCAACATGCTTGACTCTGAAATGGCTAGTAAAACTATATCCTGACATAGTTATACTCATCGAATCATATCTTACAATGTCCTAGCTACCACCATCACATCAATGGACAGAACAGACCCAGCAGAGGTGTCGGCACCATTGTGTGTGGTAGGGAGGGAATTGCCTGGGTGTCTGCAGCACCCCACTTCAGTTTCAGCTCTGTGGTAACTCCTGGGATTCAGCAACAGTCATGCCACTGACTAACAAAGGCGGAGCGTCAGCAAGATGGCACGTCGCATCCCTTTTGGGAAGGCTCTCCAAAGTAATCGGGCCTTTAGGTTGATGGCCCTAGGCCTTCCCTTGGATGAAAGATCCTAGGAGTGGCCTAGAGAATGCCACTGACTGTCAGGAAGCAATGCTTTGTTCCTGGAGTGTTGTACCAGAACTCCCAACGCTCCTGTCTGTGCTGCCTAGCTCATAGCCTCTGACTGGTTGGTAGTTCCCAATGAAGGAGGGGGTGGGTTAGTAGGGATCCACTCCTAGGATCCTTCATTGAAAAGGCCTAGGGCTGTCAACCTAAATGCCCGATTACTTTGGAGAGCCTTCCCAAAAGGGATACGACCTGCCATCTTGCTGACTCTCCACCTTTTGGTAATTACCACCTTAACAGCTCTAGGTAACTGCTCAAAGAACAGCTCTGAGAAGGAATCATACTGCACTGGAAACATTCACTTTGTCTCTGCATCCACAGACGCTGCCAGAGCTGCATTTCAGATTTCCAGCATCTGCAGTACTTTGCTTTTTTCTAATCAGTTTTGTTTTATCTTGTTTGTACTTGTAAGAATTTAAGTAAGACCAAGTGCAGCTCATGATAGAGCTATGACCATTAACCTGTGAAGTTGGAGTTATTTGTATTTATTTTGCTGTTGCATTGATGCAAATTGCTAGTAAGAAGCTTTCGTAACAAATCCCTCCTGATCGCTGTATAATGTGCTGTTTAACTAATACTCACAGATGGTTTGGCTGATAAAGCAGAACATCTCAGCCTCATTTCCAGGCCAGATTTTTGCAGCAATCCATGCAAGGCGCGTTCCGTAGGATTTCCTCATTCATCTATTCATTTCTTCCTTTGGTTGTGTTTATCTATGATGTGTTACATTTATTTAATTCGAGATGTATGAGAAGGAAAGTTCAATGAGGTTGAGCATCACATCTACATCGGGACTTTGGGGAACATGGCACTGTACAGTTCATTAAAGGAAATCGAAGCAGCTTGGAATAATTCTCATCTCTCCCACTCCTCTGACTACCTCCTGAGCATAATACCTACAGCAGTGGGCCACTGGAGTTAGTACAACCTTAAAGCAAAAGAATGAAAAAGAAGGACTTGCATTTTCTGCAGCAGTTTGTGCATCTGCCCCAGAGTGCCTTTCTGCTAATTAAATACTTGGGAACTGATTTGCTGTCAACACAGTCACCAATTTGGGTACAGAAATGTCCCAGAAACAGCCATGAAACTGTGACCAGGTGATTTGTTTTTATTGGTGTTTCGTGACTAGAAAACATGAGAGCTCTTGTGTGCAGTGGTAGTGCCCCTACCTCTGAGCTAGGACACCTGGGTTCCAGTCCAATCTGCTCCAGTAGGTGTGTAATAACATCGCTGAACATGTTGATTAAAAATACCTGACTAGTAAATGCAAAAAGGGGGGTCATGTGTGCGGTGGTAGTGTCCCTACCTCTGAGCTCGGAAGCCTCAGTTCAAGTTCCACCTGCTCCAGAGATGGCGTAATAACATCTCTGAACAGGTTGTAATAAAGGCCAAGATTCCATTTACCTTCCCCAATACCTGCAGACCATGTAGTTACAACATCATTAAGGATTGCTGATAACACAGTGTGGAACTGGAGGAACACAGTAGGCCAGGCAGCATCAGAGGAGCAGGAAAGTTAATATTTTGGGTCGGGAACCTCCTTCAGGTAAGTAAGAATTGCCGCTCTTTTTTGAAATGGTGAAGGATGTTCCAGGTTTCTGTTTAATGTCACGTGTTAAAAGCAGCTCCCATTGCAATGCAGTGCTCATTCTGGAGTGTCAGCTTAGGTTATATGTTCAAACCTCTGGTGCAGGATTTGAACTCTCAATGTTGTGGCTTAGAGGTAAGGTGCTATTAATTGTGAGTGTACTCCTCTGTGACTTCCCATTGACTGCTTGTTGTTCTTGCCTTTGAAATCGATGCCATACCTAACTTGAACAGAAATGGCATCACTCAAATAAAAGTAAATTACTGTGGATGCTGGAAATCTGAAATATAAACTGAAAGTGCTGGAGAGAGAAAAACAAAGTTATCATTTCAAGTCCAAAGACTATTCTTTGAAACTAGTAATGGCATCGCAACTGAATCCACATGCGTCAACTTTCCAGCAGATATTACAAAATAACGATCTTCGCTAATCTGTCCCACTATTCAGCTAAGAACAATTGCACAATTTCTGCTAGTTGTCAAATATCATATCTTGTGCAAACTCCCATTCATTTACAGCCTCTACACCTACATTGACAACTGGCCCAGCAATGTCTCAAATTTAACTTTCTCATGTTAAACTTCAGAGCCTCACCCCTGCCTAATATCTGTAATCTTCTCTGGCTCCATGACCTTCCAAGATCTCTGTGCTCCTCCAATTCTGGACTCCTGTAAATCCCCAATTTTCATCGTTCCATCATTTTCAGCTGTGTCTTTGGCTGCCTGTATTTATGTGTGCTGGCTATGGCTCATCAGCAGCTTTCTTGCTTCTCAATCAGGGGTTTATGGGTTCAAGTCCCACTCTGGATGGTGACAATCTACTGGAGAGATGATGGAGTGCTGCACTGTTGGAGGTGTCATCTTTTTGATGGGCTGTTATAAAAAGCCCTAGTCTGCCCTTGAGTATAAAAGATTTTCATGGCACTATGGAGAAGAGAAGGGAAGATATCTATCCCTGGACCCCTGGCCAAAATTTATCCCTCACTTGACAAGAAACAGATAATCTGGTCGCTACCACATTGCTGATTCTGGGAGCTTGCTGTGTACAAATAGACTGATGCACTTCTGACATTAAAACAGTGACTGCACATCAGAAATAATTCATTAACTATGAAGCACTTTGGGACAACTCTAGTTAGTTAAATATGCTTCAGCAAGTCTTTATTTCTAAATTCTGAAATTCCCTCCCTAAAATAATCTTCCAATGTCTTTCTGTCATGTCCTTTGAGATGCTTTTGAAAACTGGCCTCTTTAACTAAGTGTTTTGAGCACGCCTCAGAATATCTCCTCATGTGGCTCAGTGCCAACCTCTGATTGGTACCATTATCTGAAGACCTTGGGATGTTTGATTATTTTGATGGCAAGTTGTTGTTGGTGTTACACAAATCCAGTGAGTACCATCTTTGTGGGATTGTGGAATGTCATTTCTCCTTAAAAGTAACCTATAGAGTTCATCAAAGGTACAAGAGCTCCCGTACACACACACAGACTTACATACTGATGTCAATCTGTTGTACACATGTATGTATATGTGTGTATATTGTGTGCAATTATAAATATGAGCATGCATTGTCTTATATTTCATTCTTATGATGTCTCCAGATCTTAAAAATTAATTGTATGTATTATGTATGTGACATTTTATGTACATACATAAACTCTTCCAGCAATGCCTTCTTTTATTTGCACTTGAGAGACCTCTTTCAATTAAACCCTCTCAATGGGCCTTGATGCATATGCTAATTGATGCTCGATGTGGGTGGTGAAGCAGAGCTTAAGAGAACATCTTTAAATAGGAATGCAGTCACAATGTAAAGTGCCAGGGCCCTGAGGCACCCTGTGTTGATGTTCACTTAGGAAGTGGCCCATTTTGTTCGTTAAATAGAGGGAACAGTTACACGTTCACCTGCATAAAATAATAAAAAGGATTCTGCCTGGGGTGGGTGTGAGCGATGGGGAGCAATTAGCAGACATCTTTCTGATGCAGTGTCACAAAGTGACGCGACGCCTGTTGCAGCTCAGAATTTGTGTCAGCATATGCTCCTCTGTATACCTTCAGATCTTTTCTCCGGCTCTGAACATTGCCAGCATATCTCTCTGCACCAGCGCAGATGCCTTAGCTGGAGACGCGACGTCAGTTATTTAGATCTCAGTCAGAGGCTGCCAGGACCCAGAGAAATGAAAATTAGAACTGCAAAGTGGTGCATCTGCCAGGCAGCTTTCACATTGACAGACCTAGTGTAATAGTTCTGCAAAAGAGCAACCAAGCTGTCACTTCCACCTTGTAATCCCAGAAGACAGTTGATGGCGAATTGTTAATAAAATCATATTTTTCCTTTTTATACCACTTTGTTTCTCTCACCTTTTTGTTTAGAGTGATGGGAATATCGGGAATCAGACATTTTACGTTTTCAGGCTCTCAGTCAGCACTAAAGCATCTGTTGGGTGGAAAGGAAGACTTGTATTTATAAAGTGCTTACATGACCACCGGATGTATGAAAGTGCTTTTGCAGTCAATGAGGTACTTTTTTTTTAAGTGCATCCCTGTTGTAATGTTAGGAATCATAATATACACAGATCAGATTTTCACACACAGAAATATTACCGGATAATCTGTTTTGGGATGTTAATTGATAGATAAATATTATCTACGACACAGGCCTCGCTTACTTTTCTTTGAAAAAGTATCAAGGAGTCTCTTACACCCACTTGAGGGAGCAGATTGGGCCTCAGTGTAAGATCTCAATCAAACATCAACATCTTTAACAGAGATAGTAGGAACTGCAGATGCTGGAGAATCCGAGACAACAAGGTGCAGGGCTGGATGAACACAGCAGGCCAAGCAGCATCATAGGAGCAGAGAGGCTGACGTTTCGGGCCTAGACCCTTCATCCTCCGGAGGGAGGAGGGTAACTTCTTCAGGTTAGGCATCCTTAGAAGAGGTTTCGCAGTGGGGTTAAAATCGAATCAGAGATAGTAGGAACTGCA
>NC_063342.1:28109-95310 GCF_021869965.1 Rhincodon typus
CCCTAACCCTAACCCTAACCCTAACCCTAACCCCACATTGTACTCTATCTGCCACTTCTTTGCCCACTCTCCTAATCTGTCCAAATCCTTCTGCAGCCTCCCCACCTCCTCAATATTACCTGTCCCTCACCTATCTTTGTATCGTCTGCCAACTTAGCCAGTATGCCCTCAGTTCCTTCATCTTGATCATTAATGTATAAAGTGAAAAGTTGTGGTCCCAGCACTGACCCTTGTGGAACACCACTTGTCACCATCTGCAATCCTGAGAAAGACCCCTTTGTCCCCACTCTGTACTTTCTGCCAGACAGCCAATCTTCTATCCATGCCAGCACATTGCCTCTAACACCATGGGCCCTTCTCTTGCTCAGCAGTCTCCTGCGTGGCACCTTATCAAAGGCCTTCTTGAAGTCCAGGTAGATAACATCCATTGGCTCTCCTTGGTCTACCCTGCTCGTTACTTCCTCAAAGAACTCGAGCAGATTTGTCAGGCATGACCTCCCCTTGATGAAAACATGCTGACTTTCCCCTATGTTACTATACATTTCCAAATATTCAGAAATCTCATCCTTTACAATGGACTCCAAAATCTTACCCACGACCAAGGTTAGGCTAATCAGCCTGTAATTTTCCATATTTGGCCTTAATCTCTTTTTAAACAGGGGTGTCACAGGGGATAACAAGGTGTAGAGCTGGATGAACACAGCAGGCCAAGCAGCATCAGAGGAGCAGGAAAGCTGATGTTTCGGGCCTAGACCCTTCTTCAGAAAATGGTCTAGGCCCAAAACTTCAGCTTTCTTGCTCCTCTGATGCTGCTTGGCCTGCTGTGTTTATCTAACTCTACACCTTGTTATCTCAGATTCTCCAGCATCTGCAATTCCTACTATCCCTGTCACAGGGGAATTGAGTTTAAGAGGTTATGCTGCAGCTCTATAAAACTCTGGTTAGACCACACTTGAAATATTGTGTTCAGCTCTGGTCACCTCATTACAGGAAAGATGTGGAAGCTTTAGAGAGGGTGTAGAGGAGATTTACCAGGATGCTGCCTGGACTGGAGGACAGATCTTACGAGGAACGGTTGAGGGAGCTAGGGCTTTTTTCATTGGAGCGAAGAAGGATGAGTTGAGAGGGATGGATTATGAGGAGAGACTGAGTAGGCTGGGATTATACTCATTGGAATTCAGAAGAATGAGGGGAGGTCTTATAGAAACATATAAGATTATGAAGGGAATAGATAAAGTGGAGGCAGGGAGGTTGTTTCCGCTAGCAGGTGAAACTAGGACTGGAGGGCATCACCTCAAATTAGAGGGAAGCAGATGTAGGACTGACGTCAAGAGGAACTTCTTCATCCAAACGGTTGTGAATCTGTGGAATTCCCTGCCCAGTGAAGCAGTTGAAGCTAACTCGCTGAATGTTTTTAAGGCAAGGCTGGATAAATTTTTGAACAGTAAAGGAATTAAGGGTTACGGTGAGTGGGCGGGTAAGTGGAGCTGAGTCTCAAAAAGATCAGCCATGATCTTACTAAATGGCGGGGCAGGCTCGAGGGGCTGGATGGCCTACTCCTGCTCCTAGTTCTTATGTTCTTATAAGAGGTGACTTTGATAGAGGTTTACAAGATGATGAGAGGCATAGATAGAGTGGATAGTCAGAGACTTTTTCCCAGGGCGGAAATGACTATTATAAGGGGGCATAATTTTAAGGTGATTGGAGGAAGGTATAGAGGAGACCTCGGAGGTAGATTCTTCACACACAGATTGGTGGGCATGTGGAATGCGCTGCCAGCAGTGGTAGTGGAGTCCCAGGGCATGCAGTATTTAGGAAGGCCAGGCTGTGGTAGGGGAATGAGGGTTGTGAGTCCTTTTATTTTTTTAAGGTTAGAGAATACTAGAAAGATTATCAGGTCTATATGATTTAACCAAGTTGGATATTATGCATGTACTTAATAAAAGTAGAGAGGATAGTAAACTGATTGCCACAGCTGGGTCTTGAGATTTCATTCACAGTTGCCGGTTTACTCATTCATTCATGCAATTTCATGGGAAGCGTCATTTTGACAGTAACTTTCTTAAAGAGGACAGAGGCCCTAATCAACATGTATCTAACAGACACATGCTAATGGAGAAAATGTGTTTGATGTCCTGCAAACTATTCAAGTCCTGGTAGATGGTTCTAGGGGCTGATTAATATTTTAATGTTTTCATAGTTTCAGGTGACATAGTGTCTGGGATGGTATTGTTCTGAACAGATTACAAAACTAACACCTACTCAGGGGTAGCCTTTGATGTAGAAACAGGACTAAACACAGCTTGCAGGATAGGGCTGGTAAGGGTTGAAGCTGTGATGGGTTGGAAAGGACATTTTAATTTAGTCTACCTTTAATAGTGAAGCAGATTACAACAGTACAGTTTCATGAATGAATGAATGAAATCCAGTAATAATAAACATAGTGGGCTCGTGAGTAGTCAGTGAAATTTATGAATGAATGAGAACACCGTAATAGTGAATATAGAGCACTTGTGAATGGATTGGTAAAGACAGGACCTTTAATACAGAAGTGAAGACACTCATAATCTAATATATTACAAAACCATAGAATAAGATGTTTTAAGGTAATTGACTCTCTGCACGACTAAAGACGCGCCACCCAGACCCCTGAAACATTGTTAGTTGATCACTAATGAGTAAGCAGGGCAGAATGCTAGATCACAGGATGTTTGGGAGCCAAAGTTACAAGATAAGCAAGTGACCACATAAGCAAATGGGCACTGCTAGCTTGAATCCAATGAATAGATATGTAATGTACAGCGATTTGATGTAATTAAAATGCCTAGTTGATTAAATTATAAATTTAATGTAATTAGTTTATAGACTTGATGCAAGTAATGGCCTAGTCAATTGCTTTACAGACTTGATGTAGTTACCACTTAGTTAATTGATGTGATATAATTCACTGCATAGTAACAATTATCTTGTTGCCTCACATAATTTTGACGTAAGAAAATATAAAAATAGTGTTGCGCAGGTATTCCACACAGTGAGCTTGATTCTCCTGCGTGACGATCTTCAGCTCCTCTCCTTGCTGTAATCGATTGTCGCTCGAATAAATTACTATTCCTGCTGAATTCCCAACAACTTCAGATTCTTCTTACCTCAGAGGCTGAGGTCACTCCAGCACAGGGAAAGAGGAGAAGGTAGTGGAATAGCATTGTTGGTTAAATAGGAAATTAACACAATAGTGAGAAAGGATATTAGCTCTGATAATTTGGAGTCTGCATGCATAGAGTTGAAAAATACCAAGGGGAAAAAACATTAGTGGGTGTCATATATAGACCCACAAACTGCACCAGTGGTGATGTTGGGAACGGCATTAAACAGGAGATTAGAGATGCATGTGATAAGGGAAGATCGGTAATCATGGGTGATTTTAATCTACACATAGATTGGGCAAATCAAATTAGCCACAATGCCATAGAGGAGGAATTCCTGGAGAGTATATGGGATGGTTTTCTTTACCAATATGCGGAGATACCAACTATAGAGTAGGCCATCTTAGGCTGGGTGCTGTGTAGTGACAAGGGAATCATTCCCAAGCTAGCTATGCAAGCCCTTGGGGATGAGAAACCATAACATGATAGAATATTTTATCAAGGTGAAGAATGATAAAGAGACGAGGGTGCTGAACCTTAATAAAGAAAACAAGGAGGATATGAAGTGTGAGTTGGCCTTGATAAATTGGGGACAGTTACTTAAAGGGATGACAGTGGATAGGCAATAGCAAACATTCAAGAAACACATGGGAGAACTGCAACAACTATTTATTTCTGTCTAGCACAACAGCAAAATGGGTAAGAGGGCCAATCCTTGGCTTACAAAGGAAATTAGAGACAGTATCCTATTCAAGGAAGAAGCACGCAGGCTCTCCAAGAAAAAGAATATGCCTGAGGATTGGGAGCAGTTTAGAATTCAGCAAAGAAGGACGAAGGGATTGATTAAGAAGGGGAAAATAGAGTATGAAAGTAAGCTTGCAGGGAACAGAAAGACTGACACTATAAGTGTCTATAGGTATATGAAGAGACTGATGAAGACAAATGTAGGTCCTCTACAGACAGAAATAGGGGAATGCATAATAGGGGACAAAGAAATAGCTGAGTAACTGAATAGATACTTTGGTTCTGTCGACACAAAACAGGACACAAATCAGATGCCAGAAATGTTGGAGAATGCAAGATTTAGTGAGGGGGAAAAATTGAGGGGGATCAATGGTAGTAGAGAAATGGTGTGGGGAAATTGATGGGATTGAAGGCGGATAAATCCCCAAGGCCTGATAATCTACATTCCAGAGTACTAAAGGAAGTGGCTCTAGAAATAGTAGATGCATTGGTGGTCAACTTCAAGGACTCTATAGACTTTGGAACAGTTCCTGAAAATTGAAAGGTGGCAAATTTCACTCCAATATTCAAAAAGGGAGGTAGAGAGAAAACAGAGAATTATAGACCAGTAAGACTAACATTGGTAGTGGGGAAAATTCTCAAATCCATTGTCAAGGATTTTATAGTGGAGCATTTAGAAAGCAGTGGCAGGATCAGACAGAGTCAGCATGGATTTATGAAGGGGAAATCGTGCTTGACAAATCTGTTGGAATTCTATGAAGATGTAATGAGTAGAGTTGACAAAGGCGGGCCAGCCCATGTGGTATATTTGAACTTTCAGAAAACGTTTGACAAAGTCCTGTATAAGAGATTATTGCACAAGATTAAAGCACATGAGATTGGGGGAAGTGTATTGAGATGGATAGAAGTCTGGTTGGCAGAGAGGAAACAAAGAGTAGGAATTAATGGATCCATTTCAAATTGGCAGGCAGTAACTAGTGAGGTGCCACAGGGATCGGTGCTGGGGTCCCAGCTATTCACATATTAATGATTTGGATAAGGGAACAAAATGTAACATCTCAAAGTTTGCAGATGATTCCACGTTGGATGGGGGGTGAACTGTGATGAGGATGCAGAGATCCTTCAGCATGATCTGGACGGGTTGGGTGAGTGGGAAAATCAATGGCAGATGCAGTATAATTTGGATAAGTGTGAGGTGATTCACTTTGGAAGCAAAATCAAGGTGGCAGATTACTACCTGAATGGCTGTAAATTGGGAGAGGGGAGTGTGCAGCGGGACCTGGGTGTCCTTGTGCACCAGTCGCTGAAGATAAACATGCAGGTGCAGCAGGCGGTAAAGAAGGTAAATGGTATGTTGGCCTTCATTGCGAGAGGTTTCAAGTACAGGAACAGGGATGTGTTGTTGCAGTTATACAGGGCCTTCCTGAGACCACACCTGGAATATTGTATGCAGTTTTGGTATCCTTTTCTGAGGAAGGATGCCCGTGCTCTCGAAGGACTGCAGCGGAGGGTCACCAGGCTGATTCCGGTGAGGGCGGGACTGACGTATGAGGAGAGATTGACTAGGTTGGGATTGTTTTCATTAGAGTTCAGGCAAATGAGGGAGGATCTCATAGAGACTTATAAAATTCTAACAGGACTAGAGAGGATAGATGCAGGGAGGATGTTCCTGATGGTCTGTCCAGAACCGGGGGTCACAGTATGGAGGATTCGGGACAGACGATTTAGGACGGAGATGAGGAGCCATTTCTTTACCCAAAGAGTGGTGATCCTGTGGAATTCATACCACAGGAAGTAGTTGATGCCAAAACATTGAATGTATTCATGAGGCGGCTAGATATAGCACTTGGGGCGAATGAGATCAAAGGTTATCGGGGGAAAGCAGGATTAGGCTATTGAGTTGAACGATCAGCTGTGATCATGGTGAATGGCGGAGCAGGCTCGAAGGGCCAAATGGCCTCCTCCTGCTCCTATCTTCTATATTTCTATGTATGTTTACTTCAATGTAATTTGGACAAGTTGGGTGAGTTGGCAAATATGTGGCAGATGCAGTATAAGTAGACAAGAAAATGTGAATAAATGTGAGGTTATCCATTTTGGGAGCAAAAACATGAAGGCAGATCATTATCCAAATGGCTATAAATTAAGAAAGGAGGATGTGCAATGAAACCTGGGAGTCCTATTACACCAGTCATTGAAAGTAAGCATGCAGTTGCAAGAAGGCAAATGGTATGTTGGCCTTTGTAGTGAGAGGATTTGATTATAGGAGCAAGGCTGTCTTACTGCCATTGTACAAGGCCTTGTTAAGTCTGTACCTGGAGAATTAGTAGCAGTTTGGTCCTCTTATCTAGGGGAGAATGTTCTAGCAATGGAAGTTGTTCAGTGAAGCTTTACCAGACAATTCCTGGAATGGCAGGACTGGCGTATGAAGAGAGACTAGATTGGTCAGGACTATATTAACTGGAGTAGGAGGAATGAGGGGGGAATTTCATAGGAACCTATAAAAGTCTAACAGCATTAGACGGAGTAAATGCAATAAGGATGTTCCCAATGATATGGGAGCCCAGAACCAGGGATCACAGTCTAAGGATACAGGGTAGGTCATTTAGGACTGAGCTGAGGAGAAATTTCTTCCATCAGAGAGCAATGAGCCTGTGGAATTCTCTGCTGCAGGAAATGGTGGTGGCCAAAGCATTGAATGTTTTCAAGTAAGAGTTTGACAGTTTTTAGGGCTAATGGATCAAAGTTATGGGGAGAAAGTTGGAATAGGGTATTGAGTAGGATGATCAGCCATTAATGATGGAGCAAGCTCAGAAGACCGAAAGGCCTACTCCTGCTCCTATTTCTTGTGTTACCATGTTTCTTCCCTCCACCCATATGGATTCTATGTCTGCTAATCCAAGTTCTTCTCTGTCCTAACAATGCTACCTCCCTACCTATTCCTTCCTGCCTGTCCTTTCAAAAAGTCATTTTAGTTTCCAGCTTTGATCTCCTTGTATCCATGTCTCTATAATGGCTGTAATATCATACCTATTAATCTGTTTGTGTCATAAATTCATTGATTTTGTTTTGAATACTACACACATTCAAATAAAGAGCTACTATATTCCCCTTTTTACCTTTACCCCACTTTGAAGCTATTTAATACTGTTATTCTATGTCCCTTCCTGTCCCACTGTGGGCATCATTATCCAAATAACTGCGCTGCAATGATGTTACATCCTTTTGCTTTGTAAACCTGTATTTCCTTGTCTCCCTAGCACACTTCACCCTCTAATTAGTTTGAAGACACCTCCACAGCCTGAGATATTCAAATTGCCAAAACACTGATCCCAGCACAGTTTACATGAATTCCAACCCATCAGAACATTTCCCTTTTCCCCCAGTACTGGTGCCAGTGTCTCACAAATTGAAACCCATTCCATCCTTACCAATCTTTGAGCCACAAATTTAACTCCTTGACTTTCTTTACCTATTGCCAGCTTGCCCATGGTTTAGGTAGTAATCCAGAGATTATTACCTTGGAAGTTCTGCTTCTTAATTTAGCTCCAAACTGTTCAATTTTTTTTTTGGCAGAAGCACTTACCACTCAGACAACAAAATATTTATCTCCCCCGAACAACATCACTAAAATTAGTACCTTCACTCTTTCATGTTGGTGTGGAAGCACATATAGTATTTGTAATGATAGCATATGGAAGTCATTTAGTGATCATAACTCAGTTGAAACACATTGGGGATTTCAAAGTCAGACAACAATATACTTTTTTTTTACAGCGATTGTGTTGTGCATGAGGGATAGTCTCAGCAATGTAAAGCAGAATCATCTAGGTTATAAAGCAATCATCCTGAAGTAGCAGTCAAATTGTCCTTATTTTCGAAGACAGGCACATATGTGGTAAGGGTGGGGAGCAAGTGTAGCTCCATAAACACCAGCAAGATTGAAGGGGTAGCCTCCTGCTGCAGCAGTAAACTGAAACCGTTGCATAAGGAACGTGAAGAATAAGAAGGTCTCCATCTGAGCCAGGTTTACTCCAATGCACATACGGTGACCTGGTGAAGATAATGAGTATTCAGTCAGGTGATCTGGACCCTTGGAGAATCCATAAGTGTTAACAGTCTCACTCTCTTACACATCTTAACATATCTATCACTCTCATCTTGTATCCTATCCATAGAATCCCTAGTGTGGAAACAGGCCATTGAGCCCAACAAGTCCACACACAACTCTCCAAAGAATACCTCACCCAGACTCAACCCTGTACCCTATCCCTGTAACCCTGCATTTTCCCTGTGGTTAATCTACTAACCTAGGCATCCCTGGACACTATGGGCAATTTAGCACAGCCAATCTACCTAACTTTCACATCTTTGGTAACAAAGTGTGGAGCTAGAGGAACACAGCAGGCCAGGCAGCATCAGAGGAGCAGGAAAGTTGATGTTTCGGGTCAGGCCCTTTCTTCAGGGCAGTTAAGAGTCAACCACATGCTGTGGGTCTGGAGTCACATATAGGCCAGACCTGGTAAGGATATGCAATTTCCTCCCCTAAAGGACATTAGTGAACCAGATGGGTTTTTCCAACAATCAGCAATGGATTCGTGGTCATCATTAGATTCTTAATTCCAAATATTTATTGAATTCAAATTCCACCATCTGCCATAGCGGGATTCGAACACAAGCTCCCAGACCATCAGCTGGGTCTCTAGATCAACCGTCCAGCGATAATACCACTAGGCCATTGACTCCCCCATCTATACTATTCACCTCAAACAATCCTTGTGACTGCAAGTAACTCACTCATAACTCTCTTTCCTACAGAAATTTCTCCCAAATTTCCTATTTGATTTATTTGCAACTATTTTATATTTATGGCATCCAGTTTTGGTTTGTTCTACAATCGACCATATTGTCTTGACTCTCATCAGCTCTTCTCTTCTATAAATGGTGCCCAGCCTATAAAAACTTCCTTTCAGTTCTGGTATCCTCCTTGTAAATCATCTTTGCCCCCTTTTTTCAGTCCCAATATCCTTTATATAGTATCACTGAATCATTATAGCAAGAAGGCATTTGGTCCATCATGTCTTCTCTAGCCCTGTAAATAAACAATTCACTTAGTGCCATTATCACATCTTCTCCTCATAACCCAGCACATTTTTACCTGAAAAAGAACAATCTAATTATCTTTCAAATGCTTTGATCCAACCTACCAGCACCACACTGAAGTGCACTCCAGACCTGAAGTACTCAATGCATGAAACAGTTTTCTCCCATGTCACTTGGTTCTTTGACACTATTAATGAAGGGTTTGAGAATATGAAGGCACAGATTTGACAGAAATGGTAAAAGAATCAAATGTGGGTGGCTCTCACTTGCCCTCTGAAATGGCCGAGCAAGCCATTCAGTTGTATCAATCACTACAAAGTCTCAAAGAATGAAACTGGATGGATCACCTGACATCGACCTAGACACCAGAACAGACAATGGCAGAAACAGCCCTGTCAACCTTGCAACATCCTCCTTGCTAACGTAGAACTTAGAACATAGAACATAGAATATAGAATATAGAACATAGAATATAGAACATAGAACAGTACATCGCAGGAAGGGGCCCTTCGGCCCACTATGCTGTGTGGAACATGACACCAAATTAAACTAATCCCTTCTGCCTGCCCTTGGTCCGTATCCCTCCATTCCTTGCATATTCGTATGCTTATCTAAAAGTCCCTTAAATGCCCCTATTGTATCTGCCTCCATCACCACACCTGGATGCGCATTCCATATTCCTACCACTCTCTGTGTAAAAAACTTGCCTCTCGCATCTCCTTTGAACTTTCCCCCCTCACCTTACATGCATGCCCCCTAGTATTAAACATTTCAACTCTAAGAAAATGATTCTGACTGTCAACCTTATCTATGCATCTCATAATTTTATAGACTTCTATCAAGTCTCCCCTTAGCCTCCACTGCTCTGGATAAAACAACTTGAGTTTTTTTTTCTGGTCTCTCCTTATAGTTCATACCCTCTAATCCAGGCAGCTTCCTGGTAAACCTCTTCTGTGCCCTCTCCAAACCCTCCACATCCTTCTTGTAATGTGGTGACCAGAACAGAATGCAATACTCTTAAGTACAGCCTAACCAAAGTCTTATAAAGCTGCAACATGACATCCTGACTCTTGTACTCCATTCCCCAACCAATAAAGGCAAGCATGCCATAGGCCTTCTTTACCACCCTATCTACTTGCATGGCCCCTTTCAGGGAAGTATGGACTGGAACCTCAAGATCCCTCTGTACATCAATGCAGTTCAGGGTCCTGCCATTAACTGTATTAACTTGATGGGCTGAATGGCTTCTCTCTGCACAGTGGGGATTTTATGATTCTATAATTCTACTCATCCAATCACACTGTTTGACTCTCTTCAATGTGTATCAATCCCCAAACCAATAGCATTGTCCCATTCCCTTCAACATCTATCAATCCCTAAACTAATCTGACTGCCTCATTTTCTTCATCATGTCTCAAACCCACTGTCCCATTCTTTAATGTAAAACACTGTCAAACCCATCCCACTGTCCCACTCTCTTCCACAAGTATCAGTCCCCAATACAATCCTGCTGTCCTACTCTCTCCAACATATATCAATGTATTGTCCCAACCCATTGTCCACTCTTTTCCATCAATCCCAAAACCAATTTGACTGCCCCACTCTCTTCATCATATATCAAACACACTTCCCCAATGCCTTCAATCTGTATCAATCTCCTAAATCAATTCCATTACCCCACCCTTTCCAGCATGCATCAATCCCTCTGCCCCAGACTCTTCAATCTGTATCAAACACCAAAGCAATCCTGCTCTCTCACTCTCTTCAGCATGTATCACTCTGGCTCTGTTCAATTTGTATCAATTCCCAAACCAATCATATTGTCCCATCTCTTCCACATGTATCAATCCCTAAAACTATCTTCAATGTATACTTTTCCAACTGCTCCAGTCTCTTCAACACGTATCAAAAAACATTAAATTAGATAAGTTCTCAGGGCTTGATGGGATCTATCTCAAGATACTGAAGGAGGCAAAGTAGGAGATTGCTGTGTCCTTGACAGAGATCTTTGTATCCTCTTTCACTATAGGCAAGGTCCCAGAGAGTGGAGAATAGCCAATGTTGCTCCTTTGTTTGAAAAGGGCAGCAGGAATAATCCAGGGAATTATAGGCCAGTGACCCTTACATCAGTGGTCGGAAAATTATTGGAGAAGATCCTTAGGGACATGATTTACTTGCATTTGGAAAAGAATAGACTTATTAGGAACAGTCAGCATAGCCTTGTGCAGGGGAGGTCTTGTCTCACAAATTTGATTGTATTTTTTGAGAAAGTAACAAAGATGGTTGACGAGAAGATGTTATCTGCATGGAAATTACTAAAGAGTTCAATAATGTCCCCCATGAAAGGGTTAGTCTAAGCCTAAGCCTAACCCTTACCCTATCTCAGGTACAGAAGATTAAGTCGCATGGATCCTTGATGTGTTGGTAAGTTGGATATAAAATTGGTTTAATCATAGAAGGCTGAGGGTGGTTGTGGAGGGATATCCGTGATCAGTGGTGTTTTGCAAAGATAAGTGCTGGAACCTCTGTTGTTTGTAATATATATATATATAATTGATTTGGATGGAAATGTAGGTGGTTTGATTGGAAACTTGCAGAAGACACAAAAATTAGTGGAGTTGTGGATAGTGAGGTAAGTTACCAGGGTAAAGAGCAGAAAAATGGCAGATGAAGTTTAATCCAGAAAAGTGTGAGGTGATGCATTTTGGGAGGTCAAATGCAAAAGAGAAGTATACAGTAAATGGCAGGTCCCTTAGGAGCACTGATATACAGAGAGATCTTGGGGACCAAGTCCATAGCTCTCTTCAAGTATCAATAGATGTGGATAAGGTGGTAAAGACAGCATACGGCGCGCTTGCCTTCATTAATCGGGACATTGAGTGTAAAAGTTGGCAAGTAATGTTGCAACTTTATAAGATTTTAGTTAGGCCACATTTGGAGTATTGAGTGCAGTTCTGGTTGCCACAATGTAGGAAGGCTGTTGAGGCTTTGGAAAGGGTGCAAATCATGGTGCACTGGAAGCAATGACTTAGTGGTATAATCACAGTTAATCGAGAGACCGAGGTAATGTTCTGGGACTCAAGTTCGAATCCCGCCACAGCAGATGGTGGATTGTGAATTCAATTAAAAATCTGGAATTAAAAGTCAACTGATGACCACAAATGTTGATTGCCAGGAAAAACCTATCTAGTTCACTAATGCCCTTTCAGGAAGGAAATTGTCATCCTTATGTGGTCTGGTCTATATGACTCCAGACCCACAGAAATGTTCTGAGGAAGGGTCACCAGACCCGAAACATTAACTCTGATTTTTTTCTTCACAGATGCTGCCAGGCCTGCTGAGCTCTTCTTGCAAATTTGTTTCTGTTCCCACAGAAACATGGTTGGCTCTTGACTGCCCTTTCAGCAATTTGGCATGGGCATTAATATAGCATTGCCCTCTTCCCATGAATGAATTAAAAAATGATGTTTACCAGGATGTTGCCTGAATTGGAATGTATTAGCTATAAGGAGTGACTGTTTAAATTAAATAGGTATAGAGTACAAGACTATGAACCTGGTGCGGGAAAGGCTCTCTCTACCTGTTCTACCACCTTCAATGATCTGTTCACATAGACATCTAGGTCCCTCTGATCCACAGCCCCTTTAGAATTGTATCCCTATTTAATATTGTCTTTCACTGTTCTTCCAAACAAGTGTATCTCTTCTCTGCACTGAACCTCATTTTCTACCTATATGACCACTCCACTAATTTGTCAAAGGTGCTTTCATAGTTCTACATTGTCTTCCTCAGAGTTTACAATTCTTTCAATTTTAGTATCATCTGCAAACTTTGAAATTCTCCCCTACACACCAAGATCCTGATCATATACATATAAGGACTGAATACAGAGAGAATGTTTCCCTTGGCATGGAGGTCCAGAACAGTGGGTCAGGGCCTCAGTATATACAGTGGGTTATTTCAGACAGAGATGAAGAGATATTTCTTCACTCAAGGTGGTGAATCTGTGGAATTCTCTACCACAGAAGCTTGTAGAGGCTAATTTCTGACTACCCCCTCATTCTCTCAGATCCTCTTTTATCCTCATCCTCACTCCCTCCTCATTCTCCCACACTTTTTTGTCTCTTCTCTTCTCTCTTCTCTGACCTCGGAACACCCAGCCTTGGAACTCCCGGCTTTGGAACACCCAGCCTTAGAACTCACAGTCTCAGCCCAGACCCAAAGAGGTAGCCTCTCGGCCCAGCATGATGGTCTCTTGGGCCAGCAATGCAATCTGCCAGCCCAGCGTGGAAACCACTCAGCCTGGTGTGGCAATCTCCCAGTGGCCTAGCGTGGGAGTCTTCGAGTGGTATGTGACAGTCTCTTGGCCTGGTATGGTCTTGGTGTGAATTTTCAGTCTCGAGGTGATACCAGAGCAATCTCCTGGCCTCGTGAGCCCTGAGGTGAAGCCAGGTGCAGTCTGGATTAAGGCCCAGTGTGGACTGGAGGCTAGGTATCAACATGGACTGGGTCAGTAGTTTCTTTGTACCTTTTTTTCTCCATTTTATAATTTATTCCTAAATTTGCAATGCTGGACTTTGCTTACTTCTCTATTTTTCCAAGAACTGTAACTGAAAAAGCTGTACCTAGAGACCTTTGTACCTAAGAAGATGCCATAAGCAGCAACTTGCAGACTTTTCACTGTAGTCATTTGACTACATATGACAATTGCACCAATTCATTCATTCAAGTCACTGAATATATTCAAGAAAAAGATATATCAATTTCTAAACAAAAGGCATCAAGGGGCATGGGGAGAAAGTGGCATTGAGATACAGATCAGCCATGATCTAATGAATGATAGTGCAGGCTCGATGAGCCAAATAGCCTGCTCCTGCTCCTACTTTATATATTTCAATGCTAAAAGCAAACTACTGCTGATGCTGGAAATCTGAAATAAAAAGAGAAATTGTTGGAAATACCCAGTAGTTTTGGCATGCCCTATGGACACAGCAAACATTCTGAACCAAATGTGACTTCTACAAAACTAAAGGAGATTATAAATGTGACACCCAGTTCACTAATAATTGGTTTTCAGTTGTTAGCTCTCTCCACCACAACACATAGAAACCACAGATACAAGATCTTACTTTCTGAACTCACCTGTTGCTCTTGATAACTTTCTCTTTCTCTACATATCACAGAATCACAGGATTGGTGTTGTGCAGAAGGAGGCCATTTGGTTCATTTTGTCTGCACTGGCTCTTCAAACGAGCATGATTACCGAGTGCCAGTCTCCTACTTTCTCCTCATACCCGTGCATATTGCATCTATCCAGATAATATTCAATGCCATCTCTCACTTACTATTGTTTGGTTTCTCAACCCTTTGTTTTTCTTAGACACCACCTATCCTTTCCAGACATGTCCATACACCCAACTTACGTAAATATCATTGTCTCTTTCTTCCTTTGTCCATTACATTTTTGCATTGATTTGTTTCTCTATCTCTCCCAGCTCCCTTGACTTTCCTGCTTCTCATTCCACTGAAGTTAACATTGGTTTCAATCTTTTACCCTGTCCCACCCTATTTCCCTTTTCTGCTTTTTTCATTCCCCTCAGTAACTCCCATACCTGTCGAGAATGGAAGATGTGCATCTACTTGGTGGAACTGTCCATTTTCATCCAGATACCGGTTAGGGTTAAAACTGTTAGGTGATTTCCAACGTTTTCCATCGAACAACACACCAGTGAGAGAGGGGATGACTGTTGTGCCCTGATTAAGATAAGTAACATTCCAGAATTATCTATAAATCAGGAGATGGAAGTAAAGGCAAAACTAAAAAAATCAGTCACCAGAGACATTTGGAGTTGGGAGGGTGCTGACAAGTGCTTGGCACCTGTTGGACTTTATCCTACGGTCTTAGAAGAAGGGTGTAGTGAGATAGTTGATGCATTACTTTTAATTTTCCAAAACTCCCTTGACTCAGGGACAGTCCCATTTGATTGGAACATAAAGAGTGAAACATCTTTATTCAAAACGTAAAGAAAGCTGGAAAAGAAAAAAAAGTTAGGCAGGTTAATCTAACAGCTGTCATGGGGAAAACATTAAAGATGTTATAACAATAAACTTAGATATGTTCAAGGTAATCAGCCAGAGTCATCATGGTTTTGTGAAAGGAAAATCAGGTTTGACCAATCTGGTGGAGCTTGTTGACGAGGTAGCATATTGTACAGATAAAAGCTAACAAATGGAGGTAGCACATTTAGATTTCGAGAAGGTATTTCATAAGGTACACATCAAATGGTACTGTGGAAAATAAAAGCTCATGGAACAAACGGTGCTGGCACCTCAATTGTTCACAATTTATATAAAGGGCAGAAAGTGTGGTTGTTAAATTTGCTGATGATGCAAAGCCAGGTAGGAAATTCAGTTGTGAAAAGGATACAAGGAGTTTACAAATGTAATAAATTGTGATTGGCAAAGATGTGACAAATTGATCATAAAGTGTGCAATTATCCAGTTTGGTAGGAACAATAAAAGCAAGAACATTATTTAAATAGTGAGAGATTGCAGAGCTCTGATATGCAAAGAGATCTGGGTGTCTTCGTGAATAAATCACAAATGTTAGTATGCAAGTGCTGCATGTAATTGGGAAAGCTAATAGAATGTCACCGATAAGCCATGATGTGGAGTTGCTGGTGTTCACCTGATGAAGGAGCAGCTCTTCAAAAGCTTGTGATTTCAAATAAACCTGTTGGGCTATATCCTGGTGTCGTGTGACTTCTGAGAATGTTATTGCTTATTGCGAGGGGAATTGAATTTTTTTTTCTTTATTCACCCACGGGATGAGGGTGTCGCTGGTGAGGCAGCATTTATTGCCCAGAGGGCAGTTAAGAGTCAACTACATTGCTGTGGGTCTGGAGTCATATGTAGGCCAGACCAGGTAAGGATGGCAACTTCCTTCCCTAAAGGACACGAATGAACCAGATGGGTTTTTCCTGACCGTCGGCAATGGATTCACGGTCATCATTAGAGTCTGAATTCCTGATATTTGTTGAATCTAAATTCCACCATCTGCCATGGCAGGATTCAAACCCGGGTCCCCGGAACATTATCTGGGTCTCTGGATTAACAGTCCAGTGATAATACCACTATGCCATTGCCTCCCCGTGAATTGAATACAAAATTAGACAGGTTATACTTCAGTTTTACAGGGCACTACTGTTTATAGACTATTGTATTATTTTTTAAGGGAGAATGTAAATGTATTGGACACAATTCAGATAAGGTTTACTAGCCTAATGCTTGTAAAGGGTAAGTTGCGTTGGGAGGAAAGGTTGAACAGATTGTGCTTATGTTCACTAGAGTCTGGAAGATTTGGAGGTGACTGGATTGCAACATTTAAGATTCTGAGAGGTCTTGACAGGTTCGAGAGAATGTTTTCACTTAAGGGAAAATCTAGAACTAGGGGACATTATTTAAACATCAATTCACCCACTTAAAATACAGATTAGGCAAAATGTTTTTTTTTTCAAAGGGGCCATGAGTCTTTAGAACATAGAACATAGAAAATAGAACATTACAGCGCAGTACAGGCCCTTCGGCCCTCGATGTTGCGCCGACCTGTGAAATCAATCTGAAGCCCATCTAACCTAAACTATTCCATTATCATCCATATGTTTATCCAATGACCATTTAAATGCCCTTAAAGTGGGCGAGTCTACTATTTTTGCAGGCAGGGCATTCCCCGCCCTTACTACTCTCTGAGTAAAGAACCTACCTCTGACATCTGTCCTATATCTATCACCCCTCAATTTAAAGCTATGTCCCCTCGTGCTAGCCATCACCATCCGAGGAAAAAGGCTCCCACTGTCCACCCTATCTAATCCTCTGATCATCTTGTATGTCTCTATCAAGTCACCTCTTAACCTTCTTCTCTCTAACGAAAACAGCCTCAAAACCCTCAGCCTTTCCTCATAAGACCTTCCGTCCATACCAGGCAACATCCTGGTAAATCTCCTCTGCACCCTTTCCAATGCTTCCACATCTTTCCTATAATGCGGTGACCAGAACTGTACGCAATACTCCAAGTGCGGCCGCACCAGAGTTTTGTACAGCTGCAACATGACCTCATGGCTCCAAAACTCAATCCCTCTACCAATAAAACCTAACATACTGTACGCCTTCTTAACAACGCTATCAACCTGGGTGGCAACTTTCAGTGATCTATGCACATGGACACCGAGGTCTTTCTGCTCATCCACACTACCAAGAATCTTACCATTAGCCCAGTACTCTGTATTCCTGTTACTCCTTCCAAAGTGAATCACCTCACACTTTTCCGCATTAAACTCCATTTGCCACCTCTCAGCCCAGCTCTGCAGCTTATCTATGTCCCTTTGTAACCTGCAACATCCTTCCGCACTATCCACAACTCCACCGACTTTCGTCTCATCCGCAAATTTACTAACCCATCCTTTTACGCCCTCATCCAGGTCATTTATGAAAATGACAAACAGCAGTGGCCCCAAAACAGATCCTTGAGGTACACCACTAGTAACTGAACTCCAGGATGAACATTTCCCATCAACCACCACCCTCTGTCTTCTTACAGCTAGCCAATTTCTGATCCAAACCGCTAAATCACCCTCAATCCCATGCCTCCGTATTTTCTGCAATAGCCTACCATGGGGAACCTTATCAAACGCTTTACTGAAATCCAAATATACCACATCAACCGTTGTACCCTCATCCACCTGTTTGGTCACCTTCTCGAAGAACTCAATAAGGTTTGTGAGGCACGACCTACCCTTCACAAAACCGTGTTGACTATCCCTAATCAAATTATTCCTTTCTAGATGATTATAAATCCTATCTCTTATAATCCTTTCCAACACTTTACCCACAACCGAAGTAAGGCTCACTGGTCTATAATTACCAGGGTTGTCTCTACTCCCCTTCTTGAACAAGGGGACAACATTTGCTAGTCTCCAGTCTTCTGGCACTATTCCTGAAGACAATGACGACATAAAGATCAAAGCCAAAGGCTCTGCAATCTCCTCTCTAGCTTCCCAGAGAATCCTAGGATAAATCCCATCTGGCCCAGGGGACTTATCTATTTTCACACCTTCCAGAATTGCTAACACCTCCTCCTTATGAACCTCAATCCCGTCTAGTCTAATAGACTGTATCTCAGTATTCTCCTCGACTACATTGTCTTTTTCCTGTGTGAATACTGACGAAAAATATTCATTTAGCACCTCTCCTATCTCTTCGGACTCCACGCACAACTTCCCACTACTGTCCTTGACCGGTCCCAATCTTACTCTCGTCATTCTTTTATTCCTGACATACCTATAGAAAGCTTTGGAATTCTCTTCCTGAAAAAAACCTTGAAAAAGGTCCTTAGTAAATGAATTTTTTAAGGTAGAAATAGATTGATTCTTGTTAAGTAAGGGGTGACAGGTTTCCAGGGGTAAGAGGGAATGTGAATTTGTGGTTGCAATTGGATCAGGCATGAATTTGTTGAATGACAGAGTAGACTTGATGGGCTGAGTGGCCGACTCCTGCTCTTGATTCTTTGCTCCTGTTTGTATGTAACAACAAACATTTTCCAGCAAATTTCAACTCAGTGATACATGGAGCATGTTGTAGTTCTGAGCGAATGGATGTTAGAATCTGCTCTGCACTGAATGTCCATGTAGTGAGACAACCTTTGCCTTACTGAAGATTCCAACTTTTCTTTAAAAATAGGGAGGGTTTAGCTCCCAATCATTTGAAGCATTCCCTTAACTTGTAAAGTCTACTTTACCTGTGCAGGAATTCAAAATAGGATGATGAAACAAGACAGATAATGTCACATACACATAGCTTTGACATGTGGGATTAATTTTTAGAAGATTTGGGTATAGGTTTCTTCCTCTTTCAATTGTTTGTCTCATGAATTATCACAGAATCAGAATCTTACAGCACTGGAAAGAACATTCATATCATCATGTGTGTACCAGCACATTGAAATAACTTTTCAGTTCATCCCATTCCTTCAACCTGCTTTAATCCTTTACTTTAATCCTTAAAACTTTAATCCTTAAACCTCAGAACATTTTCTTCTCAATTATTTATTGAATTAATTTTGCAACTCACTCTTGAATCTGTTTCCAACAATATTTTGGGTAATGAAATCCAAAATATTACAATTCACTGCCTGAAAACTTCCTTACACATGCCCTTCATTCTTTTACCAGTTGTTTTAAGGCTTTGTTACCTGGCTATCCTTGAAACTGGAAAACAATCTCTATTTTACTTATCAGGACCCTCCATGATTTTCAGCATTTCTATTAAACTTCCTCTTAACTTTCCAGGATCCAAGGAGAACATGTCCGGCTTTTCCAGTCTCTCTCCATCACCCTGTAGTTTCTAATAAATCTGCACCACACTGTCTCCCAATCCTACATTCAATAGGATTAATGTAACAATTTGTTTCACAACAGACCTAAAGTTTTTGTTCAAATTTACTTGATCAAAGCGAGAAAAAACATTGCAAGCTATTTTTTAAAGTGAGTTCAAGATTAGGTAGATTCAATTTCTAAACTCTCAGAGGTTAGAAGGCAGCACTAAGACACTGAAGCTTCTTTCTCAAAACTAGAATGATATCTGTAATCTGTATTTCATTGCTGATTTATAGAGTTCAGATCATCCCATCCATCCAAAGACACTCCATTGAACCAATTCTTCAGCACATTTGTTTAGCAATGATTGGGTCTTCACCTTTGGGATCCTGTATCCTCTCAGCTGCAAATCCTTGGTTGTCTGCCTTGGAATGTTCAAAGGGATGACATTGCCAACTCTCAAGCATTCGTGGATCACAGCGTTTGTGTATGGCAGTTTTACTCGATCCACCCAGGATGGCTCCTTGTGCTGTCCAATCATAATGTCAATCTCATGATGAACTTTCTCTGCAATATACAGAGCAGGAAGAAATTCAGAAATCAGAAGTAGAAACAACATTCAGTTTTAATGTCAAATATTGGCATTGTGGCTAAAAAGTTTATTTCAAAATGCTTAGAAGTTGTAACAAGAAAACAGGATATTTAGCTCTATCATTGGATGTCAGCATTTAACCTTCACACATGAAAAACATTCCTAGCTGTCCAGTTCTGTACCAGTTCTATTCAACCTTTTGATGTTTGTCCACCTAATCTGCTTTAATCTTGATTTAAAGTTTCTGTATCAATAAAACATGTTAAAAATGACTTCCACTGTCTTACAACTTCTTTGTTAAAGGAATTTCTCTTGCTCTTTGCTCTGTAGCATTCTACAGCACAATACACAGATGCCATTCAATGTACTGAGTTTGTGTGAACTCTTTCAAAGGATAATCCAGGTTGCTGACAGTGTGAAAGATGCTGTTAGGTTACAGGAGGATATAAATGGATGGGTCAGATGCACAGATCAGTAGCAGATAGAATTTAGCCCTGCTTAGTGTCAGGTGATGCACACTGGAAGAAGTAACAAGACAAGGGAGTATTCAATGAACAGTAGGATACTAGGAAGCTCAGAGCACAGAAGGAACTTGGAATGCTTACCCACGGATCCCTACGATAGGACACATACAGGACACTTGCCTTTACCAATCGTGGTATAGATTGCAGGAAGGTTATGTAGGAGCTAGGCAGGACTTTGATTAAGCCATAGCTGGAGTACTGCGAGCAGTTATGGCCACTGCACTATAAGAAGGCTGTAATTGCACTGGAGGAGATGCAGAGAGATTTTCTTTAAAAATCTTTCATGGGATAAGGCATTTATTGCCCCAGACAGCATGTTAGCAGATAAGAGTCAATTACATTGCTGAACTACACTCTGAAGTCACAAGTAGTCAAGGCCAGGTAAGGATGGCAGTTTCCTTCCCTGAAGGACATTAGCAGACAATAATTTCTGATAATCAACAATGACTTCATGGTCATCATTGTCATAAGGAGGCATGGGATTCAGAGAAATTTGGCTGTCTGGATATAAAAGTGACTGTCCAATAGAAGGCAGAGGGTGATAGTATTCAGCCTGGAGCTTGGTGACCAGTGGTGTTCCACAGGGATCTGTTCTGGGACCTCTGCTCTTTGTGATCTTTATAAATGACTTGGATGAGGAAATGGAAGGGTGGGTTAGTACGTTTGCCGATGACACGGAGGTTGGTGGAGTTGTGGACAGCGTGGAGGGCTGTTGTAGGTTGCAACGGGACATTGACAGGATGCAGAGCTGGGCAAAGAAGTGGCAGGTGGAATTCAACATGGAAAAGTGTGAAGTGATTCATTTTGGAAGGTCGAATTTGAATGCAGAATACAGGGTTAATGGCAGGATTCTCAGCAATGTGGAGGAACAGAGGGATCTTGGGGTCCACGTCCATAGATCCCTCAAAGTTGTGACCCAAGTTGATAGGGTTGTAAAGAAGGCATATGGTGGGTTGGCTTTCATCGGCAAGGGAATTGAGTTTAAGAGCCGTGAGGTTATGCTGCAACTCTATAAACGTCTGGTTAGACCACACTTGGAATATTGTGTTCAGTTCTGGTTGCCTCATTAAAGGAAGGATGTGAAAACTTTAGAGAGGATGCAGAGGAGATTTACCAGGACGCTGCCTGGACTGGAGGGCAGGTCTTAGGAGGAAAGGTTGATGGAGCTAGGGCTTTTTTTCATTGGAGCGAAGAAGGATGAGAGGTGACTTGATAGAGGTGTACAAGATGATGAGAGACATAGATAGTGTGGATAGTCAGAGACTTTTTCCCAGGGCGGAAATGACTATTATGAGGGGGCATAATTTTAAGGTGATTGGAGGAAGGCATAGGGGAGATGTCTGAGGTAGGTTCTTCAAACAGAGAGTGGTGGGTGTGTGGAATGCGCTGCCAGCAGTGGTAGTGGAGTCAGATACTTTAGAGACTTCTAAGCGACTCTTGGATAGGCACATGGAGGATAGTAAAATGTAGGGTATGCAGGGTAGTTTGATCTTAGTAGGATAATAGGTCGGCACAACATCATGGGCTGAAGGCCCTGTACTGTTCTATATTCTATGTTCTATGAGACTCTTAATTCCAGATTTTTATTGAATTCAAATTCCACCATCTGTTGTAGTGGGATTCAAACCCATGTCACCAGAACATTACCTTGGTCTCTGGATTAATAGTCTTACAATAATGCTGCTGGACCATCATCTCCCCATTAAATTCCACGATGTTGCCTGGAATGGAGCACTTTACCAATGAAAAGAGGCTAAATAAGCTCAGGTTGTTTTTTTTTTGGAGCCGAGAAGGCTGGGTGGTGAGGGTGGGTGGGGGGGTGGGGTGTGGATGCGGGGTTAACTTAGTGAGATGTATAAGATTATGAGGGGCATGGACACGGTGAATAGAAAGCAACTGTTTCCCTCAGTCGAAGGTCAATAATAAGGGGCCATAATTTTAAGGTGAAAGGCAGGAAGTTTAGAGGGGATTTGAGGAAAACCTTTTTCACCCAGAAGATGGTGGGCATCCAGAAAGCACTGCACTGTAGTTAAGCCAGGTAACATCACAACCTCACAATCTTTAAAACCTTTTAAAAGCATTTGAAATGTCACAACATTTGACTCAGTCTATATTTCCTGATGCCTCAGGAAAACTGTCAATATAATCAAAGACCCCTCCCAGCCTGGTATACTCTCTTCCATCAGGCAGAAGATACAAAAGTTTGTAAACACATTCCAACAGATTCAAGAACAGATTTTTCCTAGCTGTTATAAAACTTTTGAACAAACCTCTCATGTATTAAAGTTGATCTTTCTCTGCACCTACTCTTTTCTGCTCTATTACCGTGATGTACTTACATATGATGTGTTTGCTGGATAGCGCGCAAAAAAATACTTTTCACTGCATCTTGCACATGTGACAACAATTAAATCAAATCAAGTCAACATCCAAGGCTATTGGCCTTGTGCTGGAAAGTAGGACTAGTGTAGATTTAGTCACCAGTACAGACTTGATGGACTGAAAGGCCTTTTCTGTGCTGTATGATTCAATGGATCTAATTGAATCTGCCCCCATGCTCCTACTCAGAATAGCACTGCAACTAAAAAATTAGTTACAAAAACAGAAATTGCTGGAAAAGCTCAGCAGAACTGATAGCATTCATGGAGAGAAATCAGAGTTAAATTTCAGTTCCGGTGATCCTTTGTCAGAACTGATTTCTGATTTTGTTGAGCTTTTCCAGCAATTTCTGTTTTTGTTTCTGATTTACAACATCCACAGTGCTTTAATTTTTTTGTTGAGAAATTAGTTAAGTTGTTTTTTGAAAGCTACCTATTGAATCAATCAGTACATTCCAAATCCTAATCATTCACTTTCATACATTTAATCCAGTCACTGTACTCTGTTCTTTCCGATACTCCAAAATTCCTAATGCAAGGTCTGACAAGTAGTAACTCATTTAAGTCTGATTCATTATCAAATCAAATGGATGTCTGAAAGTGGAAGAGAAGTGTATTCAAAAGAAAATTAAAATTTCTTCTGCTCTTCACCCTATAATAAATCTTTCCTTTTGTTCTAACCCCTGCCCCCCAACCTTCACTTGCTCAAATGGTCTTCTATTTTGAGCAGTTGTGGTGTAGGATTCTTGGTCATGAATGTTAACTCTGTTTCTCTCTCTCCACAGGAGCTCTTGATTGGCTGAGTATTTCCAGCACTTTCTATTTTAACGCATGAAATGTGAGGACTGAATGCACATTGGGGAGGGAATGGCCCAGTGGAATTGTCACTGGATTGTTAATCTGGAAACCCAAATAATCTCCTGGGGAAACTGTGATAACAAGGTGTGGAGCTGGATGAACACAGAAGGCCAAGCAGCATCGGAGGAGCAGGAAGGCTGACGTTTCGGGCCTAGACACTTCTTCAGAAATGGGGGAGGGGAAGGGGATTCTGAAATAAATAGGGAGAGAGGGGGAGGCGGATAGAAGATGGATAGAGGAGAAGATAGGTGGAGAGAAGACAGACAGGTCAAAGAGGTGGGGATGGAGCCAGTAAAGGTGAGTGTGGGTGGGGAGTTAGGGAGAAGATAGGTCAGTCCAGGGAGGACGGACAAGTCAAGGGGGCGGGATGAGGTTAGTAGGTAGGAGATGGGGGTGGGGCTTGAGGTGGGAGGAGGGAATAGGTGGGAGGAAGGACAGGTTAGGGAGGCAGGGACAAGCTGGGCTGGTTTTGGGATGTGGTAGGGGGAGGGGAGATTTTGAAGCTTGTGAAGTCCACATTGATACCATTGGGCTGCAGGGTTCCCAAGCGGAATATGAATTGCTGTTCCTGCAACCTTCAGGTGGCATCGTTGTGGCACTGCAGGAGGCCCAGGATGGACATGTCGTCTGAGGAATGGGAGGGGGAGTTGAAATGGTTCACGACTGGGAGGTGCAGTTGTTTAGTGCGAACCAAGCATAGGTGTTCTGCAAAGCAGTCCCCAAGCCTCCGCTTGGTTTCCCCGATATAGAGGAGGCCACAACGGGAACAGCGGATGCAGTATACCACATTAGCAGATGTGCAGGTGAACATCTACTTGATGCGGAAAGTCTTCTTGGGGCCTGGATGGGGGTGAGGATGGAGGTGTAGGGGCAGGTGTAGCACTTCCTACGGTTTCAGGGAAAAGTGCCGGGTGTGGTGGGGCTGGAGGGGAACCCCCTTGATCATGACCCCACCCCCGACCACCAAACCATCATCTCCCAAACCATCCACAACCTCATCACCTCAGGTGGCCACCCACCCACAGCCTCCAACCTCATCGTTCCCCAACCCCGCACCGCCCACTTCTATCTCCTTCCCAAAATCCACAAACCTGACTGCCCTGGTCGACCCATTGTCTCCGCCTGCTCCTGCCCCACCGAACTTATCTCCACCTATCTCGACTCCATTTTCTCCCCCTTGGTCCAGGAACTCCCCACCTACGTCCGTGACACCACCCACGCCCTCCACCTCCTCCAAAACTTCCAATTCCCCAGTCCCCAACACCTCATCTTTACCATGGACGTCCAGTCCCTAGACACCTGCATTCTCCATGCAGATGGCTTCTTCCTGTCCCGCAGGCCCGACCAGTCCCCCTCCACTGACACCCTCATCCGCTTAGCCGAACTCGTTCTCACCATCAACAACATCTCTTTCAATTCCTCCCACTTCCTACAGACAAAGGGGGTGGCCATGGGTACCCGCATGGGCCCAAGCTATGCCTGCCTCTTGTAGGATATGTGGAACAATCCCTCTTCCGTAGCTACACTGGCCCTAAACCCCACCTCTTCCTCCGTTACATTGATGACTGTATCGGCACCGCCTTGTGCTCCACGAGGAGCTCAAACGGTTCATCCACTTCACCAACACCTTCCACCCCAACCTTAAGTTCACCTGGACCATCTCTGATACCTTTCTCTCCTTCCTGGACCTCTCTGTTTCCATCTCTGGCAACCAACTGGAAACCGATATCCATTTCAAGACCAACAACTCCCACAGCTACCTAGAATACACTTCCTCCCACCCACCTTCCTGCAAAAATGCCATCCCCTATTCCCAATTCCTTCGCCTCCGCCGCATCTGCTCCCAGGATGAGGCATTCCACTCCCGTACATCTCAGATGTCTTCGTTTTTCAAGGACCGCAAATTCCCCCCCTCAGTGGTCGAGAACACCCTCGACCGTGTCTCCCGCATTTCCCACAACTCATCCCTCACACCCCCTCCCCGCAATAACAACCAAAACAGAATCCCCTCGTCCTCACTTACCACCCCACCAACCTCCGGATCCAACGCATCATCCCATGACGCTTCCGCCATCTGCAATCCGACCCCACCACCAAAGACATGTTTCCCTCCCCACCCTTATCTGCTTTCCGGAGGGATCACTCTCTCCGTGACTCCCTTGTCCGCTCCACACTCCCCTCCAGCCCCACCACACCCGGCACTTTTCCCTGAAACCGCAGGAAGTGCTACACCTGCCCCCACACCTCCCCCCTCACCTCCATCCCAGGCCCCAAGAAGACTTTCCACATCAAGTAGATTTTCACCTGCACATCTGCTAATGTGGTATACTGCATCCGCTGTTCCCGTTGTGGCCTCCTCTACATCAGGGAGACCAAGCGGAGGCTTGGGGACTGCTTTGCAGAACACCTACGTTCGGTTCGCACTAAACAACTGCACCTCCCAGTTGTGAACCATTTCAACTCCCCCTCCCATTCCTCAGACGACATGTCCATCCTGGGCCTCCTGCAGTGCCACAATGATGCTACCCGAAGTTTGCAGGAACAGCAATTCATATTCCGCTTGGGAACCCTGCAGCCCAATGGTATCAATGTGGACTTCACAAGCTTCAAAATCTCCCCTCCCCCTACCACATCCCAAAACCAGCCCAGCTCGACCCGCCTCCCTAACCTGTTCTTCCTCTCACCTATCCCCTCCTCCCACCTCAAGCCCCACCCCCATCTCCTACCTACTAACCTCATCCCGCCCCCTTGACCTGTCCATACTCTCTGGACTGACCTATCTCCTCCCTAACTCCCCACCCACACTCACCTTTACTGGCTCCATCCCCACCTCTTTGACCTGTCTGTCTCCTCTCTACCTATCTTCTCCTCTATCCATCTTCTATCCGCCTCCCCCTCTCTCCCGATTTATTTCAGAAGCCCCTTCCCCTCCCCCATTTCTGAAGAAATGTCTAGGCCCAAAACGTCAGCCTTCCTGCTCCCCTGATGCTGCTTGGCCTGCTGTTTTTATCCAGCTCTACTCCTTGTTATCTCAGATTCTCCAGCATCTGCAGTTCCTACTATCTCTAATCTCCTGGGGACCCAGGTTTGAATCCTGCCATGGTGGAATTTGAATTCAAATAAAAAAATTTGGAATTAAGAATCTGATGATGACCATAAATCCATTGCTGATTGCTGGGGTAAAAAAACATCTGGTTCACTAATGTCGTTTAGGGAAGAAAATTGCAATCCTCACCTGGTCTGGCCTACATGTGACTCCAGACCCACTGCAATATAAGTGACTCTTAACTGCCCTCTGGGCAATGAGGGATGAGCAATAAATGCTGCCTGGCCAGTGATGCCCTCATCCTGAGAATGAATTTAAAAAACACAGTTGTTCGGTATGAAAATCTGTTTTTTTTTTATTTTATAAAAATATAATTTCATTGTAATTGGCATTAAACCAAAATCTACAGGTTAAATTCTGTAGTTCCTACTATTTATTTAGGTTCGAACAAGACTGTCAATGAAAGACAACCAAACTTAGAAATGGCTGAAATTGGAGCTCATTATTTGATGTGGAGGTGCCAATGTTGGCTTGGGGCGGACAAAGTCAGAAGTCAGACGACACCAGGTTATAGTCCAACAGGTTTATTTGAAATCACAAGCTTTTGGAGCGTTACCCCTTGACGAAGGAGCAGCGGTCCGAAAGCTTTTAGACTATAACCTGGTGTTGTCTGACTTCTGACCTTGCCTATTCATATTTGTCAAGATGCCTCTTAAACATTGTTATTTTATTTGCTTCTACCACCTCCTCTAGCAATGCATTCCAGCTGCTCAACCACCCTCTGTGTAAAAAACTTACTCTCACATCTCCTTTAAATTTTCCTCCTGTTATCTTAAACCTATGTCCCTCAGTATTTAACATTTCTAACCTGGGAAACAAACTTCAACTGTCCAAACCTCTCATAATTTTATAAACCTCTATTAGGCCACCAGTCAGCCTCTGATGTTCAAGTGAAAACAATCCAAGTTTTTCCAATCGCACCTCATAGCTAATACCCTCCAAACCAGGCGACATCCTAGTGTTCCTTTTCTGTGCCCTCTCCAAATTCTCCACAAAGGAATAGCACAGTGACACAGTGTTTAGCACTGCTGCCTCACAGCACCAGGGACCCAGATTTGGGTGACTGTCTGTGTGGAGTTTGCATGTTCTCCCCATGTCTGTGTGAGTGTTGTGACCACTTCCCTCCATGTTACCACCTTAAACCCGCACCATTTCTGAAATCTGAGTGATGGTTCCTCCAGCCAAAAACAAAACAGTGTTTGTACACAGTCCATGGGATGGATCCTATCCTTGTCATGAGTTGTTAAGTTGGTGCTTCCTTTAGAACCAGGAATTACATAACAGGTAGACTAACCAAAAATCTGAACAGGAATACTTTATTGACAATGCACACACCACTAAGTCAGTTCTAGACTGCTCCACAAGCTACCTCCTCTAAGTCACCTAACCAGCTCTCTTAAAGGGGCAGCACCCTCAACTACATGTGAATAAACCCTGGCCCTGAGAACCTTCTCCAATAATTTTCGTACTGCTGATGTAAGGCTCACTGGCCTGTAATTTCCCAGATTATCCCGTTGCCCTTCTTAAACAAAGGAACATTATTAGCTATTCTCCAGTTTCATCTTCTTGCCAGTGTTAATTTTCTACAACTCTTCACTCTCACTAGAAGCTAGGATCTCAGTTCTGAGAAATTTCTGATGTCTTTCTGAGTAAAAAGAACCACAAAGTAATCATTTATCTTCTCTGACAATTCTCTATCCCCCACTATAAATTCTCCTGATTCTGCCTTCAATGGATCTGCATGCATTTTAACCTCGTGTCTAATTTTCGCCTCCTATGGAAGCTTTAACAGTCCCTTTTTCAGTTTATTAATAAATTTCATTCACATTCTATTCTCTCTTTCTTTACTAGTCTCCTGGCCCTTCTTGATGTATTCAAAAAGCTCCCAATCTTCAGATTTAATGCTATTTCTTGAAACTTTTTCAACATTTTTTTTCAATTCTAAACACCCAAACTTACAAACAGTCTGGGGTCTCCCTCAGAGTTACCTGAGAAAGGGTTGTGTCTTGTGGTTAGGGAGTAAAGGTTTTCAGTTAGCTTCAGAGAAATGGTGGATTCAGTAAATGATCATTCTGCATCAAAGTAGGTAGGAAATCTTAACATTTCAGCTTGTGTTCCTTCCAAATCATGCCTTTTTGAAACAGATGTGGTTAGCTTCCTAAGCCTTCCCTGCTAACATTCCTTGTTGTTTCTTAAGCTTCCTATTGTGCTAGAACTTGAACATTCTGTACCTTGGATGGATGGATACACTGTCATGTAGAGCAACAGCCACCGCAACACTGACACAATGGTTTCGGTGCCACCTATAATCAGATCAGTGGTGCAGGCAACTAGGTTTTCCAGAGTGAAGGTGGAATTTTCATCACCACTCACCTGCCAAAAGAAACCAGAGGCAATTAGATCTGCAGACTCGGAAAACGACATAGCAATTAGCTCCATTATTGTTAAAAAGACTCTGGGAAAAATTTGAGGAGGTAACTCCATTTTTCACATTGGACAAGTATGGTACCCATCCCATAAACATGGTGCCCATCCCATTGCCTTGATACCTACATAAAACTATGATCTATTCTTTTACCATGGACCTATCCCATTACTGTGGTACTCATTCCTGTTACAATGCCACTGTGCATATGTGATAAATTCAGTGGACTCTCACCTTAAGAGTCCAATCAAATGACTTCATGATGAAATTATTGGCTTTTTGCGAGGAAAACAGGTCAGTCTAACCTTGCCGTCTGTAGATTAAAGATCTGCATTATAAAACTCTTGCTGTTGTTTTCTGCCTCCTCCTCCTTCTTGAAATGTAACAGGTACCCATTCGGTTACCATGGAGGAGAAAACAGATTTAACATTTTAAACCCAACACGACTCTTTTTCAGAAATGAAGTGAGCTGGAAAAGTTTGGTTTTTATGTTATTTACAAAAGTGGGGAGGAGAAGGGAATGGAACAAATGGTAAAGGTGACCAGGGCAAAAGGCAAAGAGAATGCTAATGGTAGTACAAGTGGATATACCTTGAACAGCTGTTTTCTAACCAGGCATCCTGCAGGTAATCTTACTGTCCTTGAAATGTTGCTGCTGATGAGAAAAATGCAAGCTCTGACTTTGACTCTCAGCTGGCTGAGCCAACATGCTCAGTTCCAAATTTCTTCACGGTTTCATCTCCAAACGCTTTTCTTTAGGGCCAAGAAAATTAAATGCCCTATAATACATTGACTACCAGTGAAAGAAATTTGCATGACCTGGTGATGTATAATGAGGCAGATTAATTATTGATCTGAGAGTAAAAGATCCCCTACGGAATAGTAACTATAACATAGCAGAATTTAGCATTCAGTTTGAGAAATGTGTGTCAGAAATAACTGTGCTACACGTAAATAAGGATAGGTAGATTGTGGGTGACACAAAAAGTCTGCAGAGAGATATGAACAGGTTAAGTGAGTGAACAACAACTTGGTAGATGAAATAAAATATGAAAGAATGTGAGGTAATGCATTTTGGCAGGAAGAATAAAGATAGCAGCAGCACAGCGGGATTTGGAAGTTCTTGTGCATGAATTAAAAAATGGTTAACATCGAGGTCAGCAGGTCATAGGGAAAGAAATGGAATGTTGGCCTTTATTTCAAAGGGAAAGGAGTACAGAAATAAGACCTTCAAACTACAATGCTTGTGTTAGGTGCCAAGTATCTGTCTATCCTAATCCCCTTTTCCAGCACTTGACCCTTGACATTTGAACTTCCGCAATCTCACCCCACTATGAAGGATATATTTCCCTCCCCACCTTTATCTGCCTTCCAGAGGGACCGCTCTCTCCAAGACTCCCTCGTCTGCTCCACACTCTCCACTAGCCCCACCATACCCAGCACCTTTCCCTGCAACTGCAGGAGGTGCTACACCTGCCCCTACACCACCCCCTCACCTCCATCCCAGGCCCCAAGAAAACCTTCCACATTAAACAGATGTTCACCTGCACATCCGCTAATGTGGTCTATTGTTTCCGCTGTTCCCGATGTGGCCTCCTCTACATGGGTGAGACCAAGCAGAGGCTCGGAGGCCACTTTGTAGAACACCTATGCTCGGTTCACAACAAACGACAACACCTCCCAGTCACGAACCACTTGAACACCCCCTCCCACTCCCAGGACAGCATGTCCATCCTGGGCCTCCTTCAGTGTCACAACAATGCCACCCGGAAACTGGAGGAACAACACCTCATATTCCACCTTGGAAGCCCACAACCCAAAGGTCTCAATGTGGACTTTACTAGTTTCAAAATCTCCCCACCCCCGACCTCATCCCAAGACCATCCCCCTCACCACTCATCCCCACCTCATTGACCTGTCCATCTTCTCTCCTACCTATCAGCGCCTCCCACCTCACTGACCAATCCCCTCCATCTCTATTTATTTCAGAACCCCCTTCCCCTCCCTCATTTCTGAAGAAGGGTCCTGACCCGAAATATCAGCTTTCCTGCTCGTCTGATGCTGCCTGGCCTGCTGTGTTCCTCCAGCTTCACACCTTGTTATATTTGAACACATGGCATGTGTTCATGCATGTATTTCTCCCACCTCTACCAGCCTTTCAGACAGTGAGTTCTGGATAACCACACTCCACTGAGTGAAAAAATGTTTCCTCAAATCTAGTCTGAACCTCCTGCTTCTTTCTTAAATCTGTGCCACTTTGTAATGTTCCCTCTACTAATGGGAAGAGTTTCTCCCTGTCTGCATTAAGTGTGTCCCTCAGAATTTTGTATACCAACATCAGCTAATACCCTAACTATAATGCCTCAGCCTTCCATGTCCCATTGAGTCTGCTCGGCCATTTGATCATAGCTGATATGTTTTTCAATCCCATTCTCCTTCCTTTTTCCTGTAATCTTTGATCCCTCTAAAAAAAAGCAACTCCAGTCTATCTATTTTCCCTTTATGGCACCATCATAATTTCCTTACTCTTATATTCAATACTGAATAATAAAGGCAAGTGTCTCCATCTGCTTTCTTATCCAAAGCCAAAAGAATGACGGATGCTGTTCTGAGGAAGGGTCACCAGAGCCAAAACGTTAGCTGTAATTTTTCTTCACTGATATTGCCAGACTTGCTGAGCTTTTCCAGCAACTTCTGTTTTTGTGCCTTCTTAACCACCTTATCAATCTGTCCTGCCACCTTCAAGGATCTTTGGACACATACACAAAGGATCCTCTATACTTCCCAGGATTTTACCACTCAATGTGTGCTCCCCTGCCTTGTTAGTCCTCCAAGAATGCATCATTTCACACTTTTCAGGATCAATTCCATTTGCCACTGTTCAGCCCATCTGACCATATTGACTGAAAGAACTGCAGATGCTGTAAATCAGGAACAAAAACAAAGTTGTTGGAAAAGCTCAGCAGATCTGGCAGCATCTTTGAAGGAAAAAACAGAGTTAACGTTTCGGGTCTGGTGACCCTTTCTCAGAACTGATGGTGGCTGGGAAAAACGGCAGTTTATATGCAGAAAATAGGGAGTTGGGTTGGGTAGGGAGTAAACGATAGGATAGAGCCCAAAGAGAGACAGAGAGACAGTTAGACAGACAAAGGAGTTGCTAATGATCAGGCTAGGAGGGTGATTAGTTGTTAATGGGGATTGTTAGTGATTAACAACAGGGGGTGCGTAGTGGCAGGCTATGTGGTAACACGGCCTGGTGTGTGGGGTGAGGGGCTGGGACATGGGAGAGTTTAGGCCCTAAAATTGTTGAACTCAATATTGAGTCTGGAGGGCTATAGGGTCCCCAGGCGGAAAGTGAGGTGTTGTTCCTCCAGGTTGCATTGGGCTTCACTGGAACACTGCAGCAAGCCAGAGATGCAGATGTTGGCCAGGGAACAGGGTGGTGCGTTAAAGTGGCAGGTAACAGGTAGTTCAGGGTCTTTTTTGCGAGCAGAACGTAAATGTTCTGCGAAGCGGTCGCCTTGAAAAATAACCCATTGGCCACAGCATTTTTTTTTGTTGCACTCATCTAGGCAAGTGAGCAGCATTCCATCACAATCCTGACTTGTACCTTGTAGATAGTGGGCAGGCTTTGGGCAGTCAGTTACTAACTTCAGTATTCCTAGCTTCTGACCCTCTGTTGTAGCCTCTGGATGTTGATAGTAGTGGTAACATCATTGAATGTCAAGGGACGATGGTAATGATTGTTTCTTATGTCACTGCTACAAGTCAGCCCAGGCCTGGGTATTTCGCCGATCGTGATGTATTTGGACATGCTCTGCTTCAGTCCATGCGGAACAAAGAACTGTAGAGCACAGAGTGATTCCATTTGGCCCGCCAAGACTGCGCCAACACATGATGCCTTTCTAAATGAAAAATCTTTTGCGTCCAAGTGATCCGTACTCCTCTATTCCACGCCTATTCCTGTGTCTGTCAAGATGCCTTTTAAATATTGCTATTGGATTTACTTATCCCATCTCCTGTGACAGCACATTCCAGGCACTTAGTATTGTCTGTGTAAAAAATTTGCCTCTTACAACTCCTTTAAACTTTCCCCCTTTTATCTTAAACCTATGCAACCTTCATAATTAACATTTATACCTTGTGCAAAAGACTCTGACTATTCATTCTATCCATACCTCTCATAATTTGGTAAACTTCCATCAGATCACCCCTCAGCCCTTGACATTCAAGTGAAAACAAACTAACTTTGTCTAATCTCTCCTCATAGCTCCAAACCAGGCAACAAACTGATAAAAGAGACAACAAGGTGCAGGGCTGGATGAACACAGCAGGCCAAGCAGCATCATAGGAGCAGAGAGGCTGACGTTTCGGGCCTAGACCCTTCATCACAAACTGATAAATCTTTTCTATACCATCTCCAAAGCCTCCATACCCTTCTAGTAGTGTAGTGACCAGAACCGTATGCAATATTCCAAACATGGCCTAACTAAAGTTCCATACAGCTGTAACATGTGTTCCAAAGTTGGGTAAAATAATTGTGAAGTGGAAGGCAGGAAGCTAAAATGTGTGAGATAACACAGTGTGAAGCTGGAGGAACACAGCAGGCCAGGTAGCATCAGAGAGGCAGGAACGTTGACGGGTCCCAAACTGAAATGTCAACTTTTCTGCTCCTCTGATGCTGCCTGACCTGCTGTGTTCCTCCAGCTCCACACCTTGTTATCTCAGACTCCAGCATCGGCAGTTCCTACTATCTCTGAGTAAGCTATAATGTGTGGTTCCCTTAAGAGATTTGTGCTTTGTCTGTACTTAGAATTTTTAAAAAATGTACGTTAGGTGTCAGTGCGGAGAGCCTCAAAAAGTGTATCAAAAAAAGCCTTACAGGTGGCAGGTAAAACATCAGTCTTGTTTTGATGTTGTGACAAGTTTGAATTTGGCCAATTAATTTAAATGAAGCACCGAGATAGAGAAAGCCTCATATTATAAGAATTTGATTATGTCATTACAGGTATATAAGACAACGGCATTTGAAAACTGGGGAGAGCCAACTGCCAGAGTTAGCACCATTCAGCTCTCAGAGGAAGCCCATCTAATTAATCAAAGGTACCACGGCAGTTTAGCTTGAAGTCCTCATTGAAGAAATTATAGAAGTAAACGAAGAAAAGTATTTGTGAAGAGATTGGAGATGACTGAATGTTTCACAAGACAGTCTGTGTGAACTAAGGGATTAAGTTATAATTTATAGCTTGTTCTTTGTTGGGTTTATATTAGTGGGACTTGTGTTTATTTAAGCAGCATTCCAGTAGAATTTAAACCAGTTAGGGAGTATTTTGTAGTCTAAGGGGGGAATTGTTGGTTTGTTAGTAATTTTGTTAATTTGTTCATTGTTGGGTTAAATAAATAAATTGTTTCTTGTTACTCATAAAGTGGAGATCAGGGATTTTCTTTCTTTTAAACACTCTTAATAGATTATGAAGGGAATGATGAGCTTGTCTGGATGTTTAGGAGGTAATTACTAGCGGAGAACCCCTACTCCTGTCATAACAGATCGGGGCTTGTGTTTTAGTTTAATTATCAGAGGAGCTTGGCCATTCCCAGTCATAATACATGTGTTGCCAATTTTTATATTCTATGCCCCGACCAATGAAGGCAAACATGCCATATCTTCTTGACTACCTTATTAACTTGTGTTGCCACTTTCAGGGAACTGTGGCTTTGTGCACCTAAATCCCTTTCTATTTGAATGGATTTGTGATTACAACATAGAACATAGAACAGTACAGCACAGTACAGGCCCTTCAGCCCACGATGTCGTGCCAAACTTTTACCCTAAACCTAAGGTCTATCTAACCTCTACCCCTACCTTATACTGTCACCCATATGCCTATCTAATAGCCACTTAAATGTCCCTAATGAGGCCGACTCCACTACCCTCTCCGGCAATGCATTCTATGCCCCGACCATTCTCTGAGTAAAGAACCTACCTCTGACGTCTCCCCTATATCTACCTCCACTCACTTTAAAACTATGCCCCCTCATAATAGCTACCTCCACCCTAGGAAAAAGTGTCTGACTGTCCACTCTTATCTATACTTCTGATCATTTTGTACACCTCTATTAAGTCACCTCTCATCCTTCATCATTCTAAAGGGAAAAGCCCTAGCTCTCTCAACCTTTCCTCGTAAGACCTTCCCTCCATTCCAGGCAACATCCTGGTAAATCTCCTCTGCATCTTTTCCAATGCTTCCACATCTTTCCTGTAATGAGGTGACCAGAACTGGACACAATACTCCAGATGTGGCTGAACCAGGCTTTTGAATAGTGATTGATAGTGAACATTATGCAATCATCAGTGAACATTCGCATTTGTGACATTATGATGGAGGAAAGGTCATTGATGAAGCAGCTGAAGGTGGTTGGCCTAGCATGCTACACTAAGGCATTCCTGGAGCTGAGATGACTGACTATCAACAACCACAGGCATCTTTCTATATGCCTGATATGACTCCAACCAGTAGAGAGTTTTCTCCAATTCCCATTGACTCCAGTTTTGCTCAGGATCCTTGATGCCGCACTCAGTCAATTGTAGCCTTGATGTCAAAGGCAGTCAGTCTAACTTCAGCTCTGGGTTGCAGCCTTTTGTCCATGTTTTGGTCAAATGAGATCAGGCATTGAGTGGCCCTAGCAAAACCCAAACTGGGCAGCACTGAGCAGGTTATAGCTGAGCAGGTGCTGCTTGATGACACCTTCCAACACTTTACTGATGATCGAGAGTGGACTGATAGGGCAGTAATTGGCTGGGTTGGATTTGTTTTTCATGTACAGGACGTACCTGGCAATTTTCCACATGGTCAGGTAGATGCTAGTGTTGAACTGAACTAGAACAGCTTGGCTAGGGGAGTGGCAAGTTCTGGAGCACAAGTCTTCAACACAAATGTTAGAATATTGTCAAGACCCATAGCCTCTGCAGTATCCAATGCCTCCAATCATTTCTTGATATCATGTAAAGTGAATCGAATTGGCTGAAGACTGGCATCCATAATGCTGGGGACCATTGGAACACAGAAAGGTGGATCATCCACTTGGCATTTCTGGCTGAAGGTGTTTGTGAATGCTTCAGACATGCCTTTTGCACTGTTGTGCTGTGCTCATGTTGCAGGGAATCACTGGAATGCACTGATTCAAAATTCAGAACACCCACTGATTAGGTTAATGAGATGGCCTGTTATAAAGGTAAAGTCGTCAATGTTTTACTGGACTTTTAGACTGCTCTCTCATTAGATGGAAATGTCTGTTGGTAGTTTAACGTGAGGTCACCATGCCTCAGGCCAGGGGATAGGTTGAGAATGAGAGTCCCTCATGGTAACCTCAGTTGGTACAGGACTTGAACCCACACTTGACATCACATGGCATCACTAACCAACCTACCAGCTAACTGAACTAATCAACGCCCCTATAGTTGTGAGATAGTTATAGTCATTGAGCACAGAAACAGATCCTTGGGTCCAACTCATCCATGCTGACCAGACATCCCAATCTGACATACTCCCATTTGTCAGCATTTGGCTCATTTCGTTCCAAACTCTTCTTATTCATATTCCCATCCAAATGCCTTTTAAATGTTGCAATTGTACTAGCCTCCGCCACTTCCTCTGGCAGCTCATTCTGCACACACACCACCCTCAGCATGAAAAAGTTACCCTTCTGGTCCTTTTTAAATCTTTCCCCGCTGACCTTGAACCTATGCCCTCTAGTTTTGGACTCCCTCCACCCTAGGAAAAAGACTTTGGCTATTCACCCTATCAATGACCATCATGATTTTATATACCCCTATAAGGTCACCCACTCAGCCTCTGGCACTCCAGGGAAAAAACTCCCAGCCTGTTCAGCCTCTCCTATAACTCAAATCCTTCAGTCCTGGCAACATCCCTGTAAACTTTTTCTGCACGCTCTCAAGTTTAACAACATCCCAGAGTTAAACTGCCTAATACTAGGGGGCACACATTTAAAGTGAGAGTCAAAAAGTTCAAAGGAGATGTGAGGGGCAAGTTTTTTTTACAGAGAGTGGAACGCACTTCGAAGGGTGATGGTAGTGAAGGTCATTTAAGGGACTTTTAGATAAGTACACGAATATGCAAGAAATGGTGGGATAAGGACAAATGGGAGGCAGAAGGGATTAGTTTCATTTGACTCCATTTTTGGCACAACATCATGAGCCAAAGGGCCTGTTCCTGTGCTGTATAGTCCTATGTTCTAACATCCTTCCTATGAAAGGGCTACCAGAATTGAACGCAGTATTCTAAAAGTGGCCTCACCAATGTCCAGTACACTAACATCCCAACTCATTAACTCAATGTCCTGACCAATGTTTTAGGTTTTAGACTGTATCGGCTTTAGTATTAGAAACAATTCATCTACATTTCCTTGCCCAGCAAAGAAGAACTACATTTGTCTTAAAGAACTTTAGCATAAATGCTGCTCAATCAAGGCAAATATAAGGAATAGATTGTTGTGAGAAACTGAAACTCAGACTTCTTAACAACAAGGACAGTTGTGCCAGGAGATAAAAATGCACAGCAGAGATTCCCTTCACCTGAAGAGTACAGTTGAAAAGTTCACTTTTAAAATATTAAACATTTAAATTAATTCATTTAATGGAATAGAAATGGCTGAGCATACAGTGTATTACCCCTGTAGTCTAGGTGGCTGCTGATGTGATCCACAGTGACCACAAGCAGATCAAGTAGACAGAGGTGAAATCTTTCTACTGAGTCTTTGGGCCACTAACAAGGGACATAGTTTAAAGGTAGAGGAGGGAGGTTTTGAGAAGACTTGAGCAAAACTTTTTCACCCAGAGCATTATGAATACCTGAAACTCACTGTCCTAAATGTGGGAACTATCAAGACATTTAAGAATTATTTACATGAGCACTTGAAACGCCATGATTTCCAAAGCTACAGTTCAAGTGCTTGAAAATTGGATGAGAATGGATGTTTAAGGATCACGGGCAAAAGGGCCTCTTTCCATGCTGCAAAAACTCCACAACTCCATCAAACAAGTAAATTACAGGGATATAGTGAAAGAGGAGAGTTGGTGAACACTATTCCTAACTGTTTTACCTCAACCTTTGTATCTCTCTCTAGCTTCAATTAAACTTCACAATATCATGTCTGTCACCCTTTCCATTTTCTGTTTTCTTGCCTCTGTGTTTGTGTAATTTCACAATTATACATGTTCCTTTGCTTGACAAAGTGATAGACATTTAAATTATTGCTCACTGATTCCTCACCTTCTCCATTTTATTCAAGTAACAGTCAGTGAAATCTCGTGGAGTCTCAGGATTTCTACTCATTTGATGATGGTTGACTTGCTGTAAGAGGATCTCCACCAGCTGATGCCATTCTGCAAACAGCCTCTGATGTGCTCCTGGCATGAACTGCATCACCATTGGCAATAGGTTATACAACTGGAATTAAATAAAAAGCATGTCATATAGTATTCTTCAAACAAACATTCTACGCAAACAGGCCATTCTACCCACTTGGCCCACGCTAGTGTTTGTGACACAAATCTGCTTCATTCAACTCACCCTGTCACTACAATCCTTCCACTCCTTATATGTGTTAATTTATTATTTAGGCGAAGATGTTTCTTTTGAATTACCCAATGCGTAATCAGTACATAGTAACATAGAAAATAGAAGTGGGAGTTCTAGTCCAGGATTCTCTCAAGGTAAACTTGCAGGTTGAGTCAGTAGTCAGGAAGGCAAATGCAATGTTGACATTTATTTTGAGGGGACTTGAATATAAAAGCAGGGATGTACTACTGAGGCTTTATAAGGCTCTGGTCAGGCCACATTTAGAATACTGTGTGCAGTTTTGGACACCATATCTCAGGATGGATGTACTGGCCCTGGAGCGGGTTCACAGGAGGTTCATGAGAATGGTCCCAGGAATGAAAAGCTTAACATACGAGGAACGTTTGAGGACTCTGGGGCTGTACTCATCGGTGTTTAGAAGGATGAGGGGGGATCTAATTGAAACTTTCAGAATACTGAATGGCCTGGACAAAATAGATGTTGGGAAGATGTTTCCATTGGTAGGAGAGACTAGGACCCGAGGGGACAGCCTTAGAGTAAAGGGAAGACCTTTTAGAATGGAGATAAGGAGAAACTTCTTCAGTCAGACAGTGATGAATTTATGGAATTCACTGCCACAGAAGGGTGTAGAGGCCAGGTCATTGAGTACGTTTAAGTCTGAGAAAGATAGGTTCTTGATTATCAAGGGGATCAAGGGTTATGGGGACAAAGCAAGAGACTGCAGTTGAGGAACTTATCAGCCATGATTGAATGGTAGAGCAGACTCGATGGGCCAAATGGCCTAATTTCTGCTCCTTTGTTTTATGGTCCTATGGTCTTATGGCCATTCAGCCCTTCGAGTCTGCTCTGTCATTCAAAATGATTGTGGCTGATCATCCAACTCAGTACCCTGTTCATGTTTTCTCCTCAAATCCTTGGATCACTTTAGCCCTTAAAATTATGTCTACCTCCTTCTTGAAAATGTTCACTGATTTGACCTCAACCACCTTCTATGGCAGAGGATTCCAAGCCTCACCAATATCTGGCTGAAAAACTTTTTCCTCATCTCAGTCCTAAATTACCTACCTTGTCTCCTTAAACTGTGATCCCTTGTTCTGGACACCCCGGTCATCAGGAATGTCCTTCCTGCATTTATCCTGTCTGATCCTATTAGAATTTTATAGGTTTCAGTGAGATCCCCCTCATCAAACTTTGAACAGTACAGCACAGCTCTCAGCTCATCATGCCTGTGCTGACCATGACGCCATTCTAAACTAATCCCATCTGTCCATATCCCTCTATTCCCTCCCAGTTCATGAGTCTGACTAAATACCTTTTTAACATTGCCATTGTTTCCATGCAAAGCCTGCGATAAACATTACATTGGCCAGACAGGAAGAAAATTGGCTACAAGTGTACATGAACACCAACAGCAACAAAAAGACACGACCAATAGTCACTCATCTACATTCACATGGATAAGGAGAACTACCAGTTCGATTGGGGCAACACCAGGATCCTAAGACAGGACAAACAGAGATGAGCATGGGAATTCCAAGAGGCCTGGTTCTCCACCAAGAAGGCCATCAACAAACACATAGAACTACACCCAAATATACACCACTGTGAAGGAAAACCAGAAATGAGATAATCAAATCCAACGGACCCCAGAGTTTAAATACCAGGCAGGAAAACAAAACAGCGCTTCATCGGAGGCCGCACTGATGACGCTACCCAGCAAGGTAATGAAATGTCTGCAAACCAACGAACCAGCTCAGTAAGCGAACCAACCACAGCATTGCTATTATATCTTCTTTGACCACCTACCCTGGCAGCACGTTCCAGGCATCTACCACCCTCTATGTAGAAAACTTGCCTCACACGTCTCCTTTTAATTTTTCTCCTTCTCACTTTAGATCTATTCGACATGTCCACCCTATCGATGCCTTTCATAATTTTATACACTTATATCCGGTTGTTCCTGAGCCACAAATGACCCTGAAAAAACAGTCCAAGATTGTCCAGTCTCTCCTTATAGCTAATGCACTGATATCCATGCAATATCCTTGTAACCCTCTTCTGCACCCTATCTAAAGTCTGAACATTCTTGTTATAGTGTGGCCTTCCTGTAGTCTTCCTATAGCCCTTCCTATAGTCTTCAAAACTGCATTGAATAAAGTCTAACTGATCCAGTTTGTCTTCATACATTAGTCCTGTCATTCCCAGCAATCAGTTCGGTAAACACTTGTTGTACCCCCTCCACAGACAGAATACCCTTCTTCAGATATAATATATAATGTTTTAGACTGACTGACATGTATAAGACATCTTTAATGTCATAAAATATTTTAAGGTGCTTATCAGGAATATTAACAACAAAATATGACAGAATCAGAGGGCGGCTGAGAGTCATCACAGCGGAATTCTGGGAAACATTGCCACAGTCATCATGACTGTACAGCAGGTCAGAGAGAACCTGGTGTCAAGGTATGGTTTTGGTGTGAGGAGGCTGAGGAAGCTGAGCAGGGGTACAGGTAAGGGCTCTTTAACTCCCTGTCAAGACCCAAGACCCAAGACCCAAGACCCAAGACCCAAGACCCAAGACCCAAGACCCAAGACCCAAGACCCAAGACCCAAGACCCAAGACCCAAGACCCAGCAGTTTGGGCAGTGGCATGCTCCTCTTGCAGGATGTGGGAGATCAGGGAGACTTCCAGTTGCCCTGGTGGCTATACCCGCGAGAAGTGCACCCGGCTGCATCTCCTGACAGACCACGGTAGGGAACAGGAGCTGGAGGTGGATGCACTCAGGACTATCTGAGATGCAGAGTATATCACAGATAAGAGTTTTAATGAGGTGGTCACACCTAAGGTGCAGGCAGACAGTATCTGGGTGACCACCAGGAAAGGCAAAGGGAGTAAGCAGAGAGTGCAGGAATCCCCTGTGGCCATTCCCCTCGAAAACACATATACCCATTTTAGATACTGTTGGGGGGATAACCGTTCAGAGGAAAGCCCCAGTAGGCAGGTCAGTGGCACTATGACTGGCTCCACGGCACAGCGGGAAAGGGTAAAGGTAAACAGGATCTTAGTGATAGGAGACTCGATAGTTAGGGGGATAGACAGGAGATTCTGTGGCTGCCAATAGGAATCCAGGATGGTGTGTTGCTTCGCAGGTGCCAGGGTCCAGGATGTCTCCGAGCAGCTGCAGAACGTTCTCAGGGGGAAGGGTGAGCAGCCAGAAGTCATTGTGCACATTGGCACAAATGACATAGATAGAAATAGGGATAAGGTCCTGCAGAGTGATTATAGAGGGCTCGAAAAAAAGTTAAAAACCAGGCCCTCGACGGTGGTAATCTCCAGATTACTTCCAGTGCCATGTGTTAGTGAGGGTAAGAACAGAGAGATATGGCAGATGAATGTGTGGCTAAAGAATTGGTGCAGGGGGCAGGAATTCAGATTCCTGGATCATTGGGATCTTTTCTGGGGCAGAGATGAACTGTTCAAGAAGGACAGTTTCCACCTGAACTGGAGCGGGGACCAATATCCTGGTGGGCAGATTTGCTAGTGCTGCAAGGGAGGGTTTAAACTAAATTGGCAGGGGGTGTGGTTTGGTCCTTAACAGCAGAGAGGCAAGTGTGAGGGTGGAAGCAGATACAGTAATCAGAAATAGAAAGTTGAAGAGAAAGGTCAAGCTGGAACAGGCCAGGGAATGAGGAATGCCTGTTGGACTAAATTGCATCTATTTCAATGCAAGAGGGCTGACAGGTAAGGCTGATAAACTCAGGGTGTGGATAGGTACGTGGGGCTGGGATATTATAGCCATTACATAAATATGGCTAAAGGAGGGACAGGACTGGCAGCTTAATGTGCCAGGGTGCAGGTGTTTTAGGCAGGACAGAGGTGGAGGAAAGAGGGGAGGGGGAGTTTTATATTTGACTCAGGGGAGTATAACAGCAGCAGTCAGAGATGAAATAACTGAGGGGTCATCCGGTAGGGCTTTGTGGGTGGAGCTAAGAATTAAGGAGATGTTGACGTTATTGGGGTTGTACATAAGCCCCCAAATAGTCAACAGGAATCAGAGGAACAAATATGCACGGAGATTGCAGAGACTTGCAGGACAAATAGAGTTTTCATAGTAGGGGATTTTAAGTTTTCCTAACATAGACTGGGACTGCCATAGTGTTAAGAGATTAGATGTTAAATGTGTTCAGGAAACTTTCCTCAAGCAGTATATAGAGGGTCCTACTCAAGAGGGGGCAAAACTCCACCAACTCTTGGGAAATAGGGCAGGACAGGTGACTGAGGTGATGGGGGAACACTTTTGGGACCAGTGACTCTAGTTCTATTAATTTTAAAATAGTTATGGAAAAGGACAAAACCTGTCCACAGGTTCAAGTTCTAAATAGGGGCAGGCCAATTTTGATGGAATTAGACAGGATCTTGCAGGGCTTGATTGGAGTAGCTTGTTTGCAGGCAAAGAAACCTCTGGCAAGTGGGAGGCCTTTAAAAGTGTGATAGCTAGAGTTCAAGGTCTATATGTTCCTGTGAGTCTTAAGGGCAAGGTTGGCAGGGAACCCTGGATGACAAAAGATATTAAGGCTTGGATCAGGAAAAAGAAAGAGGCATGGGTCAGGTACAGGCAGCTGGGATCAAGGGAATCTCTTGAGGTATATAGAGGATACACGAGTTTATTGAAGAAGGAAAACAGGAGGGCTAACAGGGGCCATGAGATAACTTTGGCTGAGAAGATTAGGGTGAATCCAAAGAGATTCTTCAAGTATATTAAAAGGAATATCTAGAGAGAGAATAGGACACCTCAAGGACCAAAGTGGACATGTGTGTGTGGAACCGCAGGAGATGGGTGAGGTCTTCAATGAATATTTCTCCATGTTTATGACTTGAGGAACTTGGGGAAGTTAGTGGCGATATCTTGGGGACAGTCCATATCACAGTAGAAGAGGTGTTGGTAGTATTAGAATGTATGAAGGTGGATAAATCTCCTGGTCCTGATCAGATATACCCAAGAACCCTGCAAGAGGCTAGAGAAGAAATTGCAGGAGTCCTGGCTGATATATTTGCATCATCATTAGCCACAGGTGAAGTCCTGGAAGACTGGAGGGTAGCGAATGTTGTGTCCTTATTCAAGAAGGGCTGTAAAGAAAAACCTAGAAATTATAGACCAATAAGCCTAACATCTGTAGTAGGTAAGTTACTTGAAGCTTCTAAGGGATAATTATACATGCATTTAGAAAGACAGGGTTTGATTAGGAGTAGAGTCACCTGTCCTGCCCTATTTCCCAACAGTAGGTCAAGTTTTGCCCCTTCCCAAGTGAGCGTCATGCATGGAAGATCATGCCTCACAAAATTGTTAGAGTTGTTTGAAGTGACCAGGAAGGTTGATGAGGGCAGGATGGTAGATGTAGTCTATATGGATTTCAGTCAGGCCTTTGATAAGGTTCCACATGGCAGGCTGCTCAGGAAGGTTAGATCACGTGGAATCCAAGGAGAGTTGGCAAATTGGATACGCAATTGGCTTGATGGTAGGAAACAGAGAGTAATAGTGGAAGGATGCTTGTCAGACTGGAGGCTGTGACTAGTGGTGTGCCTCAGAGGTCGGTGCTGGGCCCATTGCTTATTGTTATCTATTTCAATGATTTGGATAAGAATGTACAAGGCATGATTAGTAAGTTTGTGGATGACACTAAAATAGGCAGTATTTTGGACAGTGAGGAAGATTATCAGAAATTGCAGCAGGATCTTGATCAGCTGGGGAAGTTGGCTGAGAAATGGCAAATGGAGTTTAATATAGAAAATTGTGAGGTGGTGCATTTTGGAAAGTCAAATCCAGGTAGGAGTTTCATGGTGAATGGTATGGCCTTGAGGAGTGTAATGGAAAAGAGGGACCTTGGAGCTCAGGTGCACAGTTCTGTGAAAGTGGAGTTCCAGATAGACAGGGCTGTGAAGAAGGCCTTTGGCACACTGGCCTTCATCAGTCAGGGCATTGAGTATAGAAGTTGGGAAGTTATGTGGCAGTTGTACAGGATGTTGGTGAGGCCACTGTTGGAGAATTGTTTTCAGTTTTGGTCACCTTGCTATAGGAAGGATGTTATTAAACTGGAAAGAGTGCAGAGGAGATTTACAAGGTTGTTGCCAGGACTCAAGGGACTGAGTTATAGGGAGAGGTTGGGCAAGCTAGGACTTTTTTAAGCATAGGAGACTGAGTGGGGGACTTTATAGAAGTGTATAAGATCATGAGATGCATGGATAGGGTGAATGCACTCAGTCTTTTTCCTAGGGTTGGGGAATCGAGGGCTAGAGGACATCAGTTTGATGTACAAGGGAGAGAGTACATAGGAACGTGAGTGGCAACCTTTTTTTTTACACAGAAGGTGGTACGCATACGGAATGATCTGCCAGCAGAAGTGGTTGAGATGGGTACATTGACAACATTTAGAAGGCATTTGGATGAATACATGGATAGGAAAGGTTTACAAGAATCAGGACCAAGTGCAGGGAAATGGAGTTAGCATGGATGGACATTTTGGTCAGCATGGACCAGGTTGGGCTGAAGGGCCTGTCTCCATGCTGTAGGCTTCTATGACTCTATGACTCCATAGCATTCTGAAGGGGGAGGGTGAACACCCAGAGGTCATTGCACACATCAGCACAAATGACAGAGGTAGATAAAGGAATGGGTTCCTGCGAAACGAGTATGGGGAGTGAGGTAAGAAGTTAAAAAGCAGGACCTCAAGGTTAGAGATCTCTGGATTACTCCCAGTGCCACGCACCAGTGAGGATAGAAATAGAAAGATAGGCCAGATAAATGCGTGGCTGAGGAGCTGGTGTAGGGGGCAGAGTTTTCAGTTCTTGGATCATTGGGATCTCTTCTGGGGTAGGGGTGACCTGTACATGAGGGATGGGTTGCACTTGAACCAGAGGGGTCCAATATCCTCATGGGGAGATTTGCTAGTGTTACCTGGGATGGTTTAAACTAGTTTGGCAGGGTGTGTGAGATCTGAATAAGAGAGGGGCCTTTGAGAAGTCAAGGAGAAATTCATTAGCGATCGAGAGCAAGTTTTCTATTCAGGATAGCCAGGGGCACAGTAAAAGGAAGGAAAAGACTTCTGGTCTAAAACGCATTTATTTCAACACACAAGGTCTGACTGGTAAGGCAGATGAGCTCAGAGAATGGATTGGCTCTGGGTCCTGGGATATTACAGCCATAACAAACAGGGCTGAGAGAAGGGCAGGACTGGCAGCTTAATGTTCCAGGATACAGAAGCTACAGGGTGACAGAAGTACAAGTAAGTGAGGAAGGGGAGTCGCCTTTTTGATAAGGGAGGACATAACAACAGTGCTTAGAGAGGATATAGTCAGGAGAGAACAGTATGTCCCTGTGAGGGTGAAGGGAAAAGCTGGCAGGTTTAGGGATCCCTGGCTGACAAGGGATATTGACGCTCTGGTCAGGAAAAAGAAGAAAGCATACTTTGGCTTTAAGCTATCGGGCTCAAATGAATCCCTAGATGACGATAACAAGTGTAGGAGCACACTTAAGAAGGAAATCAGCAGAGCAAAAAGAAAGTATGAGATGGATCTGGCAGGTAAGGTTAAAGATATTCCCAAAAGTTCGATAGCTATATTAAGAGTATAAGGGTGGCTAGGGAGAGAATAGGTCCCCTTAAAGATCAGCATGGCTGTCTACGTGTGGAGCCACAGGAGATGGGGGAGATTTTTAATGAATATTTCTCCTCAGTGTTTACTGAGGAGACAATCATTGATGCTAAGGGAATAAGGGAAACAAGTGAGGATGTTTCGGACCATATACCTATTACCAGACAGGAGTGTTTGCAGCTTTAAAGTGCATTAAGGTGGATAAATCCCCTGGGCCTGATCTAGTCCATCCTCGGATATTGTGAGAGTCTAGGGAAGAAATTGCAGAGGCTCTTGCAGAGATTTTTGCTTTATCTCTAGCCACTGGGGAAGTTCCAGAAAACTGGAGGGTGGCTAATCTTGTTCCATTGTTTAAGAAAGGTAGCAAAGACAAGCCATGGAACTACAGGCCAGTGAGCCTGACATTAGTGGTAGGCAAGTTATTGGAGAGGATATTTGCATAGTCAAGGTCTGATTAGGGATAGTCAGCATGGATTTGTGCGTGGGAAGTCATGTCTGACAAATCTTTGAGTGTTTCGCAGAAGTAACCAAGAGGATGGATGAGGGTAGGGCAGTGGATGTTGTCTATATGGACTTTAGTAAGGCCTTTGACAAGATCCCGCACATCAAGCTAGTCGTGAAGATTAGATCGCATGGGATCCTGGGAACGCTAGCTAATTGGATTCACAATTGGCTTGAAGTTATAAAGCAGAGGGTAAAGGTTGAAGGTTGTTTCTCGGACTGGAGGCCTGTGACTGGCAGTATGCCACAGGAGTCAGTGCTGGGACCTTTGTTATTTGTTATTTACATAAATGATCTGGATGTGAATGTACAAGGCATGATTAGTAAGTTTGCGTATGATACAAAATTAGGAGGTACCATTGATCGAGAGGAAAGTTATCAAAAATTACAGCGGGATCTTGATCAGATGGGGAAGTGAGCTGAGGATTGGCAAATGCAATTGAATACGGATAAGTGTGAGGTGTTGCATTTTGGAAAGTCAAAACAAGGTAGGACTTATACAGTAAATGATAAGCTCCTGAGGAGTGTTGAGGAACGGAGGGACCTAATAATACAAGTACATAGTTCGTTGAAAGCGGCGTCACAGGTAGACGGGGTGGTGAAGAAGGCATTTAGAATGCTGGCCTTCATCGGCCGAGGCATTGAGCATAGGAGTTGGAATGTTAGGTTAAAATTCGTTAGGCCGCAATTGGAGTATTTTGTAGTTTTGGTCGCCCTGTTAACAGAATCCCTACGGTGTGGAAACAGGCCCTTCAGTCAAACAAGTGAACACCGACCCTCCAAAGAGCATCCCCATCCCCATCCCCATCCCCATCCCCATCCCCCTACCCTTTCCCTGTAACTCTGCATTTCCCATGGCTAACACATCTAATCAACTATGGACAATTTAGCATGGCCAATCCACCTAACCTGCACATTTTTGGACTTTGGGAGGAAACCAGAGCACCCAGAGGAAACCCACGCAGGCGGTTGCCCGAGGGTGGAATCGAACCTGGGTTCCTGGCGCTGTGAGGCAGTGCTGAAGGTGAATGTGAGCAGTTGGTGGGTAAGAAAGTCTTAATCTTTTCTGCATAGTATATTTTGTTTAAAATCTGAGTTAAATTCTAAAATTCCCAGCTTTTGGCTGGTTTTCTAACAAAGTCTCTACCAGAAGAGCAGTTGGGCCCAGTTACTGAAAGAAGCAAATGAAACTGCTTCCTCTGTAATTAGATCAGATAGGCCTTTTGTGTCCGAAGCACATAAAACTATTCCACTTAGTACAACTTGATACTCTAGTGAGACTGACAGGAGAGGTTTTTAATCACTCACAGGATGTGGAACATTGCTGGCTCGGCCAGATTTATTGGTCATCTCTAGATTGCCCTTTGGAAGTTGGTGGTGTGCTGCGTTCCTGAACACTGCAGTCCCTATGCTGTGGACAGACCCATAATGCCACTAGGAAGGGAAGTTCCAGAGTCCTGGGAGTTGGATGATTAAAGAGATTGGGGAAGAAGGGAAGAAGGTGGTCCTTTTTCACTTTTATAGCTTTTTCAGCCTTCAGGAATCACTTTTATTTCAGAACAGAAGATCTGGCTGTTTTATGAGTATCTGATCACAGGCAATAAATGCTGGCCAACCAGCGATGTCCACATCCCATGAGAGAATAAAAGAAATGTGACTAAGATTTCTTCTATTCCTAAAAGAAATAATAGCCACTGTCGATAAGGCGAATAAAACATACCAAAACATAAGTGCATATATAACTGAATAAAACAAATAGCTAATTAGGCAATATTAAAAATGGCCAGATTGGTGATGTGTTGTAGCTGTAGCATGTGGGAGCTTCTGGATACCAGTTTAATCTAGAGCAAACATGTCTGCCACAAGTGTTTGAAGTTTGAACAGCTTTGGCTCAGAGTTTGTGAGCTAGAGCTAAATTACAGACACTGTGATGCATCAGGGAGGGGACATTTAAATGAATTATTTGTACCAATTTGGATAGCATCTTCAGATTCAGTCAGTGTTCAGTGATAGAAGAGTATAGCTACAAGTGAAGCAGGTAAGAGCACCCAGAGGGCAGGAGTAAGGGAGCCTTGGCCTTTGCAGTTATCCAACAGGTTTGAAGTTTTCTTAAGTTGCCTAAATGAGAGTGAGGGCTGCAAAGTAGATGAACGAACTGACCATGGTTTTGTGGATCAGTAAGCCATAGTAGAGGGAATGTAATGGTAATAGGGGACAGTATAGTGAGGGACATTGACATTGCTCTCCACAACAAATATTGTGAGTCCAGATGGCTATATTTCCTGCCTAGAGCTAGGGGTCAAATCTGGAGAGGAACTTGCAGTGGGAACGGGTTAATATTTTTAATCCCTGCTGTGGCAGGATTTGAACCCAGGTCCCCATAACATTACTTGGGTCTCTGGATTAACAGTCCAGTGATAATACCACAGAGACATTGCCTCCCCTTGTAACTTAGTATTTAGGAAACTACAAATCTAAGACTTATTCAACAATCTGCTCATTGCCACTGTAGAATATATAGAAGCAGCGATAAATCAGGAAAGGGAAAAAAAGGGAGGAGCTCAGGAAATCACAATCACTAGAGAAGTAAAACTTGAACATGCAGTCTGATTAGTGCAAGGGTCTGACTGACTTCATCCCAAGGTCTGAATTGAAGTGACCAGTGAGATAGTTGATACATTGGTTGTACTTTTCCAAGACTGTCTCATTAGATTGGAAAGTAGAAAATATAATCACTTTATTCTAAAAGGGAGGAAGAGAAAAGCAGGAACTTTAACATCTGACATTATGAAAATGTTAGATGTTGTTTAGGAATGTAGAGGGACCTGGGTGTGCAGGTTCACAGATCACTGAAGGGTGCAGCACAGGTAGATAAGGTATTTAAAAAGGCCTATGGCATGCTTGTCTTCATTGGAAGGGGCATTGAGTATGAGGATAGACAAGTTATGCTGTAGCTTTATAGAACTTTAGTTAGGCCACACTTGGAATATTGCATACAGTTCTGGTCACCACACTACCAGAAGGTTGTAGAAACTTTGGACAGGGTACAGAAAAGGTTTACCAGGATTTTGCCTGGTATGGGTGATTTTAACTATGAAGAAAGGTTGGATGGACTGGGTCAGTTTTCACTGGAACACAGGAGGTTGAGGGGCGACCTGATAGGAGTTTATAAGATTGTGAATGGCATGGATTGAGTGGAAAGTATGAGGACTTTTCCCAGTGTGGAGGGGTCAATCACTAGGGAAACAGGTTCAATATGCTGGGATGTGTGAGGCAAGTTTTTTCACATAAAGTATGGTGAGTGCCTGGAACATGCTGTCAGAGGAGGTGGTGGAAGCAGACACAATAGCAGTATTCAGGAAGCACCCGGACAAATACATAAATAGGGAGGGAATAGAGGGGTACGGATCCTGTAAGTGAAGACTGTTTTAGTTTGGAAGGGCAAAATGTATCAGCGCAGGCTCGAAGGGCCAAAGGGCCTGTTCCTGTGCTGTATTGTTCTTTGTTCTCTTTGTTCTTTGAATGGATTTAAGATTGGCTGGTTAACATGAAATAGCCAGTTGGTATAAATGGATCTTTTTCAGGCCAGCAGGATGCCATGAGTGATTTGCCACAGGGTCAGTGCTGGAGCCTCCAGTCTTTACAATTTATATAAATGATTTAGATGAAGAGACGGCTAAATTTGTTGGCAACACAAAGATAGACAGGAAAGTGAGTTGTGAAGAAGACATGAGAAATATACAAATGTTTTTAGATAGGTTAATTGAGCGGGCAAAGGTCTGGCAAATTTGGTATAATGCAGGAAACTGAAATTGTCCATTTTGGCAGAATGAATAAAACAGAAGCATTTTATCTGAATAGTGAGAGTTGCAGAATTCTGAGCTATAGCAAGATCTGGGTTTCCAGTGTATGAATCACGAAGGTTAGCATGTGATAGGGTTAGCAAGTAATCAGGAAAGCTGATTGAAATTGCACCAAGTGGAGGCTCAGGGACCCCTTTGCAGAACACCTACGCTCGGTTCGCAATAAACAACTGCACCTCCCAGTCGCGAACCATTTCAACTCCCCCTCCCATTCCTCAGACGACATGTCCATCCTGGGCCTCCTGCAGTGCCACAACGATGCCACCCGAAGGTTGCAGGAACAGCAACTCATATTCCGCTTGGGAACCTTGCAGCCCAATGGTATCAATGTGGATTTCACAAGCTTCAAAATCTCCCCTCCCCCTACCGCATCCCAAAACCAGTCCAGCTCGTCCCCACCTCCCTAACCTGTACTTCCTCCCACCTATCCCCTCCTCCCACCTCAAGCCGCACCCCCATCTCCTACCGACTAACCTCATCCCGCCCCTTGACCTGTCCGTCCTCCCTGGACTGACCTATCCCCTCCCTAACTCCCCACCTACACTCACCTTTACTGGCTCCATCCCCGCCTCTTCGACCTGTTTGTTTCCTCTCCACCTATCCTCTCCTCTATCCATCTTCTATCCGCCTCCCACTCTCTCCCTATTTATTTCAGAACCCCCTTCCCCTCCCTTTTCTGATGAAGGGTCTAGGCCCGAAATGTCAGCCTTTCTGCTCCTATGATGCTGCTTGGCCTGCTGTGTTCATCCAGCCCTGCACCTTGTTGTCTAGAAGTTGCACTGTCCCTTGTTGGAGAAAACTGAAGAAGGGTCCCGACCCGAAACATCAGCTTTCCTGCTCCTCTGATGCTGCCTGGCCTGCTGTGTTCCTCCAGCTCCACACTGTGTTATCTCTGACTCCAGCATCGGCAGTTCTTACTGTCTCTGTCCCTTGATGGGCCTTCTACATATTAATACAAAAAAACTTCTTTGGATACATTTCAAGATATCTGCCCGCTCTAAACTGTTAACATTGTGACTATCCCAATTTATGTTGGGAAAGTTGAAATCTGTTAGTATAATTACCCCAATATTACTCTAATATTTATGTGACCTGCTTGCATGCCTACATATAGGGAGGCAGGTTTCTTTAAATATATTTAGAGGAACTTTTAGTAACAACATGTAGAAAGTCCAAGGGACAGTGTAGTGCTGAACCTAATTCTGGGGAATGAAACTAGACAGATGTTTGAGGTGACAGTGGGGCAATATTTTAGTTTTATATTTATAATGCAAAAGGAAAAAAGTTGATCTGCAAAACAAAAGGGGCTTTCATTGTGGGGATACAGAATTCATTAAAATAAGGGAGAATCTGACCAAAGTAGATGCAGAAGAGCTACGGAGAATAAATCTGCAATTGAATAGTGGGAGGCATTCAAAAAGTAACTGGGGAGAATGCAGGCTCAGTATATTCCACTTCGGATGAAATGTAAGAGCAACAAACCCAGAGATCTCTGAATGCCTTGGAATATTCAGGACTGGAATAAAAGGAAAAGAGAGACATATAAGATGTATAAAGGGAGCAAACCAACAAAAGCCCTAGAGGAGTATAGAATGTTTCGGACAATCTAAGAAAGCAATTAGGAAAGCAAAGAGGGAGCTTAAGAAAAACAATGGCATGCAAGATTAAGGAGAATCACAAGATATTCTACAAGTATATCAGGAGGAAGAGAATAACCTGGGGAAAAAATAGGGACCAGTGGGGAAATCTGTGCAAGGAGCCGGAGGACATTGATAGGGCATTAAATAAGTATTTCCATCTTTACTCAAGGGAAGGAGGATGTAGGTACACATTCAGGAAGGGGGATTGTGTGGTTCTTGAGCAGATTCATATCAAAGGAGTGAGGAGGTATTGGAAGTTTTCATGGGCTTAAAAGGGGACAGTCCCCACATCTGGATGAATTGTATCCAAGTTGCTGTGGAGATAGGAGAGGAAATTACGGGGACACTGACTGAAATCTTTAAATTGTCTGTGTCACTGGGAACAAATGGTGGCTCAGTGGTTAGCACTGCTGCCTCACAGGGCCAGAGACACAGGTCCAATTCTACCCTTGGGCAACTGTCTGTGTGGAGTTTCTACATTTTCTTCATGTCTGCATAGGTTTCCTCCTGCAGTCCAAGGAAGTGCAGGCTAGCTAGATTGCCCGTGCTAAATTACCCATAGTTTCCAGGCTAGATGGGTTAGCCATGAGAAATACATTACAGGGATAGGGTGAGTCTGAGTGGGATGCTCTTCAAAGGGTTAGTGTGGTCTTGATGGACCAAATAGCCTGCTTCCACACTGCAGGGATTCCATGCATTGCTGTTCCTGGATGGCAGTTAATGGAGTTCCACTTTTCATGAAGGGTGGTCAAGATAAACTAGGGAATTACAGACCAGTGTGTGGCACATCAGTGGTAGGGGAAACTATTGGAGAAAATTTTAAAGGACAGAATTAATCCCCACTTATAAAGGTAAGATTTGATCAAAGATTGTTCGCATGACTTTGTCAGAGGAAGGTCATGCCTAAAAAATCTGGTTGAAGTTTTTTGGAGGTGACTACATGTGTAAATGACAGTGGTGCAGGTGGTAACATTTATGTGGATTTCAGCAAGGCCTTTGACAAGGCCCTAAATATGAGACTGGATAAACAGGTTAAAAGCAATCCTGGCACTATCCTGGTAAGAGGCAAATAAAAAACTGCAGTTGCTGGAATCCAAGGTAGATAAACAGGAGGCTGGGAGAACACAGCAAGACATGCAGCATCTGCAGTCAACATTTCGGGTAGAGGGAGGTCATGCCTAATAAATCTGGTTGAATTTTTTGAGGAGATGCCCCAGTGTGTAGATAAGAGTAATGCAGCTGATGTAGTTGATGTGGATTTCAGCAGAGCCTTCAAAAAGGTCCTACATAGGAGCCTGATAAGAAGATGAAAGCGCATGGGATCCAGGGTAACTTGGCAAATTTGATCCAAAATTGGCTGAGTGTTAAGAGACTGATGGTGGTAATGGAAGGCTATTTGTGTGACTGGAAACCAGTGTACAGTGATGTACCAGAGGGATTAGTGCTGTGTCTCTTATTGTTTGTGATATTCATAAGTGATGCAGATGAAAGTATTGGCGGGGGGGAGTGGTGTGCTGCGGATGGATGATAAGTTTGCAGATGACACAAGGATTCAACACGTGGTTGACAGTGAGGAGGAAGATCTTATGTTACAGGAGGATATAGATAGAGTTGGCAGATGGGTGGATCAGTGGCAGATGTGTTGAGTGGCATTATCCCTGTGCTAAATGGCAGAAACTTCAAACAGATCGAGCAATGCAAGACTTAGCATCCATGAGGCACTGTGGGCCATCAACAGCAGCAGGATTGTACTCCAGCACAATCTGTAACCTCATGACCCAGCATATCCCCCACTCAACCATTACCATCAAACCAGGGGATCAACCCTGATTCAATGGACAGTGCAGGAGGGCATGCCAGGAGCAGCACCAGGCATACCTGAAAATGAGGTGTCAACCTGGTGAAGCTACCAAACAGGACTACTTGCACGCCAAACAGCGAAAGCAGCAAGTGATAGACAGAGCTAAGCGACCCCATAACCAACAGATCAGATCTAAGCTCTACAATCCTGCCACATCCAGTCGTGAATGGTGGTGGACAATTAAACAACTCACTGGAAGAAGAGGCTCCACAAATATCCCCATCCTCAATGATGGAAGAGCCCAGCACAGCATTGCAAAAGATAAGGCTGAAGTATTTGCAGCAATCTTCAGCCAGAAGTGCCGAGTGGATGATCCATCTCGGCCTCCTCCAGTGGTCCCCAGCATCACAGATACCAGCATTCAGCCAATTCAATTCACTCCTCATGATATCAAGAAACAGTTGGAGACACTAGATACTGCAAAGGATACGGGCCCTGACAACATGCCGGCAATAGTACTGAAGATTTGCCATTCTGCTAGCCAATCTGTTCCAGTGCAGTGACAACACTGACATCCAACCTATAATGTGGAAAGTTGCCCAGGTATGTCTTGTACATAAAAAGCAGGAGAAATCCAATTACCGAGTGATGGAAGGTGTCATCATCAACAGTGCTATCAAGCAGCACCTGCTCAGCAATAACCTGCTCAGTGACGCCCAGTTTGGGTTCTGCCAGGGCCGCTCAGCTCCTGATCTCATTACAGCCTTGGTTCAAACGTGGACAAAATACCTGAATTCCAGAGGTGAGTCGAGAGTGACAGCCCTTGATATCAAGGCTGCACTTGACTGAGTATGGCATCAAGGAGCCCTGGCAAAACTGGAATCAATGGGTATCAGGGGGCAAACTGGGGGTGGCATGGTGGCTCAGTGGTTAGCACTGCTACCTCACAGAGCCAGGGACCTGGGTTCGATTCCAGTCTCGGGCTACTGTCTGTGTGGAGTTTGCACAGTCTCCCTGTGTCTGCGTGTGTTTCCTCTGGGTGCTCCAGTTTCCTCCCACAGTCCAAAAAAAATGTGCAGGCCAAGGTGGATTGGCCATGGAAACTTGCCCATAGTGGTGAGGGATGTGTAGATTAGGTGGGTTATAGGGGGATGGGTCTGGGTGGGATGCCCTGAGAGTCGGTGTGGACTTGTTAGGCCGAAGGGCCTGTTTCCACACTGTAGGAATAAAAAACTCTCCACTGATTGGAGTCATCCCTGACACATAGGAAGATGGTTGTGGTTGTTGGAGGTCAGTCATCTCACCTCCAGGACATCTCTGCAGAAGTTCCACAGGGTAGTGTCCTAGGCCCAACCATCTTCAGCTGCTTCATCAATGACCTTTCCTCCATCATAAGGTCAGAAGTGGGGATGTTCACCGATGATTGCACAATGTTCAGTACCATTCAAAACACCCCAGATACTGAAGCAGTCCATGTTCAAACGCAACAAGCTTCAATCAATATCCAGCGATAAGTATGGAGCTGGAGGAACACAGCAGGCCAGGCAGCAACAGAGGAGCGGGAACATTGACGTTTCAGGTTGGGACCCTTCAGAAATTTTCAGAGGTTTTCTGAAGAAGGGTCCTGACCCAAAACATCAACCTTCTTGCTCCTCTCATGCTGCCTGACCTGCTGTGTTCTTCCAGCTCCACACTGTGTTATCTCTACTCCAGCATCTGCAGTTCTTACTATCTCTGGACAGTATCCAGGCTCGAGCTGTCTCAGAAATTCCAGGCTGTGACCGTCACCAATAAGAGACAATCTAACCACTGCCCCTTAACGTTCAATCGTGTTACCATCACTGAATCCCTCACTACCAACATCCTGGGAGCTACCATTGACCAGAAATTCGACTGGACTCACCAAATAAACACAGTGGCTACAAGAGCAGGACAGAGGCTAAGAATACTGCAGCGAGTAATTCACCTCCTGACTCCCCAAAGCCTGTCCACCATCTACAGGGCACAAGTCAGGAGTGTGATGGAATATTTCCCAATTGCCTGGATGAATGCAGCCCCAACAACACTAAAGAAGCTTGACACCATCCAGAACAAAGCAGCCCACGTGATTGGTACTACATCCACAAACATCCACTCCCTCCACCACCGACGCCCAATAGCAGCAGTGCCTGCCATTTACAAGATGCACTGCAGAAATTCACCAAAGATCCTCAGACAGCAACTTCCAAACCCACGACCACTTCCATCTAGAAGGACAAAAGCAGTAGATACATGGGATCGCCACCACCTCCAAGTTCCCCTCCAAGCCACCCACCATCCTGGCTTGAAAATATATCACTGTTCCTTCACTGTCACCGGGTCAAAATCCTGGAATTCCCTTTCTATTGGCATTGTGAGTCAACCCACAGCAGGAGGACTACAGCGGTTCAAGAAGGCAGCTCATCATCACTTTCTCAAGGTCACCTTGGGAAAGGCAATAAATGCTGGCCAGCCAGCAGCACCTATGTTTCACAAATGAATAAATTTAAAAGACTGGATTTAACCCTGATAAGTGTGAGGTTTTTTTTTTAAATTTACTTATGGGACATGGGTGTCACTGGCTGGGCCAACATTTTATTACATGTTCCTATTATCTTTGAAAAGGTGATGGTGAGCTGCCTTCTTGAACCGCTGCAATCCACATTCTGTATGTATATTCACAATGCCATTAGGGAATAAATTCGAGATGATGCACTTTGGAAGAAGGAACAACACAAGGGAGTACTCGATGAATGACAGAACACTAGGAAGCTCAGAGGAACAGAGGGATCTTGTGGTGTTTGACCACAAAGGTGGCTGGTCATGTTAACAGGGTAGTTAAGAAGGAATACTCTTGCCTTTATCAGTCATAGCATAGACTAAAAGTGCAGGGAGGTCATATTGGAGCTGTACACAACGTTGGTTTTCCACAGCTGGAATACTGTGTGCAGTTCTGGTTACCTTATGATAGGAAGGATGAGACTACACTGGAGAGGATGCAAAGGAGATTCGCCACTTAATTATTAGAATCATAGAATCCCTACTGTGTGGAAACAGGCCCTTCGGTCCAACAAGTCCACACCAACCCTCAAAGCATCCCACCCAGACCCATCCCCCTATAACCCACCTAATCTACACATCCCTGAACACTACGGGCAATTTAGCATGGCCAATCCACCTAACCTGTACATCTTTGGACTGTGGGAGGAAACCAGAGCACCCAGAAGAAATCCACACAAACACGGGGAGAATGTGCAAACTTTTTGAGGCTGGAATTGAATCCAGGTCCCTGGCGCTGGGAGGCAGCAGTGCTAACCACTGAGCCACCATGAACATGTAATAAAATGCTGGCCCAGCAGTGACACCCATGTCCCATAAGTAAATTTGAAAAATCCTCACACTTATCAGGGTTAAATCCAGTTTTTTAAATTATTCCCATATCAACTGGGGTTCAAGCCCAGGGGCATTGAGGGTGAACAATTCATATACCAAGTCTAGGGATTTTTTTTAAACAATACATGATAAGCCCAACGAGAGGAGACTCAATTCTGGATTTAGTTTTGAGAAATGAAGATGGCAAAGTGCTGAAGTGACAGTGTGGGTGACCATATAGGAGATAGTGACCATAGTTCATTTAGATTTAGTATTATTATGGAAAAGAACAGAGATAAATCAGGAGGAAAAGTTTTACACTGGGGAAGGCAAATTTTTTAAAACTGAGAAGTGCTTTGGCTGAGGTGGACTGGACAGGCCTGTTAAAGGATAAATCAGGGGTAAATAAGTGGCTAAAGGATAAATCAGTGGTAAACCAGTAGAAGGTGCTAAAAAGTGAGATCTTTAGGGCACAAAGCAGACATGGATCTTCCAAAATTAAGGACAGTACTCCCAAATCTAGACATCCATGATTACCTTGAAAAATACAAGGGAAAATTCAACAGATAACGAAAGCTTATGATAGTCACAAAAAACTCAACCCTTCAGATACCTGGGTGGAGTATGGAAAGTACAGGATCAAGTTAATAAAGAAATAAGGAAATCAAAGACAGAGCATGAAAAATTTTAGCAAGCAAGATCAAGGAAAAGCCAAAGATGTTTTACCGGCATATAAAGTGCAAAAAGATAGTTAAGGAAAAAGTGGAAACTATCAGGGATGAAGAAGGGAACTTGTGTGAAAATGCAGAGGATATGGTAAGAATTTTACATGATTTTTTCATCTCTGTATTCACAATGGAAAGTGATGATATGGATATAGTAATCCAAAAGAATCAGTGTGAAATGTTGGACAAAATAATTGTAATGAGAGAGGAAGTGTTCGAGGAGTTGTAATCCTCAGAAGTAGATAAGTCGCCAGGGCCGGATGGATTGTTCCCTGGGATGTTGAAGGAGGTCAGCGAGGAAATAGCAGATGCTCTGAGGATTATTTTCCAATCTTCACTAGACACAGGTGAGGTGCTGGGGGACTGGAGGAATGTAAATGTCCTTTCATTGTTTTAAAAGGTTACAAAGGAAATGCCAAACAAATATAGACCAGTTAGTTTTACTTGGGTGATGGCCAAATTGTCAGATTCAATCCTGAGAGATCAGATAAACTCTTAATTAGAAAGGCATGGACTAGTCAGGGATAATCAACATGGCTTTGTAAGGGAAGGTAATACCTTGCTAATCTGATTGAATTATTTGAGGAAGTATGGTGGATGTTGTCTATGTGGATTTTAGTAAGGCATTAAGTCCCACACGACCCACTGGACCAAAACATAAAAGCCCATGGGATACAGGGTAATGTGTCGAATTGGATCCAAAGTTAGCTTAGTTACAGGAAACAAAGGGTAATGGTCGATGGCTGCCCTTACCAATGGAAAGCTGTTTCGTATGATGTTCCTCAGGGCTCAGTGCTGGGACTCCTGCTGTTTATTTTATACATGAACGATTTGGACTTGAATGCAGGGAACACAATTGGGAAATTTGCAGAAGGCACCAAAATTGGCCGCGTAGTGGTTAGTGTAGAGGATAGCTGTAAGCTCCAAAATGATACAGATGGGTTAGTGGGGTGGGCAGGAAAGTGGCAGATGGAGTTTAACTGATAAGTGTGAGGTAATACTTTTAGGGAGGTCAGGCAGTAAAGGGGAATATGCAATAAATGGGAATACACTGAGAGGGGGAGATCTTGGTGTGCAAGTGCATAGGTCCCTAAGAGTGGAAGTACATGTAAATAAGGTTGTGAAAAAGGCATTAGGTAATGCTCTCTTTCCTTGGCAGAGGTATAGACTACAAATGTGGGGATATAATGATAAAATTGTATGTGATGCTGGTGAGGCCCTATCTGAAATATTGTCTGCAGTACTGGACACCAGATTACAGGAAGGATGTAATTGCTCTGGAGAGAGTGCAGAGACGATTTACAGGAATGTTGCCAGGGCTGGGGAATTGTAGTGATGAGGAGAGATTGGAGAAGATGGTGTTCTTTTCCTTGGAACAGAGAAGGTTGAGGAGCTACATGTTTGAGGTATACAAAACTGTGAGGGGTAGAGACAGAGTAGACAGGAGAAACCTGTTTCCCTTGGCAAAGAGTTCATAAACCAGAAGTCATAGATTGAAGCTAAGTGGAAGAAGGATTAGAGGGGATGTGAGGAAAAATGCTTTTATACAGAGGGCAGTGGGTGTCTGGAATTCACTGCCTGAGTTGTTGGTGGAGGCAGAGACCTTGAACTCTTTCAAAAAGTTCCTGGATCTGCACCTTAAGTGATGTAAGCTTTGGACCATGTGCAGGAAGATGGAATTAGAAAGAAGATCTAGGTGTCTTTGTGTTGGCATGGACAAGATCTACCAAATGGCTCCCTTCTGTGCTGTATTATTTTTATGGTTCTATGATTTATTTAGATTTAGTGTAGTTTTGGCAGGAGAGACTTAATTGGCCAAAAGCCCTCTTCTGTACTGCACAATTCTAGGAATCTGTGGAATTTGTTACCACAGAGGGCTGTCAAATCTGTGTGATTAAGTATATTCAAGGCTGAGATAGACCTATTTTTAATCAGTAAGGGAATCAAGGATTAGGGGATAAAGCAAGAAAGTGGAGTTGAGGATTATTGGATCAGCCATGACCTCATTGAACAGTGGTGTAGACTCAATAGGCTGAATGGCCTACTTCTACTCTGACATTTCAATGGTTTAGGCCAATGATCATTCATCAGCCTGAGGAAGGGTCACCAGACCCAAAACGTTAACTCTGTTTTCTCCTCCACAGATACTGCCAGACTTGCTGAGCTTTTCCAGCAACTTTGTTTTTATTCATCAAAACTGAGTATTTTCAGTAATTTGTGTTTTTATTTCACTGTTTCAACAACAGAAACATTCTGTTTTCATAAATGTACTTTGATTGTCAGGGAACCAGCACAAAATGATTGATTCTGTGATGAGAATATCATTATACCATGGCTCTAATATTTTACTGACCTTTACACTTAGAGAGGGCAGAATTGCCATTATGTTCATGGAATGCTGCAAGAATTCCCTGAAGGTTGGCTCACTGTGGTCAAGATGATGACCAAACAACACTTGGTACATTGCACTGTAGACAGACCAGCTGATATCCAAGCTGGGGTCAAAGGGCTGACCTGTAAAATGTGATAGTATAGTTAGCACCAGTTTGGAAGCTAGAAAAACACATGTAATAATAACTGCAGTGCTGACAGGTCACCTGAGTGAGATCTGAAACTGAATCTCAGTAAGCAGTTAAGAAAAGGAATGGAGTGATTGACTCTGACTTCCAGCATCTGCAGTTCTTGCTATCTCCTGGTATGATTGCTGGACTGTTAATCCAGAGATCCAGGTATTGTTCCAGTGGTAATGAACCCGGTTTCAAATCCCGCCATGTGGAATTTGAATTTGATTTTTTTTTAGAAGTCTGGGATTAATGGTTGTCAGATAAACCCAGCTGGTTCACTAATGTCCATTAGGGAAGGAAACTGCCATCTTTATCTGTTCTGGACTACATGTGACTCCAGACCCACAGCAATGTGGTTGACTGACTCTTAACTGCCCTCTGGGATGGTCAATAAATGCTGGCCTAGCCAGTGACACTCTCACTCAGTATCTACGTTCTGCTCGCAAAAAAGACCCTGAACTACCTGTTGCCTGCCACTTTAACGCACCACCCTGTTCCCTGGCCAACATCTCCGTCTCTGGCTTGCTGCAGTGTTCCAGTGAAGACCCATACAAGTTGGAAGAACAATACCTCATTTTCCACTTGGGGACCCTACAGCCCTCCGGACTCAGTATCGAGTTCAACACTTTTTGGGCCTGAACTCTCCCATGTCCTAGACCCCTACCCCACACACCAGGCTTTGTTATCACATAGTCTACCTATACACGCTACCTATTATTAGTCACTGACAGTCCCCATGAACAACTATTCACCCTCCCAACCTGATCGTTAGCAACTCCTTTGTCTGTCTAACTGTCTTTCTCTCTCTTTGGGCTCTATCCTATCATTTACTCCCTATCCCACCCACATCCCTATTTTCTGCATATAAACTAATGTTTTCCCAGCCACCATCAGTTCTGAAGAAGGGACACCGGACCCAAAACGTTAACTCTGTTTTCTCCTTCACAGATGCTGCCAGACCTGCTGAGCTTTTCCAGCAACTTTGTTTTTGTTCCTGATTTACAGCATCCGTAGTTCTTTCGGTTTTTATTTAGCTTTCTGGACATCACATGTTCCTTTTTATGGGCATGCCTTCTCTGCCTACTGGACTGCCTTCTATATTTGACTAGACCTTCATTCTGACTTTGCATATATTCTGTGTCCCACCCACGCCAAAATAGTTTACAGGTGTTGGATGTGAGATTTGTAAGACCAAAGAAAAAGGTAGGAGCACAAGTAGGCTATTCAGCCCATCGAGTCTGCTCTGCCATTCAATGAGATGATGGGCTGACCTGATAATTCTCAATTCAACTTTCTGTCTTTTCCCTATACCCTTTGATTTCCTTACTGATTAAAAACATGTCTATCTCGGCATTGACTGTACTTAACAACTCAATCTCGACAGTCCTTTGTGGTAAAGAGTTCCTTAGATTCGCTAGCTTCTGACAGAATAAATTCCTCCACATCTCTGTTTTAAATGGGCACCCCCTATTCTGAGATTGGCACAGATTTGTCATGGCACAGAAAGAGGTAATTTCACTCATCGTACCTGCACTAGCTCTTTAAATGAGTATCATTACCTAGTGCCAAGTTCCTGCTTTCCCCTAGACCCTTGCACATTATATGTATCCAAATAATCATTCAATGCCCTTTTGAATGCCTCAATTGAAACTGTTTTTACCATGTTTCCAGGCAGTGTATTTCACACCCAAACTGCTCACTGAATGCAAAGGCTTTTCTCTCACATTACCCTTGCTTCTTTTTCACATCAATTTAAATCTATGCCCTCTCATTCTTGTTTCTTTTATGAGCAAGAACAGCTTCTCTCTATTTATTCTACCAGCCTGCTCATGATTTTGAAAACCTCTATCATATCTCCTCTCAGCCTGCTTCTCTCTGGGGAGAACAGCCCCAATATCTTCAAAATCTCCTCATATCTGAAGTTTCTTATTCCTGGAACCATTCTTGTAAGTTGCTTCTGCACTCTCTCTGATACATTCATGTCTTTCCTATAATGCAGTGCTCATACCTGTACACAATATTCCAGATGAGGTCTAACAAGTGTGTTATACAAATTCAACATCACATCATTGCTCTTCTACTCTATGGCCCTATTAATAAAGCTGAGGACACTGTACAGTTTTTTTAACTGCACTCTCCATCTGTCCTTCCACTTTCACTGATCTGTTCACACGTACGCCCAGGTCCCTCTGCCCCTGCACCCACTTTAGAATTGTACCTTCTATTTTATTCTGTTTTTTAATGTTCTTCCTACTAAAGTGCATCATCTTACACTTCTCTGCATGAACCTCACCTATCACCTATCTGACCACCAACTTGTCAATGTCCTTTTGGAGTTCCACACTGTCCTCCTCATGGTTTACAATTCTTCCAAGTTTCATTGTCACCCTTTATCGTGGGAAACTAAGAAGATCAAAAGAGTAGTAAAATGTACCTGAGCTGTAGATACGGTGTTTTTATTGGCAAAGATGTTGGAATTAATTCTAAGAAGTTCAGTGTTACGTGGAGAATAAGTCACTATTGGATACACTCTATCAAATGTATCAGTCAAAAAAGACTGAGGGTTAATATTTCAATTTTAAAACAGATTATGGGGAATGGAGACATCTCAAAATTGAAATTGATAGATAACAGCTTAAGACCATAAGCAGAAGGAGCAGGAATTGGCCATTCGATCCATCTAGTCTGCTATGCTTTTCACTGAGATTATGGCTGAGCTGATCATCTTCAAATCTAGTTTCTTGCCTTCTCCCATCACCCTAACAGGGTAAAAATCTGTCTATCTCAGTCTTGACCATACTTAATAACACAACCTCCTACGCCTTCTGTGGAAAAGAATTCCACAGATTCACTAAATTTGGAGCTTGATAAACACAGCAGGTCAGACAGCATCTGAGGAGCACGGAAATCAATATTTCAGCCCAAAACATTGATTCCCAGCTTCTTGAATGCTGTCTGACCTGATGTGCTTTTCCAGCTCCAAGTTTATTGACTCTAGCTTCCAGCATCTGCAGTCCTTACTGTCTACAGATTCACTACCCTCTGACAGAATAAATTCCTCCTCATCTCTGTCTTAAATATGTAACTACTTATTCTGAGATTATGCCTCTGGTCCTAGATTCTCCTCCAAGGGGAAACAATCTTTCTACATCTACCCTACAAGTCCCTTAAGAGTACTATCTGTTTCAATAAGTTGCATCTCATTCTTCCAAATTTCAATGAATGTAAGCCTAACCTATTCAACAAAACCTCAACAATTGATTGATTGATTTATTGTCACGTATATTAAAGTACAGTGGAAAGATTTGTTTACGAGTGGTACAGGCAGATCACAGTAAGCAAGGACGTACAGATCAGAGGTTGTAAAAGGACTTAGGCAGAGGCATACAGGTTACATTGCACAGGGTGTACGCTAGGCGAGATCAATGTTAGCAAAATCAGCACTATTTGAGACGAGAGAATTCATTCATCTGTCTAATAACAGCCAGAACGAAATTGTTCCTGAACGTGCTGGTGCATGTATTCAGGCTTCTGTATCTTCTGCCTAACAGAAGAAGTTGTAGGAGATCATTACCGGCGTGCGTTGAGTCTTTGATGATGTTAGGATGATTACTCCATACCTGGGATCAGCCTAGTGAATCTTCTCTGGATTGCCTCCAATGCCACTGTACCTTTCCTTAGATAATTGGCTCAAATCTGTTCATAGTCCTCTGGCTGTGGTCTGACTAGTGCCTTGTATAGTCTTACAATACTTCCATATTTTTATACTCTATTCCATTTGCCTTCCCTATTACCTGCTAAATCTATATAGTAGCTTTTTGTGATCTATGAATGAGGAATCACAAATCTTCTGTGCTGTAGCTTACTTCACTCTTCCTACATTTAAATATTATTCAGCTCCTCTATTCTTCTTGCTAAATTCCATAACCTCGCATTTTCCCACATGATATTCCATTTGCCAAGTTTTTGCCCTGTCGCTAAACCTGTCAATATCCCTCTACAGACCCTTTGTATCATCCTCACCACTGGCCCTCCCATTGTTTTTGTATCATCTGCAAACTTGACAATGATACATTCAGTTTCCTCATTCAAGTTGTTATTATGTATTATGAGTTTCTGAGGCCCCAGTCTGATCCTAATGGCACTCCACTAGTTACAGGTTGCCATCCTGAAAATGATCCCTTATCCAAACTTTCTGTCTTCCATTAGTTACACCTCTGAATCTGAATGATAAGTTCTACTTCGTTACGGTGACTTTTTCCAATGGGATCCTTTACTCTGAAATCATTTATTAAACCTGCTTTGTTACACACCACTTTCCCAAATACACTATGAATTCTTCCTCATGTCTCCTTCTGCCAATCCGACTATCCTAAAGTACATGTAAATTAAATTCACTCATGATTAATGTACTGACTTATACATGCCCTGATTATAATTACAACGAGGTCAGCCAAGTGGACCTCTTAGAATATGAGTTCCCCGATTGGGATTGTTAATCTGGTCCAAGCAGGGAGCTCTGGCTGACAGATATAAACAGGAGTATCAGAGATCCTGTTCACTCTGAGAAGTAGCTCTGAGGGAGCTGGACCAGTGTCAAGGACTTTTCACGTGTAAATAAATGGTGACAAGATACTGGCCTCTGTGGAGTTATTTCACTCGCCTGATTAATTCTCTTTTCCCCCCCCATACAGCTATTGTCAGGGAGCCTATGGAATATTCCCACCAGTGTATTCTTCCCCTTTTTAATTTTCACCTCCACTGATATGGATTCTACATTTTCTAATCCAAGATCATTGTTTTGCTTTCATACTTATTCCATCCTGTACAAACAATGTTAGTCCACCACCCCACCCTTCCTACCTGTCCTTCTGGAAAATTGCAAACTCCAGAATATTTAGTTCCCAGCTTTGATCTTGTAATTATGTCTTCATATTGCTATAAGATCACACCCGTTAACCAAATTGTGCCATTAATTGCAACACAGAAGTTTCTGGAAAAATTCAGCAGGTCTGGCAGCAGAGTTCATAGATCATAGAATCCCTACAGTTTGGAAACAATCCTTTGGCCCAACAAGTCCACACTGACCTTCAAAGCATCCCAACCAGACCAATCACCCAATAACCCAATAACCCAATAACCCAATAACCCAATAACCCACCTAATCTACACATCCCTGAACACTACAGGCAATTTAGCATGGCCAATCCACCTAGCCTGCACATCTTTGTGACTGTGGGAGGAAACTGGAGCAAACCCACACAAACACAGGGAGAATGTACAAACTCCACACAGACAGTTAGCTGAGGGTGGAATTGAACCTGGGTCCCTGGCACTGTGGGCAATAGTGCTAACCACTGTGCCAATGTGTTCCCCTGAGAGAAAACAAAGTCTTTAACTATTAAGACAAAAATGGGAGTATAACCGGCTGTCATTTGTTTGCTTTCTTTGTTCTTGCATTATTCTAGATTGATTCTTCTGTAAATAAAAAGACGAATTTGTTATATATAATCTAGTCTGAAGAGATACCTGAGACCTAATGGAATGAGGGGCCAGCTGATGGTTATATTAATGAAGAGTTAATTGGGTTTGAATTGATTATATAAGGAGATAGTAATCAGCGAGGTGAGTTTAATGGAGTTTGGTGAACTGAAATATAGCTTTCCCAAAAATTCTGTTTAAATGCAGCTATCCTTTGGTGTTTAACAGTCCTGACTTGGAACAATACCATATTTCCTTCACTATTGCTGGGTCAATATCATGGAATTCCCTCCTTAAGAACAATGTACACATCTGTTCACCCCAGCACTGCAGTGGTTTAAGAAGGCAGATGTTCTCCAGGGCAGGAGCAAATTACTGCAGATGCTGGAATCTGTACTGAAAACAAAAAGTGCTGGAGATCACAGCAGGTCATCTGAAGAGTCATCTAGACTCGAAACATTAGCTTGCTTTCTCTCCATGGATGCTGCCTGACCCGCTGTGATCTCCATCACTGTCCTCCAGGGCACCTAGGGATGAACAATTAATGCTGGCCCATTCAGATATGCCCACATCCCAAGAATGACTTAATAAAATTTACTGAGGGAGCTCTGCATTGTTGGAGGATTAATGCTGAGAGAGTGCTGCACTGTTGGGTCAGTACTGAGAGAGTGCTGCACTGTTGGGTCAGTTCTGAGAGAGTGCTGCACTGTTGGGTCAGTACTGAGCGAGTGCTGCACTGTTGG